>NW_027271544.1:0-341132 GCF_040938485.1 Diadema antillarum
CTAAGAAATTTTTTATTGATAGGTAAAAGCAATGAAACTGAAGCAATTGATATTGATACTGTCATTTTACTTCTTTCTGTTCAAATTAAAACACATTACCACAATAACTAATAATTCATGGACAAAATGGTCCTTTTTTGGCAGTGAACTGAAAATACTACTTTGAAAAGAGAGAAAACAGAGGAGCTATGGCTTTAGCGTGACCTTTACCTACTTGCAGCTCCCAGAACAGAAGAGACAAAAATGCTATAAAAAGACATTGACCATTATAAACAAAAAAGAGCAACATTACAAACCTGTTATCAAAGAACTAGTCAGAATTTTTTTAAAGCAACGAGAACAGAGAGGGAGAGAAAGAGAGAGAGAGAGAAAAAAAAAATGTATGTGAAAGTAAGGTGAGCAGTACACTTATGTACATTTGCAGACTACATTCATCATCATTGTCTTTATAAACTTTTTACAATAAATTTTAGCCATGGACAGTAGAAAGGAGATGAAAAGCAGATCCCAGCATTTCTTGGTTCATCCACAGTGGAAGAACTCATTACCTGCTGCTCATCACAAACTTCCCCCGTGGGGCATTGCTCACTTACGTGCAAGTGATAGGGTGAATGCCGGGTGAGATTACTAGTGATGGCTGGCCATGATGTGGGGCAGATCACACAATGTGCAGCAAATGATTGTTGACAGAAGTAGATGGTGCAGAGACAAGAGGAAAGATCGGAATCTTCTCATTACAGCATTTTTTTTTTCTTTTTTTGCAGCAGCAGCAGCCCTGTGTCAAGCATAGGAGGGTTGCATACTAAAACCAGAACCCGTTAATATTGTGTTTCATGTTCATCATAGTAAGGCTGTGTTTATCTAACTCGAGAGAGAGAGAATCATGTTTCAAAATGTGTTTCAAATGGCGGTTACAAATATGGTTTGAAATGCGATTTTCGGGTGCCGCGTTTTATCCAAACAACATAATGCCAATTCAAGTGTTGTCATCGCTAAGCTGCTTTTTGCAATTCGACCCAGGAAGTATAGAGGTCAACTGAGGCACTCACTTTCTTTGTAACCAATGGCATGTGTGATATTCTGGAAATTGACCTTGAGGTGATTGCGGTCTCAAATGCATTTCAAATTGCCCTTTGAATGGTGTTTCAAATTGGTGTTTCTAAACACGTTTGAAAACATGGTTGCACTAATATCTATCGCCCAGAATTGCCTCAAATGCGTTTAGGATGGTGATTCTGCCTCAGAAAATTTAAGTCAGTAAGCAAACTGCATGAATCATGTTGCTTCCCAATACGTTACTCAAGTGATATTTAGTTTATTATAGTCCTGAGGTGTTTTTCTAGTCAAATTTTGAGTGATGCTGGAGGCTTGTTTGCAGTCTGAACATATCGAACACTCAAACACGATTGAGGAGGTAGAGCAAAGCTTTGCTGCATATTTATTTCTACCATGAAAATTGCAAATAACCTTGCATCATGTCTCTTAAAGAGTTGCAAGAGCACTTACATGTAGCAGTCTGCAAGGAAATTTATTGTAGTATGACCGTATTAGTATTGACTATAGCAGTAGAAAAAAAAATGATCAGAAACCCATTTCGGAAATGTGATAATGAACAGGATTTTTTTTTCTTTGGAGCAATCTAAAAGTGCAGTTTCAACTCACTTCTGGCATAGAATAAATGCTTCCAAACAACTTTTTCAGTTCAGTTCAGTTCAGTTCAGTTTTTATTTCTGCATTTCAAAATCAATACAAATCAACAAATCGACAAAATACTTACATAGTCATTTACACAGCTAATATTCGTAACGTTTGGATCTTACATACATTTTCTTTTTTTCAAGAACGATTATCATATATGAAAGGAAGCAATAGGAAATGATAAAAATGAAAATGGAAATTTATGGAGTGTTGGGCAGTGAATAAAGCTGTTTTGATTATGGGGTTAGGAAAGCATTTCTGAAATACAGAAAAAAGTGTGATCACGAACACGTTGATAAATCGAAAGTTATTTTGAAAAGAGTTTATAGCTCATTAATTACTAATTGAGTAACGACATAGCTGATCAATGTAAAAAAACTTGAGAAACGTGATCCGAAAAGCATTTGTGAACATGTTTTGATAAGGGGTATTGAAAAACATGTTAAATGCAGCCTAAAACTCATACAGCTTCTCTGCCTGGCTGTAAAAAAGGCCAAGGGAGTCATAAATATAGAGGAGATGTCTTATTGTCTGTTTGTTTGTTTGTTTGTTTGTTTGTTTGTTTGTTTGTTTCTGTCTGTGTATGGAAAATAATTGTCTCCCTAGTCTCCATATTCCTAATAGGCATACTAGTTTGTTTGCAATGAGAGATATGTGAAGGACATCTGGATGCACTTACCTTGGAGGATGTTGGAGGCAGAATCACTTTAGCCGAACAAAACTGTCTTATAATATCCAGGCATGATTTTATGACATCAAACAGACAGATAGATATATGCATGAGTGTTTAGAGGGATAGATAATTCAGAGACATTTACACTCTGCTGCCAAAATCTGTAAGTTGTACCACATAGAGACAGAAAAAAAAATGAGAGAAGGCAGATAAGAGCCATTAGTTTGAAGAGTGACATGCAATGAAATCACCACCAATGTTTCACCATTGTGTCCCTGCAATTATGTTGTCTTTAGTACAAAAATTTGGATTGGTAATGACTGCAATAATTAGTTCCACATGATCCAGGGGCCCCTTGTGTTTTACAAAGCTCCAGTGGGTGTAGTTGGCATGGTCAGTCATAATTTACCAAAGGCAGCCTTTTGCATATTGTATTAATACCTATCTAGATAATTTGATTGATATCAGTAATAAATGATGAGCTAGTTGGAAATCTGTGAAGCTTAAATACAATTTTTTTTTCAAAAGCCAGTGTTTGATATGAGTCACCAGATTTCCATGGCTGTTCCAGATAAAAAAAGCAGGAAATTAATTTTGGTGAAAGAAGCATTTCTGGCTTGCAATTTCAATATTGTTTTTCCAGAGTTTTAGCAGAGATCTTGAAAATATGTGTTGGTTGACAAAGATTACTTTTTTTTTTCTGAACCCGCCCCAATTTCCCAACTAAATCCCATGCTACTGATACATGGAGGCATCCAGTGGAAAAAGGAGGCCAGGTGAAATTGGCAACTCTGTTTG
The DNA here is from genome assembly GCF_040938485.1 of Diadema antillarum. Taxonomy (NCBI): domain Eukaryota; kingdom Metazoa; phylum Echinodermata; class Echinoidea; order Diadematoida; family Diadematidae; genus Diadema; species Diadema antillarum. The sequence continues at coordinate 3,170 of NW_027271544.1, forward strand.
GATTCTCTCCTCTGGGCATCAGTACCACTAGCTTGCCAATTTAGCTGGGTGGTTTTGTCAAATTAATGATTGATAAATATCAATTTCAGGTCTGACTATTTGCCGTGGGTAGTGATCCTACTTCCAGTGCAGTAAAGGCCTCCATTCCGACTGGTGTGGTAATTCACGGGAGCATTATAAATCAGGACATTCTTGCACGACATGAGAAACATCGGCTTATATTATCACAATGTTTTGTGCAATGCATTGTATGATTAAACTGGTCACTGAATAGAATAGACTGCTGTCTTTATAAGGAGTCTCTTTAGGATGGATGAAGGATTGTTAAAAGGTTTTGTAGAATCATGGTGTGAATTCATTTTGAATTTCATAACATTTTTCCATGGCAACAATAATTGTCACAGCTAAGAGTCATGCACCCCAAAAGAAAACAAAACAAAACAGAATGAAATTATGCACATATCAATATGGAATTGCAAGGCTGTGTGGGGTTTTAATGCCCTTCACACTTTAAGTGCATGTTTTGGTACTTCTTGATGTGAAACTGAAAGCTGAAATTTGAGTGATGATATAAAATGCACAGAAAGCAGAGCTCATGAACAGCAGAATTTTCATGTTGTGCATATCTGTAACACAGGCAATAAAAAAAAGTTTCAGCTACTGTAAACTTCGGTTACACCCATTATCACAAAATGTCTGCAGTTTTGTTTGTCTCTGGTATTAAAATCTGCATAATTGATCTTACTGTTTGACATTTCACAGCAGGGCAAGCACTGGGTTAGTCAGTGGCGTGAAAGTAAATACACAATCTTAGATCTTGACTAGTTTTGCATAGTAATCATATCATTACCTCCAAATAGTGTAATTATGCTGACATAAACAGTCAGGATATGAATTGATTGCATTTACTATCAAATGAATTATAATTTGCACTTCATTACCGTGGAAGTGAAATGAGGGGAATTTAATTGATGGAAGTGTAATTGCATGAAAGGTTAAAGGGATGGTATAGTTCAGGTTGATATGAGGATTCTGGCTCCAGCCTTCCACAAGATGATTAGAATCCTTTTATTTAAAACAAAAAAGCATACATGTTCAACTGTAAGAGGTTCTCAAAGTGGTCCTAATAAAATGTGGATCCCACTATCCATAAGGACCACTTTGATTTACTTTGCTTTTTGATATCTCAACCATTTTAAACAGATCTTCATCAAATAAACCCCGAACTCCTTCCAGAACTGTACACTCATCAATATTTCATATAAGTGGCCTCCAATCATCTCACAAAAAGTCAAAACCCAAATCTCCACCCCCACCAAAACCACACCATCCCTTTAAAGGAAATATCCCCACTCATTACACACTAGCTCAGGGGAGCATGGATTGTGCAAAGATCTTGATAGTATCAGTCTCGTCATTATTTGTGTCTGACTAATTACCATGTAAGGTCTTGACAGTGGTCACAATGTCTAACATGTCACAGTGATTTATTACCTTTTAATAAGACTCAACTCCAAACTTGGCACATGACTACCAAGCATCTATAGTTAGTGATCTGATAATGGCTCTTTTGATTGCTTGTGTTAGGCCATTTTATCACGCAGTTGCACAAGAGAGCAAGATTTTTTTCAGTCTGTATGACTCTTATGTGGTGATCTTAACTCTTTATGCACCACATTGTAAACCCCCTGTGTAGCACACTATTCTGAGACTGCAACACATGCATGCTTTGGGAAAACATTCTGTTTTTCAAATCCATGTAACTTTTTATAAATGTTTGTTATGCTGGACATGTAATGAGCAAAGTTGAAGAGAAAATCCAAAGCTTTGCTTTGAAATAAATTTTTATGACAAATTCATGATTATTTTTACAGGCATGACTTTTTGCACACAAAGCAATGATGGAAACTAAGATTTTACATGAAAATCCAACAGGGAACATCCCTTGATATTCAATCATCATGTAGTGAAAGCTACATGTGAGAGAAGCAGAATCACGATTGACACTTTCATTGTTTTGTGGCATTTGGCGATTTATTGATTGGTTTGAGTGGGTCTCTGCGTTTGAGCAAAATATGCAAATATTAAATCACCACATAATGAAAGCTACATATGAGAGAAACGAATCGCAAGTGACGATTTCACCGTTTTGTGGCATTTGGCGATTTATCAGTCGGTTTGAGTGGGACTGTGCATGTGAGCAGAAATGTGCAAACTTGGCACGCTGTCGACTGAGTCGGGCATGCGAATGTGACACATCAAAGAGTTAACCAGCGACAGGCACTATGATCTGTCATGGCACGTCACATCCACAGACTCCTAGGGATCCGTGACTCAGCAGGATTGTACACAACAAGCTTGGAGATTGGGACTTTGAATCTAAAATCAACGCTGTCTATAGTTATCATGGGGTTAGGTCATACCGTGAAGAATTTCGTCGCCAGCATTCTTGGTATTCCTCAAATGTCATGATGTGATCTCAGGCACTTTCGTCTCATCATTAATGTGTAGTAACACAGTATCATGGAAAGTAGTCACTCTGGAAGATGATGTCAGCTTCTTGATCGAATACTCTCAAGCCCATAATGCAGGAATGCAGTTGAAATTTCATGCGAGCAGGTTGGTGATGGGAGTGACTGAGTTTTGGGGGGATGTAAGGAGCCATTTGTGAGCAACAATGTGCAGTCATGAGAGATGTACAATGTAGTCTAACCAATATCTTTATCATTTGAATTGATTACCATTGTATAAGACACATATTCAAAATATGTACTTTTTACTGTAAACCAGGAATTTTCACATGTATGAAACTTTCCCAAGTTTCATGTGAAGCATGAAAGTTAATGGTTTCATGGTTTCAACATGCTTTCATGAAAGTAAACAGCACACAGAAGTTTTTGGTGTTTTTTTTTTCTTCTCTTTTTTTGTACAGAATGCCAGTGACAATTTGCAAAAGTTTGATGATGCAAATGTTTCTGGTTGTACACTATACTGCAAATAAAAGGGGAAATAAAAAATACCACTTGGAAAAAAGAGAAAAATATGTATCAATTGAGGGCTTTGCTGATAAATTTCTTCAAATTATGCATTGTGTTTGTTTTGTTTTATTTCATTATTGGATGTACTCAATTGTGTGAAAAATATGTTATCAAATGATTTTTTTCCTTTTAACTTCTAAGTTTGTGTAGAGTTAATCTCATTAGCCCATAAGACTCTGCATCATACAGCCTTACCCCTTTTTGTTTTTTATTCTCACATGTACTGCATTAAATTGGACGTCAACTGAACAAATGCTCATTTACATTGAAATTAGGAAGATTTGGTGCACCAAATGATTTCCAATGTCCAAAGCTTTTTATCTTAGCTCAAATTTCATATTTGAGACTTTGGGGTTTTCTTACACTGGTAAAAGTCTTTGTACAACTGTGCAATGAACACAAACTCTTGCATGTAGCAATTAAGATTGAATTCAATAGCCAAGTAAGCCAACACATTTTATTTCTATTCTTTTGTCTTTTATAGTTTCTTTTATCCTACTCAAACTATTCTTGCAGATTCTTAAGGTAATGCTGTTGGTTTCTCCTCTTTTTTAAGCCCCCACCCATGTATTTTGAAAGTTAATTCTTAGAAACCATACTGCTAATTTTTTTTTTTAAATTCAATCCAGTTTCCAATAGGATGAATTTGCATAAAAATTCACCTTCAAGTTTAGATTCACTCCTCATTTTCTGAATAGTTCTTGCAAATTTGTGCAAGTACTTTGTATGTGTGTTGCAGTCTTGGGCAAGGCCCAGGAAAAGATTATGTGAAGTCTTTCACTCATTCGTTACAAGATGGGCAATGCACTACAAGAGATGGAGACACAAGAGGGCGCTGTTCTAAGCAATGTCATAGAAATGGTCAGCTTACGCAGCCAGATACTGTTTTGATTACCACAGAGTTTATCATTGAGATCTTCAAATTGTAAAAGTGAGAGTGGATGGCACAGAACTATATGCATTGCTGCTTTATTCATAATTGTAATGTATCCTTGTTTTTCATTCAATTTGGTTCAAAAATTTGTTCCATTATTCAGCAGAACACAAATTGAGAAGGTGTGCAAATGAAATTGCAATACAAAGAAAATTCAAATAAATGGATGAAAAATTGATTTACATACAGATATAGACATAGATAAAGATATAGATATGACTATAGATATCTGTGTGCCCACGCACACACACACACACACACACACACACACACACACACACACACACACACACAAATACAAATATCAGGACAGTATGCATTGCACCACATAACAGGTCAATAGACACAAGAAGACGTTTCTTTTCATTGTCAACCATTGTTGATTTTTAAAGTAAAATTTTCCATAGACCAATTGAGAAAAATGTAAATAACTATATGTACACATTCTTTTTCAGTACTCCTCACTATGTTATCCATCACCACCAAAAACCTGGAAATGTTGCTGAACATTGATTTCCAAATTTTGATTTCTTACAGTTTAACAGGTTTTACACTTTCCTTTATTGAGTAATTTGTTTCACATTATTTATCTGCAGTCATCTCCAATTCAGAGCCAAAGCATTGCAAAATTTTAATTGAATCTAGATTTTTTTAGAGATCTGATGTTTACCGTGGGTTATTTTTGTTGTTAAAGTGGAGGCTAAAGTGGACTTTGCCTTATATGTGTAGTGGACACTTGTTGAGTTCCATGAATACCACAACCAAAAGTAAAAAAAAAAAAAAAAAAAATGATGCCAGGAGTAATTTGGCATGCATCATTTGACGGCTTTTACGAGAAAGTGACATTCATTCATGCAGATAGCTGAAAGAAGATCGGAAATTGAGCGAAAAACTGCTCAGCTTGCCCTAATGGATTTTGCATTTTCTTTTTTAGGCCTCCATTGTGGGGCACTTTTCATTTCAAGCAGTACTTGAGAAAGAAAAAAAATCCATGCAGGACAAAAAAGGGGAAACCCGCAGGCAGGCCTCAGTATGATAATCTTGCATTACAATAAAGCTGGGTAACAGACGTTGTGGCCGTAACAGATTGTGGATGTGGGTGTGTGTGTGTGTTTGGGGGGGGGGTCTAAATGAAAACTGGCTTGTTTTGATATAATTGAGTGTGCTTGATATTCTGTATATGCCATATATTTCGCGAGTCTAAATTTTCGCCAATCGGGAATTCCCGACGATTTCGCGAGTGGTTAAATTCACGATTGTGGAGTCCTGCACTGAACGGAGAGATGTACACGCGTATGTCACATCCACATTAGGATCAGAGTCAATATTTTCGTGTGTTTTTAATTTCGCGAATACCACCCGACTCGCGAAATTCGCGAAAATAAAAACCCCGCAATATATTTAGCATATACAGTAGTCACAGTAAACATTTGAATAACCACAACTTTTATACCTCCATGATTAAAATGAAAGGTCTGCTAATTAGGTTCATTTTGATAAAAGGAGTGGAAGTTCTGTAAAAGCAGCTTGAAACCTAAGAGATAATCAAACTGTTCCTTCATTAAGGATGTGTCATTGACCTTTGTCACTACTTGAGAAGGCATGAGATACTTTACATTTGTTTTTTAACTTGTTTTTTATTAATCTAATTTTCCCAAAAGTTTCACTGCCCTATTTGTGAACTTTGTATGTAATCATTCACACTACTATGGATTGAAATATTTCCTCAGTAAAGTTCACTAAAAACAGAAGTTCCATGTTGCGAATTATTCTTTATAGCATCGCTGGTTGCCAATGGGCAACTTCAGTAGTGTATTTTTGGCACTTGATATTTTCCCCCAAGAATGAATTACTTTTTTTATTTGGGTAAGAAGATGAATTTTACATGTGAATTGATAGCTGCTTGAGAGATGCCTTGCACCGTGTTATAAGTGCCCAAGGTAATTTTCATATTTTGCCGCAAATACTGAAGGGAAAAAAAAAATCTGACATTTTGATAGTGGGATTATTTGGACTGCAATCATCAATCAGTCTTTAATTATTACACAAGACTGAAAAAAGGCTAGAAAAGAGACGAAAATATCCAAGGTGCATAAGATGCTTTTGAATTGACATTTTCAGCTGAAAGGTCTTCATTGGGGCCACTGTACAAGCTTTGGAAATCATCAAGGTTTTATCTTATCCCATAGGCTTAGAATTTTATACACAGCCTCCTTCAAGGTTCCACATGACTGGATTGGTTAGAGATGCCAGTGTAGCATCTACAAAATTTGAAGTCAACACATATGCCATTCTGTGTTTTTTTTAAAGGGATGGTATAGTTTTGGCTGAGATAGGGATTCAGGCTCTTTGCTTTTTGCAAGGTAATTATTTTGCAAGGTAATTAGAAACCATTTAAGTGAGATGTTAAAGAGCGTACAATTCTAAGAGGAATTCAAAGTTTATTGGATGGAAAGCAGTTTTGAAATGGCGAGATATCCAAAAGCAAAGCAAAACAAAGTAGTCAAATAAAAGGGTGGTCCCACCTTTTATTAGCTTCACTCTCTTTGTTTTTGGATATCTTGGCCATTTGAAAACCGATTGTCATCAAATGAATGTTGAATTCCTCTTTGATTTGCATGTTCTTTGATATTTCATAAGTGGTTTCTAAGTACATTGTAGCTCACAAAATGTTTCCACCTGAATTCCTACTTCAACCAAAACTATGTATCCCTTTAATATGGAGTCCTGATCATAATGCTTATGACTTCAATGCAGATCAGAGTTCCACTCCCTGGCACGCACTGAGCCTCACTTGTGGCATCAGCGTTGTGGCTTTGCCATCATTAGTTGTATGATCTGCAAATGTGGTGTAGTGAAGGACTGGGGAAGACATTAGACTGTTTATGTCATGGTGAAGAGCTCCCTCTGAGGAGCAGTGCTGTGCCTGAACTTGACAAAACAGATGTTCCCTAGTTCATACATGAAGTTTGTTGAAGAAACTTAAAGGAGGACTTTCTCCAATTTGCGGGTTATAAAAGTAATGGCATAGCTCAGTGAAGTGAAGAACGTCCAATTTGACAAAACATATGAAGGGAATCAGCTGTGTTCAAAGATCAGAATGTCATAAGATATTTGTCATTTTGTTTGGGTTACATTTCATATCAAAAACTCTTTGATTGCTTTGTGTATAAACACATATCATATTTCAAAGTTCAGAAGAATGAATGATGAAATTAAGTGTTATCTATTATCAAAAAAAAAAAAAAAATCAGGGACTTTATCATATCCAACTTGTCTCTAGGAGGGTCTCACAGAAGATGTCTGGAGCAATGGTAAGTGAAAATATTGAGCAGATTACAGTGAATATACAATGATGCCTATCAGCAACACTTAAGTGGGCTAATTGTGAGACTATTCAATGAAAGTAAGTTTGCAAGCAAAAAAAAAAAAATCATTTTATATTTGTCATTAATTGGTAAATTGTTAGAGGTCTATAGTGGTATGCTGTAAATGCGATAATGTCTTCTTTAATTTATGCCCAAATAATGAATTCAAAAACAATTGTGTGTGCAGGCTAGTGGAAGACACCTGGGATCTTAATGTGAAAGCAAGATAAATAAGTTGTATTGATACTGAGCATCTGAATCCCTGATGTGATAGAGGCTATGGTGTGACATTGAAGCTGTACCTGAAGTTCAGCGGCTGAGTTATTAATGACTTGCAATATCAACAAAGCATGCCAAGAAAATAGATGATGAATGTGAGTGTAGATTTTAACAAGTCAGAGAAAAAGTGTGAGATATCTGTCTCCACTAGTGTAGGAAATGACTCTGGTTTCTCTATGATAAGGACAAAATGATGACTTCTTGTCAGCCTCTTTTGAAATTGTAAGAAATGAATTATTAGGAAAAGTTTAGTACATTGTCCAAATCAAAATTTTGTTTTTATGAATCTTTAAGACTACATTTTGTATTGCTTTGTTTATCCAGAGAATTAACTGGCTGTGAAATCTTCATCTGGTGAAATCATCATCTGAAGAATCATTCCATTTTTTGTTGATATTTCTTGTATTCTTTATTCTTGAGCTTTGTGTCACTGTCTGGTAAAGGCACCCATGCCAGTAATCAGGGAAGTATTCATCCATCTCACAGTCTTGTTGCCATGGTGATATCGCTTGTAGCTTTTGGCATGAGCTGAGATTTGTGCCAGTGATTTGAGAGAGTGGTTATGAGTAGAGAAACAGATGATCTATGAAAGGTTGTCAGAGGAGAGTGACAGCAATAATGTCTGGATAGAAACAATACAAAGTTAGTGTAGAAAGGTGTGAAATATGCTGTCTTTGAAACTACAAGGATGGTATGAGAACTTCTCAATTCAGATTGATCAGTTAGCGTCAGACGTGTCTCACCTTCCGCGATAGCCTCTGGAAGAGGGATGATGTATATCAGATTTCCAAAGGGTAAATATGAAAGTAGATCACTGGGGAAAGTAGGGATGATGTGAAAGTTTAGCAATGTGAAACGTACAACAAACATCTTCCGTGGTTGGCATTTGGCAAACCTTCAAATAAATAGTCACATATTTGGCCATGTAACTACACAACTTTGTTTATTTGAAATTTGTTTGTTTGAATTTTTGTCATTGTTTAGCTGGATATGCCTCTCCTTTGCTAATGGTGCTGATTTGAACCACATGAATTTTTGAATCATATGGACCTGGCACTGTTTTTTGTTTTGTTTTCATTGTTTATCTATTATATTCTTTCTTGTCCTCTGTTTCTTGCGTTATTCTCATTCCTACTTCCCCAAAAGCAGTATTTATCTAGTTTTCTTCTTTTTCAGCTGCTTTAAAAAGTAATGTTCTGATATACTTTGCCATTCATCAAGTCTGTCAGGGATAAAATGTATTTCAATCTGGGTTGTCATGGATGATGTCCATTTAAAAAGAAAATAGGTATTATCATGAAATCTACTGAACATATCAACATACTCATACTCAACATACTCAACTCAATCTAATCAACATATTATTGTCTTCGCCAAGGTCTGCTGTCTAGTTTTTCACTTTGTTTCTTTAACTCCTGTAAATGTGTCTTTTTGTAATATTGTATGTGCATGGCCACTTCGATTTTATGTTCAGGGCATCATTCCTGTATCTGGGCTCTTTCACGCCATTCTTTGGTGTCTCGGAGTAGTAAGCAGACAAGTCTCTTCAGAATGTGTCTTTTCTCCCTCTATCACTCCCTCTTTATCTTTATCTCTCTCTCACCCTCATATTCCCTCTGTTGTAAATGGAGTTGTAGAGTTTGTTATCCTCATTTCTTGGTCTGGCACATTGGTATAAATGATGGCTTTCCATCTAGGTTCCCCCGGGACACCTTTTCACTAGCCACAGAGAGGCAGCCAGACTCTTGGGTATCTATTCCCTCTCCTTTTGCTAGTCTCCGTAGTGTCACATCCGTCCCACAGTTCACCACTTACGCCACTCACTGATGCCATGACATTAGATACCCTGGGACTGCTGTGAGGGTAGGACATTGCAATTAGCTACAAACAAATACAATCAGGTAGGGCATTCATCTCCGCTGGTGTAAACTCCCTAAGCCTGGACCCCCTCAATCAAGGGTTCTTTCAGACGTTACAGAGCAGACGTATATTCATATGACCTAGGATAACGCAGCGATTTACTTTGAGAGTATTGAGATACCACACCTTGTAAAGTGGCAATGCAGCGTTCGGGCAACATGCTTGTTATACGATCATCATGTAATGGTGGGAGCTCATTAATATTATATGAGTTTCAGTCTCAAGTAGTGTGGACTTTTGATAACCTCCAGACTGTGTTGATACTTGTCAGCTGGCACTGTGTATACCCATAGCCTGCTTTGAAATAGAACACTAATCAACAAAGTGTGCAATGGGAATAAACATCACATACTTAAATAATGTATGAATCTGGGACTTCTGAGACTGAAAAACTGTTTTCTATGAAAATAGTAGTCATTCAATTTTTTGTATGACTCTGTTGCAGTTTGAAAAGTCGAGAAGAAGTTCTTGATATTCAAATATGACTCTAGTGAAGCCTGTCCTATTGTATACTTTTGAGGGAATGTATTTCAATGTCAATCAAGATGACTGTCTATGGTATTGATGTATCGGGTACAAATTGTAGAGATAACAGTTCAAATATCAATTGACCAATAATACTCTATAAGGGTATCATTTTCACATGACCTTTGAGTGTCCTCTTGACCTGTCAATAGGTCACATTAGATAAATCAGGGTGCATGACAGAATCATTATGCATTCATTATGTGTAGCTGTTCCTGACATTGCATTGATCCTTTATAACCAAAAGCATCAACAAGAGCATTGTTAGCATCAAATACTCCTCACGTCTATAACCTCACTTCTTAAAGTAAAGTCCTGTGTTTTCATGGTAAGCAGCCACATTGCATTGGACTTGTGTGGGATTGAAGAAAACTCAAATTTAGATGAAGTTGCTCTCATTTTAACCTAAATTCAACCATAGATTGGCATAGCTTGGTCAAATAAATGGTACAAATCCCACATATAATGGAGTAAAACCAAACAGAATGATAACAAATATCTTTTAAAGAAGTAACGTTAACAGGATGGAAAAAAGCAGATTCATTTTTACCATAATTTTTGCCATTCCTGTTTCACAGGTTTTTCCAAAGTAGTGGACACACACTTCACTCTGAGAGTACATTTGTAAAAAAGCCACTTACTAGGGCAGGTCATTGACACCTTCATTATGTTTTGGTTGCCCCTCAGCTTTTGAACTTGATGTTACCCCATCCCAATTCCTTTCCGCATAGCACCAGACATTCCCTAGGTATCAGTTCTCATCCTCTGCTCCAACCCCTCTTTCCACCATCCCATAAGTTACTTGCTCTGAAGTAAGATAATGTGTCAAGCACTTAAACAGAGAGACAGAAAATATCCTTAGGTTCAAAATGAAATATTTGCAAAGTCATGGACCTGATGAATATTGGAATGCTGTGAAAAATAAGATAATTTGAAATCGCTGAGGAGTATTGAACTAAGTCACATTGGTTCATTTGTTTCTGTCTAATTGATAAAGTCATTACATAATTGCTGGGATTCAAAAATGATTCTCTCTGTAGACAGCACATTAAATCTGTTGTATTCGTATGAATTCATGATTTAATCTTGTTTTCTTCCTCAATACACCAAAATCGTTTTCTGTGACAAGGTATGAAGGCAATTTCACAATTTTTCTCATAAGTGATTTATACAACAGAAGCTATTACCTTTGTAAATGAATAATGTCAGAACTGTTGTTACTCTTGTCTATTATCATATATTTCATTATCTTTGTCATACTTTGTAAGTCATTCCTGTTTGTTGTTGTTGTTGTTGTTTTGGTTTATTTTTGGCATTGCCGTTTTGATAATTCATTTTGCGTTTAGGGATTTTAACTGCTGTTAAATGTGTCTGAAGTAATGGAGGATAAAAGAAATGGAGGACAGTATCTGCACTCCAGACAACGCCAGGTACTCGCGGAGTGGTTTTTTTTTTATGTCTGCATAAATCTCCTCTTTCCTCCCATAGGGGTATCTCTACTTAGCCATATATAGGAGGTGTCAGTCTCTCGTGGGAAACAAACCGCCATATGCCTAGACATCCATTTACTGCCCTAGGCTGTCAGGCTGTAGAATACCTGTACGACTTGATCCCCAGTTCACACTTGATTCTCAAGTGCTTGTGAAAATAATTGTCATGACATTAAAGATATTAAGTGAATTTATCTACCTAGTCGCACCTGATGTTACAAGTATCCTGTGTACAGGTTATTGAATGATAATCATTCACTCATCAGGTTTGTTGTATTTCAACTGTCATTCATGCAAAACTGTATTCATTCCTTTTCATGTGTACCTAGTGTTGTTATTACTTCATTCTATATTCTTTCTTTGTCATTGTGTTAGTTGCAGCATATAAACAATCCAAATTTCCATGTTGGACAATAGAGTTGTAATATTGATTTGATTTATTTCAAATTAATTCAATCACTCCTGGTCAAGGAGATTGGTTTATATCACTTCATTGCAGGGCTTTGTATCTCCTGACTACAGTTTAGTAAGAAAAATTACATCATTGAAGATATGAAATGCATGGAAGAGAGGATTAAGTCAAAGAAAAACGCCTCTTTTAAAGCTTGATTCAGTTTTGGCTTAAATGACCAGAAAGTATTACCACCCAGAATGGAATGTGCACAAACATCTATTTATCATGACAGCATGAAGCAGTTTTTCACCGAATACAATTCATTGGGAAAACTGAAGCTTTGACACCATAATAGCTTTGAATGTGCCAAAATGAGTCATCAGAAATTGAATGTCGCTAGCTCTGTCACGAGCTGAGGTGAACAAATTCTGATAACTTTACGGGATGACCTACTTGACACTAGAGTCATGTGCATTGTATATGCTTGGCTGATGAGTCTATTCTATTCAGTGTCATAATTCATTAATCGTAAGCAACATCAAAATGTTGTATTGTACTGTGACATGATGAAGATGTGCTCATCCGTCACTTATTGTTAGGAATTGATTGATATCTTCTCAGGGACCACATGGCCGAATGGAAAGGGTAGACAATATATTATGACAGTGCTGTGTCAACAAAATTTGTTGTCGGGAGCATTCTAAGTCTGTAATGAGATGGAGGTATGAGTCAATTCAATTTTTCTAGATATTATCTCTCTTAATGCAACTATCTTCAATTGCTATTAAGAGGAGTATCTGGGCTTTAAGATGATTTGTTATATACCCCACCCCCCCCCAAAAAAAAAAGAAATAATGTTTCTAATCCACCGAAAAAAGACATTTAAAAAATCTACCCTTTAGAAAAGCTATTGTGGAACAACAACAAAAAATATTCAATGTGAGGTGTATTGAAATAAACTGACTCACTCGTTATTATGCACGTGACAGTAAAATTATTTAAAACTATAACATAATCATAATTTTTGTTGGTCAAGTGATCTTTGTAATTTTCTATATCTTCATATGATGCTTTCTAATCTTTGTTAGAAGTCAAGTCTGAACCAGTTTGCATATATTATGTTAATTGTTGTCAGCAAGAGAAGATCAAATGAGTTTTGTGGTTGTTGAAGAATATATCTGGTGTTTTTCCCATGTGGAAGATAATTGTATACTTTTTCAGTCCCTTTAGAGCCCTTTAGAGTATAACTTTCACAGTTACCTAGCAGGGTCAGATGGTGATATATAAAAAGACGTATACCGCTTTCAGTAACTCATGCATTTTTGGCCCGCTCCTGGTCCGAGCTAAATTAGCCCGTGCCAAGCATTAAAAATTGCGTTCAGTAACTAAAGCAGAGCCGCGCTACTTTTACGATGACCCATTCATAAACTCGGTCAAGTAAGGGATAACTGCCATGGTAACTGAACACCTCATGGACAGAGCGGAAGTGCATTTTCACGCGATATTTGATGTGCGTGCCGAGTGCTAATGAGCTGAGCAGCGCAAGCTGTGACCTTTAACCGTGAATGGAATTTTGGCCTGCGCCTGGCGCTGCTATCGTTCATAAACTCTTCGATCAGCGCCAGGCCCGTGCCTGGTCTGCTCCTGGTGCTAGGTGCAGCAGCACCAAAATAGTCCGCACCTGGCGTGGGCCACTTTGGCCCCCACCCATTCATAAACTCAAAATTTTTGACTTGGTCCGCTCCTGCTCTGCTCCTGGTCCAATCCAAGAGGGTTACTGAAAGGGGTATCAGAAAGTTCTGCGGCGACAGAGATTGGAAATTGTGTAAAGACAAAGAAGAAATTTAACTCAAAATAGAGCATCTGACACATTTCACTGACCTTTATTTTTCAGAGAACAGAGATAGACTTCTACTCATGCAGGAACAGGTGAAATGATCTATGTCAGCTTGAGTTTAGGATATGAAATGGGGTCTGAAGTGCCTTGACACTCATCACAGTGACTTGTCTAGACAGACATTTGTAAAGTGCCAAATATAGGGTCCCCTGTTTACTTCCGTGTGCCTCAAATGTCTTTCAAGAAACCACAACAAGAAATCGAATAGCCGATGGAATCAGTAGGTGTGTTCCCACTTGGGACATTGGAAGTTGTGACAGCATGAATTTATCTTTGTTGGCATTGTTGTTGCCTATTTTTATTCTTTTAAAAAGAATACAACTTCAAAGCACACAAATGTAGAAATGATATATAATGATATATTTCAATTTCTGTGTAATTGTATTCATAAGAGGAATGTGTTTCCTTCTAGTTATTATGGAAAATGATACTTGCCTTTAACAAGAGTACTGTAAAAGTGGTTTCTTTCGCGGTGGTTTTATTTTCGTGCTTTTCGCACTTTGAGGTTGAACCACGAATTTAACATCACATGAAAATGTTTTGAACTCGTCGCTTGTTATAACGCTATCATTACCGACCGCGAATTTAAACACACACGAAAAAGTCGGCACCGATGGAAACTGCGAAAGTTTCTGTACGCGAAAGAAACCACTTTTACAGTAGTCTTCATAGGTCAAGAAAATATGAACTTTTCATTAAAAAAAAAAGAAAATTAAGATTAGCAAAATTCCTTTAATACTTTCATGTTATCATTCCCCTACTATGACTTCACCAATGAATGTGGAGTTCTAGTCTTTAGTTGACAGCACAATGAATGAGCCATAGTATTAAAAGTTTATTTATGGATTGTCCAATTTTCCTTCAACATTGCCACAGTGTTTCACTAATCTGTCTGCAAGTGCTGAATCCATGTACAATAGTCATATCTCTGAGAAAACATCTCTTTAAAAGCGGAGCTCATAAAATGATGTAGGCTTTTGTGGAAAGTCACTAAATTCAACTCACTACCACAATGCAATATTTCAGTTCCATTTGAGTTTATTTTGACAAATCATTGTTGTTTCTTCTTCATTCCTACATTTTCTAGAGGACAGCCATGAATTGAATGATCAGTCGTGTCTTGTCTTGCGAACATGTTCATGTTGACAGTGCTGTTCTAAGAGTGTGGTTTGAATTTTGTACAATTCTTTTGATCGGTCGAATAACATCATGTGATGTTAATGCAAGATAACAATTATAAGGCAAATGATTTGTTCCTCCTCTGGTGACAACAGATACTCTAGCACATTGAAATAGTGTGTGAAAATATATTCATACATCAATATCATCTTTATTGCTCAAAACCATTACATGCATTTGCAGCTAAAATCTGACGTCTGCTAGCCTGATAGCAAGTGCTGCATTTTGTGTTCTCTTGGAAAGAGTTTGTAATGAGGGGCTTGTAATTGAGGGTGCAATCTTAAAATGCAAATATTACACATGCTTTATGTATCCAATCATACTTTAAGATGCATTTAGGAACGAGAAACTAAATGAATTGACTTCCAGATCTAGGGAGTAAAGATTAAAGGGGTCACTTGTATATTTGTTTTGACACTAATCAAGTATTTGATGCCAAATAGTCTGTGGGAGTGTACAAAGTACAGTGTACACCACAATGATGGGTGTTTATCAAGTCGTACAAATAAGCTGTTTGGATTAATCAACGATTGGTTCTGATATTCTACTTCTCTAACCGGTCAACCATGTGGGTCATCTCACTAACCACATGAGTGAGGACATGGTAGAGAAAGGGACAGTACTACCTGTAGCTTGGATGGACATCATATCTGTGTGCTGATTGATACAAGTATGTCTCTTGTGTAACATATGAGATTAGACATGCATGTAACAATTTATGTAGGCTCTGGAATTAGGTCATGATAGGCTTGCACAGGTGGCTCAGTACTGCAAGGGCATAATGCTGACTTTGTGAAATGTCCACCAAGGTCTGTCTGTATGGCAAACTCACATTGTAGGGTATCTGGTGATCATCTTTACTCTCTGTGGTAACCTCAGTTGCTCTTTGTGCCAGAGAACTTTCAAATTTGCAAACAGAACATGTCAGCAGGTTAAGAAGTATGTTTAATGTCTATCAAGTAACCATTCAAGTTTCTCAAATTGGACATAGCCACTTGTGATTCAGAGATTTCTGCTGCACAATGTGTTTTGATCAGTTCTGGGTTTGTGTTAGTAATCTGAATGGTTTGACATTAAAGGTACTGTTTACCATTGGGAGCAGTGATTTAAAAAATGTTCGAGATATCACATGTGATGCATATGTGTAGGTCAGTCATACCACACAACATCCTACCATATAAGCATTTTCAAATAAAGCCTAAAATATAAGAAGATATCACTATATTTCTCAATAAACCATAACTATAGACTGTATTCTAGAAACAATTCTATTATGACTATTATTCACATGTTGTACATTTAACAATCTGTCTAACATTGATCATGCTGATTAAGATTTGTACATACATTGTTTCTATCCCTAACTCACATTTTAAATCTGTTTTGAAGCACTAAAGCTGGGTTTTTTGTTTCATCTGCAAATGGTAAATAATACATGTAATATACTTGTGTGTTTTGTATACATGTGATTAGCTGCAATCACACCCACCCCAAGATTAAAGGTTCTCTAAAAGTGGATTTTTTGCTTTTAAAGGGATCGTACAGTTCTGGTTGAGACCTAATTTCAGGTTTCTAACATTTTTAGGTGAGATAATGAGAAATCTCATATAAGATATGAAAGAGCATGCAATTTTATGAGGAATTCAACGTTTATTTGATAAAAATTGGTTTTGAAATGGCTGAGATATCCAAAAAAGAACGATTCTAATAAAGTGTGGGACCCACACTTTGTAACGATCGATTTGTTTTACTTTGTTTTTGGATGTTTCAGTTATTCCAAACCCGATTTTCATCAAATAAACTTTGAATTCCTGTTAAGATGGTATGCTCTGTGCTATATCATAAGTGTTTTCTTGGTATCTTGCAAAAATTCGAAAGCCTATTTCTCATCTCAACCAAACCTGTACTATCCCTTTAATTCCTGTGTCTTGACATACACACACACACACACACACACACACAAATGTTAACTCTTTGGATATGCATTGGCATGCGAAGAGACATTTCAGGTGCTCGGGCTCACCCTGGGGTTATTTGTTTAGGCATGTGCAGTCTGAGTTTTGCATGGCGATGCAGTGTGAACATGGCTATTACATACTCTTCCATGCATGTGTGTTTGGAGCTGCAGAGTTGATTGACAGTCTACAGTGTTAAAGGCATGATTTACCATTTGCAGATGAGACCAAGACCCAGCATTAGTGCTTTAAAATAGTTCTAAAATGTGAGTTTGGGATAGAAACAACCACTGTAAAAATTTGAATCCGTATAATCGATGTTAAGTATTGTTAAATACACAAAATGTGAACAATAGTTATAATAAAAATGTTTCCGGACTAAACTGTCAACAGTTATGGTTTAATGAGAAAAATAGTGAAATCTCCTTATATATATTAAGCTTTATTGCGAAAATTTCATACGGTAGGATGTTTTGTGATACAACTGACCTACACATATTATGCATCAAATGTGATATCTTGAACATTTTTTAAAATCACTGTTCCCAAAGGTAAATAGGACCTTTAAGTAAGCAGCTGTTATTTGGAATGTTATTTGCTGCATGTCAGTGGTGGGAGACTCATTTCAATGTGTGCACACACTGTGAGCATAGACATGGTCAGAAACGTGTTTTAGCGATGTGATAACAGGAGAGAAATTTACAGTGTGAAAGTGGGCATCGTCTGTGTGCTAACAGCTGATTATAATATATGATATTATTATTATCATCATTATTATTATTGTTATTATTATTATTATTATTATTATTATTAGTAGTAGTAGTAGTAGTAGTAGTAGTAGTAGTAGTAGTAGTAGTATCATCATCATTATTATCCAGGGTAACCTCTTCAGTGTTGCCACTGCTCTACCAGAGGGCCCTGCCATTATTATTACCCAATCGTTGCCAGGTATTATACCCATTTATACACCTGGGGCAAGAGGGACATGGGTAAAAACATCTCGTCCGTAAGCACTGGTCAGCAATCGAACTCCTGTGATTGGGGGTCAGGAGTTGTAATCCAATATGCCACAGCGCCCTCATGATTATGGTGTCTTTGACAATAGTTGACTAATATCATACTATCAAAAAGAAAGTGCATTTGTGGTTCTGCATAAAATAAACAAGAAACATCTATGAAGGTTTCTGTTTTGTGATAAGCTTATGTGACACCTATTAATTTCAAGTGCAAAGAGTTTCAGTTTCATCTGATAATGAATTGAAACCAGTGAATGCATGAAACACAAAACATTACTCGTAAGAAGATATCTTTTATTTCCAAGAAGGTCTTATCCCACAACCAAGATTTAGTTTAGTTGCTTACTGTCATATCATCAAGGGTAATAGTTTGTTGAAAGTGTTGGTGTTTGTGAAGGATCACAAGGTTAGCAATAGCTTGGAGTAAGACAAGAATTCTCTCTCCCACCATAGCTCGTACTAGTGTCAAACAAATCATACAGTGAGACTGCACAGTTTGACAGTCAGAATGACACTTTAAAGTAGGAGTTACAAAACTGCCAAATTTATCTCAGTTCCACTAAGTAGGACAAAAACAAAAGCTATTATAATTATTTTGCCCATGTAGATGCTATCACAATTTTGCTTATTGTCATCTCATACTGATTTAAAATGGTCTTTGTCAGGACTTTCAAGGAAGTTTAAACATCAAGGCCATAATTGTACTCTGTCTCACTGACCAAAATAAGGGGCGGTGTTCATGAAAATAATAATAATGAACATTTTTACCGTGCGTAATACACAGTTTCTAAGTGCAAAAATTATTTTTGTTGCTTTTTTGCAAATGTGAAAATAGAGAAATTATTTTCACCAATGTGAACATGGTGTATTCTGCGAGAGAGATCACTGTTAGTTGACTGTTGAGAACTAGATATGACTGCATATCACATGAGGTCAAATATGGCCTTTCAGCCAGTCAGGTATTCTTGTTCATAAGAATTCTTTTCACTTTAAGGACAAGTTCACCGTTATATACATGTGGAATGAGTGAATGCAGCAATATTAGTAGAACACATCAGTGGAAGTTTGGGGAAAATTGGACAATCCATTCAAAAGTTATGACTTTTTAAATTATCTGTGCAGTCACTGCTGGATGAGAAGACTACTAGAGTGTATGATGTCACTTGCGTATAACGATATTTATAAGGAAAATATAAAGAGAATTTCACAAATTTTTACTTTTTGAAAAAAGTTCGCATTTCCTCGACTTGTTGCTGACGTATACTGAGGGTAATATTATTCCCCCTCCCTTCTGAAAGAGGCAAGTCAAGCGTTCTTTTATTATGCAAGAAAAGTGAAAATATGATGAATTTTCTTTATGTTTTCTTTATATCATTGTACACGTGTGACATCACAAGGTGTAGTAGTCATCTCATTCAGCAGTGACTTAGCAGAAACTTCAAAAATTCATAACTTTTGAACGGGTTGTCCAATTTTCCTCTAACCCTCACTGATGTGTTCTACTAATAATATTGCTGCATTCACTCAATCCACATGTCTATAAAGGTGGACTTGTCCTTTAAGTTATTTTTATTGTGCTATTTCAATATGAATGCTTTCATTCATTTAGGACTACTTTCTCTTCTCATGGGATATAATTTTCCTTGTTGTGACCAATCACACCCCTTATTCCAGAGATTAGTGTTGTCTGAGAAGCTCTCGCTGTATCCAGATGATGACAGGCACTTGATGAAAATGGCGATGATGAGATTTTAAGCACTTGAACTGTGGACGATGAGCACTATGTATCTCTGTTGCGTCTTGAATGCTATTTCTCATCAACCCCCTTATCCCAGACTTTATCTGCTGTGGTGTTACACTCTGTCGTGACTCACTGCCTGGTCGATTGTCCCAACGAGAACAGGTATATTAATTACCGCTCTCTTTTCTCAGTAAGCCTGCTTTCTGCTAGTTCTGATGAGAGAAAAGAGCGAGGGAGAGAAGTGGTAATGAAAATATGGGATTTATGATTTTTGGACTGTGGTCAAAGAGAAAAGAGTGATTTCTGCTGGTTGTTATACTTATTACTTTTGAGTCATTACAACAGCATAATCTTCCTGTACAAATGATAAGATTTTGTCTGTCGCTAGCTGTCTGCTGTCCAGTAAGAAGCTTTGTTAGACACAGAACAATATCATTTGATTTTAACCTGTTGAGGACAAGTCCCGAGTATTCTCGGGCAGGTGTCTAAGGGAAATGCGTGTTGTAGCAAAATCAAACCGTCCTCAACGGATTAATAAAAAGAAAGCTTGATTGTTTGCCATGTACTTGATATATCCTGTATTGGTGCCTGTTACATTAAAACAAACTTTTTTTGATAGTTTGGTTTACATATTTTGAAATGATGTAATCATATTATCTTCCAAATTGTTAAAAAATTGATTTTGATAAGAGTTACAAAATGTATGTGATATGTACAATTATTGCTAAGAGACATTTTCCCTTTATCTTGCATTTTTTAAACAAAAGATGCATTACCTGTTTAATGTCATTCCCTTGGTATTCAGTGTCTCTCTGTCTGTCTGTCTGTCTGTCCATTTATCTTATGATCTGTCTTCTCCTTTCTTAGCCCATCACCCTCTCACCATTCATCAACACTTTTTCATCTACTGTCAGAAACCCTTGCTGTCATTCTGGGTTGGGAGACACTTTCATAATGCACTTACAGTAATTGCAGCTACTGTCAGCAACATAAAGACAACAACTAACTAGCTGTGAGCATGGCATTTGTTACCATGGGAACAGCAAAATTTCTTGTGTACGTTGTGAAATTGGGCCAAGATTGAAATAGCGCACTCTGTGGTTGTCTACCATTCAACTGCTTTCCTCTTCAAGATAACAAATATTAACTCTGGTTGCTGATTACTGAGTAACTAAATTCATCTTTCTAGCTATACATTGTTTTTAATCCAATGGAAATATTGACATCTAAATAAAGGAAAAAAAAATCTCCATGGAACAGTGCCCCCCCCCCCCCAGTCAGATTCCTTAAGCCTTTTTGTCAGCACAAGATATTCCCAGAAATATTTTTGAGATGATTGATACACAGTCCGATCCATCGCCATGTATGAATTGCAGTGCCGTATGTGTGCATAAAGATGGTTATTAGTGGTGTGTTGTATCTGTTCGTTGATCCTGTACTCTGTCTCGCTGAACTGCTAGAGGTCTCCCCTCAATCCATCAAGAGCTACCTCCTTTGGGATCAAACATCCAGCAGCTTTTCATTTCCTCCTTAATCAATTATAAATGTAAAATGGAAAGGAGATGACAACAGTAGGAGACAAAATGGAATATGTGGTTTGTATGTGTGTGTGTTTGTATGTGTGTGTGTATATTTGTGTCTGTGTGTTTAGGGTGGGGGCAGTTTTTTTTTTTAATTTGTGGAATCTCATGTGTGAATGTGAATGCTGAATTTGACCCAGTTGTATCACCCACTATCTCCAAAATTATTGCATTTTGGCCTATTTACACGGCAATGACAATTCCAGAAATTTGAATATGGTAAATGTGGTGTTTTACTCCAGAGTCCCAACCACAGACCTCCATGAAATGAGGTGAATATTGTGTGTGTTGAAGAAGTGATGCCTGCACTAGTAATACAGTGGGAATAGAGGAGGAGCTGGCCTCTTGATGGGAGGGAAGTGATGTCACAATACTTGGTGTCATGTGACAAAATCTGCTAGTTTTCATTCGTCAAAAGTTGCTCTTGCCAACTTCTATTTAAACCTGGGGAAATTAAATAGTCACAACATTTGGTCATTCTTTCTGGGCATCGTGTCTATTTGCCCAACAACTTATACCATATTTGCATAAGGAAAGAAATGTACATTTCACAATATTGTGATTGGTTCTTGATGTTATGAAATTTTGCTGGTAGTATGGCAAGCCAAATGTCCCATAAATGCCATAAACTGAGTTTATTGGCAGTAAATTCAGTTCTATCACCAAAAAAAACTTAGTTTATCGCATAAAGACGTAGTTCATTGGTTGATAGGGTAAGTTTTTTTTATGATAAAGTAAGTTTATCAAGTGAAGTACTAAGTTAATCATTAAAAGCTTTTTTGCTTAATAAACTTGTTTTTCACTTGATAAAGAGAGATTCTATCGAATAAACCTGGTTTATCAACCAACCGATAAACTAAGTTTATCAATTTTGGATTTATATGACATCATTTGCTTGCCATATTGTAGTTTATTCATCATATCCTGTGCAATCAGTTTATGTGGTTTTTGTGGGCAAGTCTCTTTGTTTTCATCCCTTTCAAGTTAAAGAGACTTTTAACTCAGGAAATTATGATTTTTATTATAGTGATGAAGACAGGAGTTGACACATGGTTTGATCCATGTATGGCCCAGATATCTCTGCTTTCTGTGGAACAGTTAAAAAGTTACTCAAGCAGGCAAAGTACAAGTACACTTTGTGTAATATAGATATATTTCTATCACACAGTAATATAGTGTATGCAAACACAAGATGTTACACATATATTTCAAAACTTTTTTGTTTTTTGGCAAGAACTATCTCTACAATAGATTGTATTATCTGCTGTATCTTGCATTTTTAGTGACTTGGGCACCAGTAAGGAGCAATTTCACTGTTTCCTCTCATTTTATATTTCTGACAAGTGTATTTTGGGCGTCAATATGAAAAACAAGTGTTCATTGTACCTTTTTCGTCATGGGACTTGAAAACTTGAAAATAAACACGAACAGGAAAAGGGACTGTTTCTACACTGATGTGAAACCATGTGGAGTGATGCGTGCATGTGATATGAGTATATTACATCCACGAGTCAGGTCTTGAAGTTGTCTTCACAAAGATAAACTAGACCATCATAGAGCCTGTGTTCCCCTGTTTGTAGTAATTGAGATAAATAAAACATCAATTAAGCAATCATGGGAATGTAAGATTTGTGAACACAATATCTTAGGCACAGTTCAAGCATTTTTGAGGCATGGCAACTTAATGAGCTGCCACTAGAAGTTCAAGAAAGGAAAGAGCATACTGTATACGGCAAATATTTCGCGAGGTTTTTATTTTTGCGACTTTTGAGAGTCAGGTGCTATTCGAAAATTTAAAGACAAGCAAAAATATTCACTCTGATCCTGATATGAATG
The DNA here is from genome assembly GCF_040938485.1 of Diadema antillarum. Lineage (NCBI taxonomy): Eukaryota > Metazoa > Echinodermata > Echinoidea > Diadematoida > Diadematidae > Diadema > Diadema antillarum. The sequence goes on from NW_027271544.1 coordinate 26,322, forward strand.
TGATGTGCACATATTTATTTCTCCATTCAGTACTGTACTCCGTGATCGCGAATTTAACCACTCACAAAATCATCGGGAAGTCCCGATTTGTGAAAATTTAGACTCACTGGAAAAAATGACGTATACAGGAACATGCTATCTGATAAGTAGAAATAGCACTTGTGGATTACTGTGAAACCAGAATTTTTTGCTTGAGTGCTTGCATGCGTTTTAATTTTGCGAGACTTAAGATTCGCGAAATTAAAATGCATGCAAAAAGTTATTGTCTACACTGTAAGCATTATATGCCAGTGGCAAATTTCATGCCGCAAAAAAGCCCGTCGGGTCCAATTTGCAGAAAATTTCATGCCCTGAACATTTTTTGCTCTACTGTAGGTCTTTAAGTGGTCTTCACAAAGATGATTGAATCAATCATAGGATAATACTGCTTTCGAGAGAGAACACGTACCTTTAAACAGTGCAAACATATGCAGGGCTTAACAAGATCAAGTAGAGAAAAGCATGAATAAGTCTGAGAGTCTGAAGTTCAGACCACAAGACTAAGCTTCTCTCTAATCTATTTACGTGCCATCTGTCTTCAAGTGCAATCAAATTACAAGGAGTGTGTCACTGTCTCTCATGGGCTTATCCATGGTGCTGGTTACCATGGTATTGTATAAACGATCAGATTTGTCTGAACTTTTCTCTCGAAAGAGAAAAGGGGGAAGGGGGGGGGACTGGGGGTATTTTTGTCAGAGGAACGATGGCTGTAAGAAAAATAGATGGCCAAATTTGATATATATAAGGTAGTGAGCAGACGACGTTGTGTGCTGCTGGTTGCTACAGTGTACTTATTTGATTACCTCTGATATCTCCGTCGGTCACACGACACGATAACATCAGAAACAAAATACGACAACAACAACAACATTGGGAATGAAAATCATGTCAAAATTGTTTTAAGGGAAGTCTATGTCACCGTTTTCTGTTTATCGTGATACAGGTCATGATTTATCCAAAAGCAAATGCCATCTTTCACCAGCATGTTTGAATGGCTTGAGATGGTGGATGGGCTCCGTTCATAGCTGCCTTGTCAAATTGTCATTCATGCTCTCAAATTTGTGCAATGATTTACAGCGCATAACCTGTTCAGTCCTAATCTAGAGTGTACTTGAGTTTATGATATGGCGTGGCTGTGTGAGATGATTTTAGATATCATATCTTCCAAAACATTTATTTTCTCTGTTAGTGTATTGTTGTTGTTGTTGTTTTTTCTCTCTTTTTTTTTGATGTCTTCAGGAACGGAAAGTGTTGTGTGACACATACCCATGGTATTTTGTTTGCATCAAGCTATTGTGAAAAACTTGAAACTATTTTGAGGTTTAAATATTGAAAAAAAAATGTTTTTCTATAGTCTTCTCATAGAAATCTTACAGTATGTTTACAGCATAATATCTATGATAAACATTATTTCCTTGCGCTACATGATTCACATTGCATAGCTACAGTACGAAGGTTATATCAATCAGCAAGGTTTACATTTCTGAGTACGTGGCTCAATTCATCAACTCTTTAAGGACCAGCTGGAGTTAACATTAGTGGAAGATCTAGTCATTTATTGAATTTTTAACTAAAAAAATATATATATAATATGAAATTACACAAACATCTAATTGATAGCTTGAGTTTTTCCTCTATTTCTTACAATTTGTACAGGTTGTTGCATCCTAGACAGCTTTTTACTGTTTAGTTACCAAACAGTCAGAAGCCTTTGTCATTCATCAGACTAAGTATCATCATTTTTAAAGTGCAAATCAGTGGATGAAATGATGTTCCTTATGGGTAGATGAATTTAGTTTCTTCATATGTAAACCATAATCCACACAATGAACATAGAATGGATTTATATTAGGACTTGTTTGTTTATTCTCTGATTTTCTCTTCACCATTGTGAAGAAGCAAGAATCAAAAAGCTGTAAGATTTCAAACAATTCAATTAACACACATGATGTTGCAAAGGGGAGCTGGCAAAACAGAGTACATAGAAAGTGTACATTGTAATTGTAAATGTATGCATGAAATTGTACTAATCAATCTCAATTTCTTAGATATCCATGGATAACATTGTGGCGTGTGTTTTCTTTTCATGCAGATAATTGGCTGTAGTCTCAAGGACCAGAAGTGGATTAGTGGGATAGACATGATGAATGGCATTTGAAGAGACTCTTTGAGGCCCCAATGGTGATTGGCAAGATCTGTGCGCGTGTTATGAACACGACGAAACTGGGAGACAGCCACATTATTGATGAGTTCGCCCTGTTTGGTCAACACTCTGGCTTTAATCACCTAACGAGCTGAAGCTTTAATGAGAGGAGGAGGAAGAGGAGGAGGAGGAGTACAGGGGACCACGTCTTGATTGATTGTGAGACTATTTAATGCCGCGCACCACTGAGGGAGGGGGGCTCTAACCATGGAGGAACCAGGGAGGCGGGAGGGGGAAGAGAAGCATGACGCTGGGAGCCTAGAGGTCAAGATGGAGGGTGGCGTTATGCTGGGAGAGATGGTGGGATGTAAGATGAACGGTGACGACGAGATCTGCACAACTGGGCGTGGTGGGGAGTCCTCCTCATCGTCTGTCGGCGTGGATGCTATTCAGCCCAAGCACCGCCCTCGGCTTATGAGCTTTGAGGAGGCGGTTGCTGGGGAAACGATGGCTCGATGCCTGGCAGATATGACCAATCGAAACAAGCAGCAGCAGTTGAGTCTCGCTCTTGGGCGGTCGCAGATGACCCACATGTTTGGTCGCTCTCTCAGTTACAACCCGGGTTTCAGTGACGCTCGTTACCAAAGGAGGAGGCGTCCCTGCACCCCTAGTCTTGGATCTGGGCAGCGCATGTTGACGACAAATCCGGCGTTAGATCGGGGAAGTAATTCACAGGAGTGTGTGAATGATAGGAGGATATTTCGACAGACTAGTGAACCCGCAATGTTGACATACCTTGGGAATGAGGGCAGGATACAGAATTTGAATCGCAGTCGCAGCAACAATACAGGCTTTTCGGCCGAGCCGGTCAACGTTGGGGTCAGTGTTAGCTGTAATTCTATCAATAAACAAAGACATTCGAGCCCGCATCCTAATCGTCGTTCAGCCTCCTCAAGATGCATGTCGTACAGTGAGAGAACAAATGAGATCAATGACAATGTTCGTGATTCCAATGCTCTCCAGCATGCTCACTCCGAACCCAAGCTCCGCGACTCCCCACGACTGATTGTCGTTGATATACCATTGGAGTCTGAGGCTGGCTCCAGCCTGGACTCTGGACATACAGTGCAGGGCAATAATTCCAACACGACCAAAATTAATCACACAGAGCCAGATGGCAAAGCCTTTAATGACAATTGCAATAAGCTAATAGCTGGACCAGACCTCAAGGTTACTCGCTCTCTCTCCTTTGATGACAGCACAAATTACTCAACATCTAAACCTGAGGTAGAAGAAATCTGGACCAGGAGGGTTGATTTCAACCCAGAATATGGTGTGAATTCTTCGAAAGTCAGTGAGATGGGTCTGCCCAAAACAAAGTGCAATTTCTCCAGTGCTGTGGTCACACAGTCACACCAGCAGGATGCAATACAGGATGACAGCGGAATTGAAAATGCACCCCTAGGGGGCCAAATGGAATTGTCCAGGGATAATTCGATTTGTAGTGCTGAGAGTGGAATGAACGGAATGTACCATGATGAAGGGGAGGTGGGCGAAAGCTGTGCATACGAGCTGATGGAGCACACCACTGATAGTGAGACATGCGATAGCTCTTCTGTGGATAGTAGAAATGAGATGACTTGTGAGCGGGGATCCAGCTTTACTGGACGCAGCCGAACGATGGAGTGTCACAGTGCTCCTCTCCTACGAAAACAAGTTAGTTTTGACTTGTCCCTTACCTTTTTTGATGACGAAATTGCAAATGGTCATCCCACCCAGGGAAATGATGCAGGTACGAAGTCATCGCCGTGGTTCAAGCGTCTACGACTGCCGACACGAAGTCGCAGCGAGGGACGCATGGACACGTGTACTCTCGATGATGTCTTTGAGGAACATGAGGAGCCTCGCAAATCTGGCACCTTGCCAAGGAATATTGGATCTAGTCTCTTCAGAGAGGATCTGACCGAAGTGGACAATTCTCAGAGTAAGTTCAGTGGGGGAAAATCCAAATCAAGCACCTTGCCCGCCTCATACCGAGCTCTGCCTCACGCAAAAAGCAGCATCATGCAGCCAGACTTTTTTGTACGAAGGAGTGAAAAGTATCCCAAGCCTCGCAAGAAGGATCATGGGAAGGTCTCAATACCCAAACAGCGAGCCCACTCTGATAACAATCCCTACAGTTGCCACAAGCGAGAAAAGCGATCCTCCATCATTATGGAGGAGGAGGACTTGGAAGCCACAACAGCGCCCTCTAACAAGCGTCCCTTTTCCGGGTTGCGTCGCATGCTATCGCGAGAGTCTGTTGGTGTAAAGGCTGAGAAGTCACTGAGGCGGCGGAGCAAAAGTGAGTCTGCGATGCTCCTGCCACTTGGCGACTGCAAAGTGTGTGGTTTCAAGGTTGAAAGGGGAGATGAAGTTGCCATGCCAACTGCTGACATCATCCACAAATCCTGCTTCAAATGTGCCAAGTAAGTGTCAGCATTTTCTGTTAGTTGACTGTACCCCTGTCCTCTAACATCTGATTGACTCTGTAATATGTCTTAATTCATGCAGTTTATTTACATTTGTGTCTTTTGTGTTACTTTTGATGATCAGAGTGAAGGGCCATTGATAAGACATGGTGGTTGGAAAGGTCAAAATGTAGGTTTTGATGTGGTACTGTTATACTCTGAATAGGAGGCACCATTTACATTCACAGGGAAAAGTTTAAAGATAATATGTTCAGACTAATAAGTTATGACTAAAGTGGACAGCAAGGTATCAAAAAACACTTCCAGGATACCTAATGGTTGCATTTACCTTTGTCCTTTTGGCTTAAAGATGCATCTACTCTTCTTTGATGAAAGAAAATCTTTTGCTCCTGTGTTTGACTTGAAAAGTCAGTGCTTCAGGTTATTCATATGAGATCATGGTGCTAAGGTGTGAAGTTGGATTTGTGATTAGCCCATTGGTATTGAAGTCAAATGTATGATTAGGCCTTCTTTGTTCAGTGATTCAAAAGTCACATATGTGAGATGCATTGCATGAGGGAAGCCATGCTGTGGGGTGCTGATGTAAAGGAATCAATCCTTAGCTCTCAGTGGAAGCAGACTACTGTTGCCATCTAAACATGATAACAAGTTGTGCTTAAGTTTGTTTTGTTTTGTGTGTTGGGTTGGTGTTTGTTTTTGTTTTTGTTTTGTTTTGTTTGTTTGTTTTTTTGGGGGAGCACAATGCAGAATAGTGCATCATTCTTTGTGTAGATATCAACAGGGCAATAAAGTAGCCATTTTTTTTCTTCTAAATTGGGGTAAGATGGGAGTCACATATGTGTTATAATTTTCATATTTGTAGATCTGGTTGTATCATGGTGACATCCCATTAATGTTTTTTTGTTCATCTGGCACTGTGGTATGTGGGTCCTACAAAGTTATACAGTGTGTTTAAATGTGAAAACTTGTAAGAGAAATTGCCAGTTCAATTTTTTTAATATTTTGTTGATTACTTCAATGAGCTATCACAAAATTTGTTCAAATGTTTTGTTTTACAACCAAAGAAAAGGGCAGTCTGAATAAAAATATCACAACAAACTTTGCAAAAAAGTACCATGCATAACAGCCTTTCATCATCTGCTAATAGACTCGTCTTGCCACTTTTGGTATCATTATTGTCCAATATCAACATTTCTACATTTTATGTGTTTGGGAGCAGTTGTGTTCACAACTTGTAATCAAGAAGATGGTTAGAAAAAGAAAAGAAAGCCCAAACGACTCTTTACACTAAAATTACTGTATTTTATACAAGCTGATTGATGTGCCTCCTTGCAAAAAGTATTACAATGGCAAATGAAGTTTCAAGATTATCACTTGTTGCCAGCGCCGTACTTGTTATAAAGATAAGGAGAAGTTGTGAGGGGTAGACTGTACAGTAAATCTAAGGATTATTTCGCTCGTTCCTACAAGTTTTGATGCCTTGTTCACTACGTAGTCCAGTTTGATATTCACTTCTAAAAAATTATAAAAGTGGACAAGATGGAGGATAGGAAGAAAGATGAAGAAAAAAAACCCAGTCTGATTTCTAAATATTGAATCTGATGGATTTTGTCCTTAGGCCAGCAAATAAACATTGTATTTACTTGAAATGCTTTCTGTATCTGTTACCTGTTTCAGAGTTGACCTTTTTTTTTTGGGGGGGGGGGTTAAATTTGACTTGTTAAAGCACGCAGTTGACAAATTTTTCTGTGTTTGATGTTATAAATGATTGATGAATTTGTTTAAGAGTTGACTTTTTTTTTCATATTTGACTTGTTAAGCATGCAGATGACAAATTGTCTGTGTTTGATGTTAGGAATGATTTATGAATTTATGATTTGTGAATGATCTAACCATCAGGGAACTGAACTGCATAACAGTAACAAAAGTAGGGCAGATGGTTAGCTATTCACTATGTTTTGTATGTATACATATTTATATGTATATCTTCTTTTCAAAGCAGACTTATGAACAGATGTGAGCTTGAGATCTTTACTTTTGGAGCATAGATCTATTGTGTCTTCACTAAGCCAGTCACTTGAGACTGTTGTGTTTTACTTCTATGTATGTACCTTGGTATATTATACATTTTTTTTAACTTGATATCAAGTTGTATTCCCATATTACTCAACAGCAGAGTTGCACAGTCTGTATATGCTCATTGGCACTCAGAAAAAAAAAATGCCCAGAAACAATTCCTTGTTAGCCGTGGTTTGATACATATAAACCACTTTATTAATTGCTCTGACTTAATTCCAGTCAGATTAGTACGGTGGTAAATGGAAGGTTTATTGCCAGTAAACACTGACAATCATCCTCCCTGCTCCTCCTGGACAGCTGTTCAGATTCATCAAGTGTTCTGTGCAACAAATCCGGCTAGACTCTGAGCATTTTGTGCATGAAGCTGTGGAGAGGAGGATGGGGCTAACTGGACAGTCAGCTGTAGAGGGCAGTATTATTGTAAGTCTCACTTTTCCACCAAGGTCCACAAATTTTGCAGGCATCCTATTTCACTACATTGAAGTTGTACTGTGTGATCTGAAACTCTCATGGTAAACTTATTGGATGAAAGCTCTGAGGGAGTCAGGAAAATACACTTTAAAAGCTTTTTAAAGCTTGTTGGATGTATAATTCTATATACAGACATGGAGGGGAAAGTTTGATGTTGGTTTTTTTCTCTGAGTTTCATTGCAATTCAATAATAATGATTAAAGAATGAAACTTGGAATTGTCATAAATAGATAAAGGCATAATTGCTCCCCCCCCCCAAAAAAAAAAAAAAAAATGAAATGAAAAAACAACAACACACAAATACCATAAGTAGTTTTACATGAAATTTTCTCATGATCAAATTCAATACTGTAATGCAGAGCCTCTGAAAAGCAAACATACCAACTAGTGGAAAGATATCTTCATGTGCACCTAGCAAATTCATCAAAGCTTAAAACACCCAATTTATTGTTCAGGTGACAATTATTTGTTCTGTAGCTATCCATGCATTATGGATATGCCTGGTGCTATGGTCTTTCTTTGCTTTTGATAGAAATAAGGTAGGACAAAAGACTCATATCCAGTCAGTGAGAATGTAATCTTCCACTGTTTTCTAGGGAGAACTGTGCCAGTGCCTTTGCAGAGATTTGCTGACCCAGAAAGCATTTGATGAAACATGACCAAATCTCCTAAAGACTGCCCTCTCTTGCCCAAAATACTGAAGTCGGAGCAGGAAACTCTCCTGTTACACCATTGCATGAAAATAAGCAATTATTAAACAGAGACAGGTAGATAGATTGAGACAGTTCACTTGAGTGTTTTACTGTTCTTCGAGGATTGATCCTTTGCAGACAAAGACATGGTCATTTCTAAATGCTTAATTATTCATGGAGGAACCATGTAAGTTATTGATCACACAATATGCCATTAAGGGATTACACATGTTCCTACAGCTATATCCTCTTGTCGACCAAGATAGACAATAAAAGCTCAGTCAATATTTTCGGTGCACAATTGTATTGATTGGAAGGGACCTGTAGCACAGCGTGTGTTTAGCTTACTTGTTTGGCAACAACTATCAGTATTTACCTGTAGATCATAGTATTATTCTCTCAACAGAATTTTTTTTTTCAAGTTGAAGTGAGTCTACGACCCCATATTACCCTGTCTGCCTTTTCCCCCTCTTACATCTTTGTCTTTACCTCTGCTTGTCTATCTGTCTTTCTTTCTGTCTTTGTCATTCATCAACCATCCATCAGTGTTTTTTTGAAAAAGTGCTTCGATATTCCAGTTGCAACAAAGGTGTGTCCATTCAGCTGCCCCATTTTATAACCGCATCATTGTATGTCAAAAAAGCAACAGCAACTGAGTAATCACTTGTTCAGGAGCTTGTTTCACTGTTAGCATCAAAGCCAACTGATGCGGTAACCCTGCCGAACCCTCCATCACCATGGCAACACGGCTGGGCAGTCTGAAATCCACACGGCGGGAGGCCGTTGTCTTTTCCTTCTATTCAATTGACAGGCTGGGAAAAGGCATTTGAGAGGAAGGCAAAACTCACCCAGCCAGTACAGTTTAACAGCTGCTTGAGAAGAGAGTAATGCATAGGATCCCAGGACGATTGATGCATGTTCCATTTCATTCTCCAATTCTATATCAATTATTATTTTCTTAATTGCCATTTCAGCTACCATCCACAATACCCGAACACAAGTATTTTACCCACACAACATTTATGTAAAATGATATCTTGTTTGTAAGTTCCAAGTGATTGCTATCTAGGCATGCCGGTGGTTCTTTACTTCTAGTAAAATTTGATTGCCCGTAAGACATATGGCATTTTGTCAAAATTGCTTTCCCTCTTACTGTAAACGTTTTGGTCCCAAGTCTTCAAACTTCCCTCGACATCTTGTGTAGTTTAATTGCCATTGGTGTTAAATTTACGTTATAATTACTGAAGTAGCCAGATTACAATGTAACAGATGACACTTATGCTGAAATGTAATGAGATATATTGCCATATTATGGCAAAATGGCAAATGAGAACTTTTGAGATTATGTGATTATTATTTAGTCTTGCCGAAAAGAAAAACAACAACAATAAACACTGAGTGACATTTGTTAGGGGACACATACACACATATGCACAAAGGGAAACATATACTGTCAGTTAAACCCCCTCTACTGACAGATATGAGGTTATATCTGTTCTCAAAAAGAAATTTTCTTTCGGAATGTTCTCTACATAGAATGAAAAGAGTTTGAAACTTTCATGATGCATGATCAGTGACCAATGACTCATCCTTGCATTCGTTTCAAAACTGGATATCAATCCATATGAATATTTGAATGTGAGACCCCACCCTACTTCTTGGGCTTGACATGGCACCTGTAGAATGATTTGACTTGCAAACAGATACGTGTAGTATTTACCTATAACCACACACCATGGTTTGTCCTTTTATTAATTGAAAATAGCATTCTCAAACCACACCACAGACAGCAGGCTCTTATTCAGACTTATATGCTATCAATCTAGTCATCCAAAAAGCCTCACTTCCCAGTCAAATAACCTTTCAAAATGTTGTATCTTTGTCAGATCAAACCTGTTTTCTATTGCAGTTTGTGCAAGTAGGCCATTCTCCCAGATTAACATGTTGCGTCCCAATTGGCAACATATTGTAGAGCATTATGAGGGAAGCAATCCTGTGTAGTTAAATAGCAATTGATGGAGAGGTACTCTAATCCTTTTGTTGGCCCTTAAAGGGTCTGTTAGGAGGGTAGCTTGGTTAGCCTGTGTTTTCCATACATCATCTTAAACTCACTTCTTCAACAAGTTTGTTGGTAAACACAAGTACCAGTGTTTGTAGATCCTGTTCCTTCTAGAAAAAAGAAACTTCCATTGATTTTGTTTAAAGGGACATAGAAAGGTATTGATCCCATTATTGATTGGTCAAGAGTGGACATCACCTTAGCCACTCTCAGTATGCTATTTTTCCTTCATTATTTTTCTCTTTCTCATATATAACTTTCTGTTTCTGTCTATCAATCATGTATTTTTGTATTCAGTCATTTATTTATTCACCTTTTTGCCTGCCCATCCATTCATTTATACCTTACTGGCTTTACAGCAATTATTTCTGTGCTGCTTTCTTGTTTCATTTCATTCAAAAGTTCAATCAGCCAGTAGAGACATATAGAGCCATTAAGAAGTTTTCTCAGGATTTTGCAAATTGAATAGAATTGAATTTCATTTCATTTATTTCTCATATTTCATGACAAACCAAATTACTGGACATTACATGTCACTGGACAAAAATATTATCAAAATCATGAAATTACAATTTGAAACATAGAAACATATAGCTACCAAAGTAAATGCAATGACATAAGTGTAAATAGATAACACAAGGCTATCTTTAACTTGTTAAGGCGAGTCCCAAGTATACACTAATATACTCGGGCAAGCATCTATGGGAAATGTGTGATGTAGCAAAATCAAACCGTCCTCAACGGGCTAAGGAAATTATGACTAAGGCTCAGGTCCATTCTGAATAAGATTGTGAAATATGACAGAATTAACCAAGAACACTGCTTGTAAGTACTAGTCAGTTCGTACAGGAGACAGGTAGTATATGATCTGTATTTAATTCTCCTGAGTTCCATTTTTCCAAGGGCATGCTATCAAAAAAAGTATTGAGCAAGAATTAAGCAAAATATACATTCCAAAATGCTGTTGAAGTACTTACATCACATACATGCACACACAAAAGGTTTATAACTACAATTCTATACATTTGATAAACTAAGTAACAATAGCATATCACAAACATGTCTTTCAACAAAAAAAATGTGGCTTCACTCTCACATTTGTGTCTTCCAATGTGCCTGTATAGCCTAGGGCTGTGTGTCTGTGTATGCATATTACATAGGTACATTTGTAAATGTCCATTGGTTGAGATGTGCATATTTATGTGTTTCTGTTTTGCATAATTCATATCTGCAAATATTTACACACAACTTCCCAAGACCTCATACTCATGATTGTGTGTTTTACGAGGGCACAAAATATGCCGACCCATATACCATGCTATGAAGCTGGGCGGTTCATCTGATCTTTTTGGCAGACGGGGGGTGGTGGTGACGCTGCCCAGAAATCAGCCTTGTCAATATGCCCTACACTTGATGAACAAAGATGAGTAGATGAGATTGGAAACTGGAAGGGGAAAAAAAAAAGAGAACACAAAAAGTAGTGAGAGAAGGTGTGGAAAGGAGGAAGATGTCAGCTTCTTGTCTCCAAGCTTGATCCATAAAAGCAGCGATGCCGGTGGTGGTGGAGCAAGAAAAGGATCCATGGAAGTGCAGATGAACCGCTCTGCATCAGGTTTGACCTTTTGTGCAAGACGGGCAGGAAAGGTTCATTCGAGGCGCAGAAATGTATGATGGATGCAGTCCACGGTATACCAGAACTGTGGTATCACATTGTCATTACAAATGGAACATGGTGGGGGGAGTGGGGAGGTGGAGGGGGGGGGGGGGGGAAGGGACATAGGAGCCTGAACTGTGGAGAGTAGTCATTCATGCAGCTTGTTTGCAATTATGATATGTAGATGTGGGTGGTTTTTTTTTTTCTACTAAAGTTTACAATATTACAGCTTTGTGTATCTGCTGTCATTATGTTTTCCTGTGACCTATCATTATCAAGTGATTAAATTGTTGTCTTTCCATTCCTTTTGTCTGTCAAAAGTGGGAGCCATATTCCTGCTAAGCATGCATGAATGTGGCGATATGGGTGACAGTCCTGATTCTCTACCACATAGGTGTTGAGAAAATACTGTCGTCTCTGTACTTTAATCACGACTCCATTCACACATGGCTGTACTTTCAGATGATGGAGTGGAGGTTCTCTAAAATAGCACCAGCAAAAGTGAAGAAGACAGGCTCTAGTTTCATAACTTTGACAGACTTTAACTTTTCTCTGTGGGAGTATCATTATTACCTAACTCGTGAACTGGGATCTGTTGCACCCAGATTTTTCCTTCTCTTTTCTATTCCAAAAGTGCCATAACCCTTTTTGGCTGAGATGTGTCATGCAGGGCACAACTCTCCTTACGTCAGTCTGCTTCCTAAACCCTGTCTCCTTGAATGCAAATGGTTTGAGAGGATGTTGTTTTATAGGCAGCAGGCATCTTGCACACAATCATTACATTTCCTACTCCATCTTTGTTGCCATGGTGATATCCATGGAAAAAAAAAGTTGTTTGTAAAGTACATGCATTTATTTTTCATTATATTCAGAAATAATTGCTACCGTGCTTTGGGTTTTAATAATAAAAGGCTACAAGATAAAAGTTAAACTAAAGATGCCAAAGCAATTATGCTGGATAATATTCCAGCCTTGTTATTGATAGCAGCATATAAGTCATAAAATCAATTTATACCAGAAAGGACATTTCAATCAGACATGAACTATCAAATGACCATCAGTAAACGAGAGGGCACAAATTCAGCTATTGAGCAACTCAATTTCTAAGACTATCTACTTTCGTAACTATTCATCCATATATGAAATCAGGCACTCAGAGACAAGTAATGAATGGTGATACTTTTTGTTTCAATGCCTGTACCAAAAAATATGTGCTACTCTTTGAATTACATGGATTTATTTAGTATTTTTCTGTATGTCAATCAGTACTCTTTCTGTGAATGCCTGAGAGAGAAGGGCTCTACATATTTTTTTTAATGAATAATTTGTTTGCTTTCTGTTTTGATCAAGACTACATTCAAATATCCATAGTCCTATGAGAGTAGTTCATAGATGTTTGCATACATCAAGTATGTCAAATCTTCTACTTCCATTTTGAGAGCTTTAGTGAACACATTAATTTATCTTGTCAATGTCAACAGTGTAGGTACTTTGTGCTTAGAAAATACCAATCACTTGTAGAGCAAATCTTGTAGTGCAAACTTGCAGTGAGTGATTGACTGGGTGTGAGAGAAGTTACTAAGAATAAAACTGAATTGAGTGTTGAAATTAATATCTTAATTCATAATGATTGCAGAAAGTGAAAAAAACAATAGTGTTTGAGCAATCAACATTGAGCAGGATTGAAAACTTAGGTGATGTATTGCAGGAGTAGGATAGTGTATTTCAACAGATGCTACACTTATCAGGTGCTGATTGCTTTAACTGTGGTAAAATGTACATTTTGATTTCTGAGGTGGTTGTGACCATTTGACTCATTTTGCAATCTTGAGAGCATATTCTGACGTGATATTACTAGAATATATAGTAAATGTTTTCATTCTGTTCCAAATATAGAAATCTATGATTTTCTTAAGGTTCTGAAGGAACCCAAAGCCTTTCACCATATGGTCCCAGAAATTAAACAGTTTGAGCTTTTCAATCAAAGACAGAGGCTGACACAAAGCAGCTGAAAATGATACTTCTGCAAGCTGTAAAGGCTTGTCATATAAGATTGTGAATTTAACCCGTTGAGGACGGGCTGATTTTGCAACAACACGTATTTCCCATAGACACTTGCCCAAGTATACTTGGGACTCATCCTCAACAGGTTTATAATAAGAAGAATAAAGACACAGTGTTGTCTATTATTATGAAAAGGGGGCTGTAGATTTCACATTATGCATATTATTTCATTCAGAGAAGCGATTCTAATAAATATTAAATTGAGAAAAGCATAGAATAACCCTGCATTAGCATATGTCACCAAAGCAATTATGATAGCAACACAAGGGGCACAATTTGCCAGACATAATTGGGTCTGGAGGTAGATTGTATGATTGCACAACAAAGGCCTGCTCCAATATTATTTGTAGCTACTCTCTTGGTAATCAAATGGTGTATTTAATCTCCCAATTATCCAGCAAATCAAATCTTAGGCTGATGGGTTGTGACATTAACTCCCATCGTCTCTCGTTTGGACACGGCAATCACAGCCCTAGGGGAATAGCTTTGTCGGGGGTAAAGGGGCAATTAAACCAAACACCGCCCGCTCCACTCCGTGCTGCTTGGCCGAAATGAGAGATCAACTGTTGATCGTACTGGGGTGCAGGGTAAAGGATGGTTTTGCACGGAATGCCTCTACAGGGTAGATATTGTTTAACGATTGACTCCTAACTGTGTTTAGATTTATAAGGGGATGGGAGACATGCGAGATACCAACATACTTGAGAAGGTTACTATAGTAACTACTACTTTTATTGCATGTTACAGGAAATTGACTTATTACTTGCAGGAATGCAGTGAGTCTGGTGTTAAGTTTATAGAAATACTAGTCTTGTCAAGAAAATGTGTTAAATTACAGTTGAATCGTGCCTGTTTGAATACATCAATGTCTGTGTGTATGTGTGTGTGTGTGTGTTTTTTTTTTTTTAAGGACAGGGTCAGAGAAGTGCATATACAACTGTTGAATACAAAAATTTAGTGATATCAAACTGACTATAACCATTACTATTTCAAGATTAGCGAAAGCTCCTAAGTTTGTGTGTAATTCTTCCCAAGATGAATGTAGACTTCTTAAGAACTTATGAAAACATGCAAGTGATCACTTAATGACTTTCATAGTAATCTATAGATCAGCAGTCTTTGGAAGACAATTGCCCTCTGTCCAAACGGACAAGAGTTGGCTGCAAATTTAAACGTCAAAAGTATATGTTTGACTGTGCATGATTCTATCAGCAGCTTTTGCTCAGTTCTCTCACTTTTGAATTGCTTTTTATGACCATTAGCATGAAATATAAAGTTTGCTCAGTATCGTATCAGTGGCCTCATATTTCTCCTTCTGATCTCATTCATTTGTGTGCAAGGGGTTATATTAGTTTAATTTTTACATTCTTTCACTGTGCCAGCTCAATTTGAGATAAGTTAGATCAATGTCACATTGTCCACTGTCAAACTGAAATTCTGTGGTTATTTTGTAAGAAGAAATGAACTTTTCAGTAGTAAAGCCCGTATCTTTTCTAGGTCACTGTACATCTCTAGTGAATGGTAGATGTAGATTGTTTGAGGAGTGTAGAGTGTATAAAAAGAACTCATTTTGCAAGAGTTGAATGGAGGCTTGAAAGCTGAGAGCGCAAGGCAAATGTCAAATCCATGGTATTGATGTTTACCGCAACTTAAACTAGAACTAGATATTTGTACCAGAAAATAGCCCCCCCCCCCCTTTATTTAAATACTTTCATTCATACTGACATTGATGAGAGTAGAGCAGTGTGTAGTCAGCATTATGTGTCGATGCAATGAGTGAAAAAGGCAAAGACCGCAGCCTCACAAAGTGTCTTACATATCTGATTTGTGTGGCGTGTGATTGGGACAAAGACATGACGACAAAGTGAGTGGTATTTTTGCGACAGATGCATCGTGGTGACAATTTATCCAGCGTGTTTGTGTGGGCGTCTGAAGAGGGCTAGCATTGGATAACAGGTAGCTAGTGTTCTTTTGATTGCATCTCGCTTTCAGGAGAAAAAATATCAGCTGTCTGTCGGATTCTGTCAGTTTGCTGCCTTTCCTTCATACCACTTCTTTCATAGATCACGCTCAACTGCCAGGTCGTGAGAGGAAAATGTACCTCTTTTACCCACATCCGAAAACATCTTGTAGCTATCTTTTGAAGATAGCAACTCATATTTGAGTGCAAATGACACACTTTGGCCATATGTCAGTTTGAAAGGACTGTATTGCTTATAGGAGTTGAATGCTTTAAGTGCTTTTACTGCCAGAATTGGAAGGTTTCTTCACAATTGAAGATCCATCCAGAGAGAGAATAGAAGTGAGTTTTCAGGGAAGTAAGACATCGGTGGAAAGATTTTTTGCTTCAGTGAGAGAAAGAATCTTTTTTGGGGAAATGTAAATAAACCATGTGGCCCTGGCACACACTTCTGGCAGTGTTTGATTCCTTTCACTGTCCGACTTTGTTTCAATCGCCCCCCCCCCCCACCATCATCTACCTTTCTGTGGTAGTAGAGTGAAAGTGGAAGAGTTGCACTGTGGAAAGAAGCAAGGTTTGTCTAATATCAGGTGACAGTTCAGCATTCTTCTCCACCAACATTTAGAAATGCACACTGTGGAATTCGGCTCTCAAGGGCGGCTGCAATTTCCTGTCAAACAAAATGGTGGAAGAAATCAAATCTGGCAGTAATTTTCAGCTCCTCTTCCTCTTCCCAAGCTGTGGGAGCTCCTGGAGAGATTGTCCTCTGGAAGTTCCTCAGTGGAAGAGAGGAGGATCGAGCAATGCATACTAGAGATCCAGCCAAGAATGTAGGGCAGCGTAGTGCTGAAGGAATGATCGTAGATAGTGGTATGTAGTACACCATTAATTATCACAGATGACCCTTGGTGCACTTGTTCAAAGACATCTATACCATTTCTCTGGTTCCCCAGTGAACCCTTTTGTATGTATTCAAGACTTTATTTATTACTGTCCTAGAAATATGCATTATGAATGTTAATGATCTCTTCTATACCTCTTTCAATCAACTGTTTTGTAACATTTGTTTAGTGAAAGACAGGCTGTGTATATTTAGTTCTTGCAAGAAATGTTGAAGACATTTAAAGGGCTAAAGGTTCCTTTTTCTAATGCATTTTGCTACAATCATTTCAGTTTTTCTTTCAACGAATTATGGCAATCTAACAACAAGCAGAGTGTGAAACAAAGTTAAGAGGCTGCTGGAGTCATTGAACGAGATACACGGAGATGGAGACGGAGCACTTGAGATGGTTACAGGTGAGGAGACGATGAGGGGTGAGTTACCATGGAGATGTGGCTGTTGGGAAGCAAGACACAGGGAGAGGGGTAGAGAGAGATGTAGGAATAGAGAGAGAGAGAGAGAGAGATAGATGGATAGATAGATAGATAGACAGAGAGAGAGAGAGAGAGGGAGCGGGAGAGAAGAACAGACTTACCCACCTGCCAACATTCAGGGAGCAGAAAGAGGTGTTGAAAGAAGGTGATGGAGGCATGAATCACATCAGAGGGGTACATCTTATCTTTCTTCACCTTGCAATGTTACGAGAACACAACAATAAGTAAATGCCATCTATCTCTGTTAGAAACAATCAGACATGATTGCAGAGTTTGAATTCTTTGGCCCACTTTCGTTGTTGGTGAAATATTTGAACTCAAGCAAGAAGCACGTCAGTTAGGTGGAAGCTGAATCTGAGAAGCAAAGTAGGTTAAAGTTTTGTGCATACTCTAAAATGATATATTACAGCTTTCAGTTAACTGCAGCCATTAATAAAAAACAACTGACGAGTGAAGTAAACAGGCAGACATCTATTGAATTAATGTGACATCAGCAATGTTTAGCAAATTAAGGTTAGTACTTTTACCGATGATAGTAAGTGCCATCATCAATCCCACCCCTCCCCCCCCCCCAAAAAAAAAAAAAAAGAGAGAAGAAAAGCAAATATTCACCCATATTGCACTGATCCAATCAACATTCTTTAAAAACACTCCTACTTTTCCCTGCTTCACTGTCACCTGTCTGCAACATTTAATTCTGACATCGATCCTTTCTCGGAGCAATTGATTAACTCGGTAAAGCCAATGTGGGCAGCTGAATTAGCCAAGGAGCTTTCTAGCAGTCATTCAATCAGTGCGGAGAAGAAAAATGGGGCACAGTGATGGAGGAGGACTCTTTATCTCCCAAGTACGATACGACTGCCTGTCTCTTCCATCTACCTCAGAACACTTCAGCTCCATTCCTGTTTACCATTCATCAAGGGATATTGTCCTGTGGGATAAGCCAGTGCTAAACAATGGAATGATTGAGTAACACCCAAACAAGTCTCAATCAGCCCACTTCCATCACTGCAAAGATCCTCTAATCAAGACTAGATTTACAGCTTAATGGTCTCTATGTACCATGAGGAATAACACGTAATACTCTCTTTCCGTATATCCCCAGCATGATTTTCACATTTGTGGGCGGATTGAGACGGCGATCCGAAAATTTGGGCATCTCATATTCAGTGGTGATATGGATAATGCAAAGTCCTTTATAGTGACATCAGGAACATATTTGTAAACAATGTTACAATATTACCAACACTGATTCCCTGCGAAAAGCCACTTTTTAGTGCTGCTTTTCTTTTCTTTCTTTCTTTCTTTTTTTCTTTTTTTCTGCTGGAGGTTTTGTGGCTGTGAAAAATCTATCAGTATTGTGTTTGTCGTGGATTGAGGACAGATTGAGACAGTAGTGTGTTTTTGGTTTTGTTTTTCAGGAAACTCATTTCTTCATGATATCAAAATGTATGACAAATGTTCTCTTTTGATTTATGGTATCTCTTGTGAGACTGAAATTTCATGGATGGCTTTGGGGTAGTAACAGTTTGATTTGCTTAGTCAATTATGTCTGTATTTAGATTCACACTCTTGTGTGTTTTAGTGCCAGGAGTGTCATAATGGTTTCAAAATGATGCCTGCCATGGTGACATCCATATTCAAGTATTACACATCGGTTACACTCTACACACAAGACAGAACAGATACACTATTTAATTCACTTCACTACTCTTTATAACCCGTTGAGGACGAGTCCCGAGTATACTCGGGCAGGTGTCTATGGGAAATGTGTGTTGTAGCAAAATCAAACCGTCCTCAACGGGTTAATGGAGTATAAAGTGTTACACATTGGTTACACTTTGCCCTCAAGACAGAACAACTACACTACATCTGGAGGCAAATTCTCTGTCACTTCACCTAAAGGTTAACTCTATTGAGTAGGGTTAAGATGAGCTCATGTGATGATAATGTCATAGTATCCAAAGAAAACTAAAGCCTGTAACTCTTGTACAGGCTACACTTGAAAAGTTTGGATCACAATGCCTGTTGGTGTTGATCCAAACAACTGAAATGCCAAGCTCAAGATTTCCTTCCAGCTGGGAAAGTATGTCACATGACATGAAAGTTCATCTGCAAATTTGCATCTGCTTAAAAGTATCAAAATCTGTGGAACTGGGATAGAAATGTCTGGTCAGCATTGTGGTACTTTTTTTTTTCTAAATGGAGTAGGATCGTTTTCAGACAAGAAACATAACAATAATGTTATGTTGATATGTATTAATTGCTTGTCTCTTTGAGAAAGATGACATGTAAACCGATTTCTTTTAGTGGTTTAGAATGTGAAGTTTCACTGTTTGCACACACTCTTTGAGGCTGCCACTCAGAGCACTTAAGAACAGCTGGGTAATGAACTTTGGTCAACTGCCCCACCTACCTACATGTAGCTTTGTTTGTACAGTTAAGTGAGAGGGGCATGAAATGAAAACATCATTGTGAAGTTGTTTGTCACATAACTGTCATGTTAAAGGTAGATAACTACCTAGCTGTATACAATGTACATCAATCATGGGAATGTATTTAATATAAAGTGAAAAGATCAACATATCTTTGTGCTAAACAATTGATGTTTGATTGAGGCCATTTGAGACTATCTATTTGGCAAAGTAAAACATGAAAGAAATCATATCAACAGTTACAATTCATCACACAGAAATATCAAAGTAATCCACTATTGCTTTATTAAATACAATTAGAAGTACAAGCTTAGTATCCCTATGTGGTTGTGGGCTATGCAATTGCATACGGATGTTAGAACAGGTTTCTTAACCCGTTGAGGATGGACTGATTTTGCTACAACACACATTTCCCATAGACCCCTGCCCAAGTATACTCGGGACTCGTCCTCAATGAGTTAAAGGGATGATACAGTTTCGGTTGAGATGGGGCTTCAGGTTTCCAATGTTTTTGATAATGATTTTTTTAGATAATGAGAAACCTCTTCTGAAATATGAAATAGCATATAATTCTAAGAGAAAGTTTATTTGATGAGAATTGGTTTTTAAATGACTGAGATATCCAAAACAAAGCGATCCTAATAAAAGGTGAGACCCACCTTGAACAGAATTGCTTTGTTTTCCTTTGTTTTTGGATATCTCAGCCATTTCAAAACCAAATTTTGTCAAATAAAGTTTGAATTCCTCTTAGAATTATATACTTCGCAACATTTCATAAAGTAGTTTCAAGTATCTCGGAAAAAGTTAAAAGCTGAATTATCACCTCAACCAAAACTTTCCCATCCCTTTAAAATACTTCTCAGGAGGAGCTTGCTTGAAAGGCAGTGGAAGGGCATTCTGTACGAAACCAACGTGTTTAGAATTCATCACATGAGTAAAACGATCGTATTCTCATTATCAAATCACAAATAAGGAACACGTTTCTTTTTTTTTTTCTGTTTTGCTGCATAAATTGTATTCTGCTTGGATTGAGAAGACAAAGAACCAGAGGCCTTACTTAGGTGACTAGATCTGACTCAAATGCGTCATGTTACCTTGTTGACAACAAATCCTGGACTTGTATGAATTAATTAAAAATTCAGTGTAAAAACAACATATGGTGTTTCTGAAAGCTCAAAAGAGACTTGGCTCAGTTTACATGCTGACATAATCATGGTTACTACGGTGACATGCATCCAAACAGGATTTTTTTTTTTTTGCTACTGTAATGTAGTTTATCAAGTTGTGAAAACCTAATTGCAACAAAGACTGTATGTGTCAGGTTGCCATAGGTCCTGAATACGTTGTTATTTTCGTGAATGGGGAGGTCATGGACATTTTCATGAGATGTTGTTTTTCGCGATTTGACACCGAGGCTTATGGTAAGCATAGCCTAGCGTATGGTGACATTTTTACATGTTGTGAGATTTGCAGTCTGACAGTGATTTGCGAAATACATGAAAATTAAATCCTCGCGAAAGAAAAAAACTTATGCAGTAGCAGAGCCATTTTCAGCCTGTAGGAAAGGGAAGAAACCTGATTGTTAGCCTGACACAGTTTAATATTAGCTTCAAACTAAACCATGCCACAGAGCATGATGCCACTAGAATCTGTCACCAGACCGAGATACAACCTGAAACATCACCAGAGCTGATAATTTTTTGAGAGATGGGTTGAATTGTAGCCATTACTCCATCTACTGTATACGCTATAATTTTCGTGTACATAAATTTTCGCGAATTGCCGATGTCACATATTTTCGCGAATCGCCGATGTCACATATTTTTGCGAGTGGTTAAATTCGCGATTAGGGGACCAGAGAAAATATGAAGTGGCAAAGAAAGTGTGAATTTTCAACTTACTAGCATAATTGTAAGAATGATACTAGTTATACACTGCATGAAAAAGACTTGCCAAACTCTGCGAACTAGTAAGTTAGAATTCAACATTTTTGAAGTGGAAAGTCTATTGCGCTAGATTTCTGACGAGTGGTCCCCTTGCGATAATGGATTGGCTCTCTACAGTATGCATAAGTAGACGTGGAAGTGCGTAAACAAGCTTAGCCAGTATGGTCTGTTCGGTAAGCCGTGACATGGTATTCTAGTACTGAAATGTTCGTATCATCAAGGCAAGGGATTCATTTTGGAAGGTAATATTTTCGCGTGTTGTTAATTTCGCGAATAGCTCCCGACTCGCGAAATTCGTGGAAATAAAACCCCCGCGAAATATAGAGCGTATACAGTATTTAACCTAATAGCTGGGTGCAGTAGAGTGCCATAATGACAGCTTAGGTGACAGCGGGTAGCAGTAGTGGAGAATATGACAAAAAGTGTGATTTGATAACAAAGAAAGAGACCTCTAACAAATCAATCCTGCCACTCATCTTTTGCCATCCTTAACCAAGGATAAATGGTTGAATAATCCATGACAACTAAACCAGCTATTTGTGTATTATATAAATTGTGTTGAATCTTATATAAGGATTGATGTTGTGCTTTTGTATTCTATATATTCTTGTCTGGCATATAATCCATACACTTTGTAGATGCCATTAAATCAGTGCTGATATTCTCTTTTCCCCATTTTTATTGTTTCATATACAAAAAGTGCAGATTTTTCCATCTCAAGCTCTCAAGAAAGAATTACATTATGTAACATTGCCATTAGCTTTGTGGGTGACCTCAATGATGTTAATCTGTCTGTATGTGCAAATGCGTCATTCCTGAACCATGATTAAATCCCCATGGGCGTGAAAGGATGTGACTTCAAAAAGCAAACAGAAAGATTGTTTTAGATAACTTAAGTCTGACCATGAAAAAAAAGATAAATGATTGTATTTGCAATAGATAAAGTTCTTTCAGATAGCATGAACAGACAACTCTAATTATTTGTGGCCATTTGAATCTAATTTAAATAGTAAAGTCAAGAAAACTGTAAAATAGATGATTTGGTGGAAATGGATATGAAGACTCTTTTCCGCTTATTATGTAACTCCCCCTGCCCCCAAAGAAAGAAATGTTGGTTATTACAAAGACAACCATGTTGGGAAGGTCACCTGTGTCAGGAAAAGCGGAAACCCCAAGTCAGCTGAGTTGACCAAATACTTACATCCAGAGTCATACTGGAAAATCAACTCTTGAAATTTTGTGTCAGTTTGGTGATGCATGGTCATGAAGGAACAAGTGCCATTGTAGGGAAACATCTTGATGCTAATCTCTTTATACGCCAGCATACCCCAGGCAAAGGTTAGGTAATAAGTTGTTCAACCATCCTGCCCTTTAAAGATTTTTCTTTTCTTTTCTTTTCGATATCACATTCTTGAAAGGCAAAAGAGTCACAAAGTAGATATACCCCCAGGCTTGTGGGTCTAAGTTCTCTCTAGATGGTTTTTAAGAACGTTGACTTTGATGTCTTCCATTGCGATGGGGGGGGGGGGGGGGGGGGGGGTCTGGAAATTTGGGAAGGTCAGATGAATAATGCATTTTTCTGAGTATCAGCAAGGTTTAGCTCTTACTATCTTTGGCATCAACCATGTACTATCAAAAATTTACTGATAGTCATTTCACTGGGGTCCTTGTCAATGAGTACATCAAATATCTCCTTTTTTCAGATTTTTAAAAAAAATTTTTGAATGATTCACTGATTCACACTTGGTAAAGTTGTATAGATATTTCATTTTTTTTTTGTTCAAGGATCAATTATTGCAGAATTTTATTGGGGAAAAGTGAAGTAACAACTCCCCCTCCCCCATGCACACACACATACACAGCACACACACACACACACATGTACAAAATAAGCTCTTGTTTGATTACTGTAGGCCTATGTGTCTTGCAAGGAAAGCACCAATTTAACAGACATAATCAGGGCTGGACAGTATGTTTTTGTGCAGTGGTTTATCTTCATATTGTCATTTTCACTATCAGTTCTGTTATCACTATTGCAAAAGTAACAGTAGTAATTAAATGGTAATAATGGTATCAATATTATCATCAGTCTTCTTCTTTTCAAAATGCTCTACAATCTACAACTACTGTACTTAGCACTAATTACAAATTACAAACTACATAAAATGTAACATCTATGTATAAAACACATGTCCTGTAATGCAAAATGTGTATTTGAAAAATGTCTCAGGTATATATAAAGATAAAAATAATCTGGATGAATGTATGTAAGTATAAGATCAAATCAAATTGTCATATACTTTAATGATTACTGTCTCATGACTTGTTTTTCATTTCATCTTTTATACTGAATTCTGGGGCAATATCATACACCAGGTAATGGTGTATGGATGCTGTGTTTTACCTACACATGTGGAGGTTAGAGCATGTCCTAGTTTCAGCCTGTATACCTTTTTTTTTTCTAGCCTCACTGAGGATTTGCTGTAATTGCATATGGTCACAGAATTCCAATATCTAGAACTCATACATATCAATATCTGTGGTGAAGTAGCTGTAGAGGATTTCTGTCAGTTGATACTGCGCATTACTGTCATTTTCAGGGACATTTATGCCCATCTTGCATATATTCAACAAGAAAAGAAATATTATTTCCATCATTTGATTCCTTGTATACTTGAACAAAAATCTGAGCTTTCTGCGATTACTGAGTTCAGAAGATGATGATTGGGATGTCTCTTTGAACTGTGTAAGAAGCTGCCTTATGCTTCTAATCCACTGCTTTGCAATTATAGCTCCTTATACCATTTTGTCTCTTACCCCACCCCTATCAACAACAGGAAAATGGATTTCGTATTGACAGTGTTATACTGGTTGCTGTGCAGAACGTGTCTTAAAGGGGATGGCTAGTAACTGATCAGTGGGAATCAGTGAGAATGCTAAAGGATGATTCTTCCAATCCTTGTGGGATTCATTTAAGAGTACATTATATATCTATTGTTGTATGAAAATTATTTGCTTCAGAATGGTCTCATATTCAAGTAATGTGCAGTTTAATGTTTCCAGGTTAGCGTGCCTGGTCAGTGACGGGGCATTAATCTGCATATTACTTGAATATGAGACCTTTCTGAAGCAAATCATTTTCACACAACAGTAGATATATAATGTACTCTTAAATGAATCCCACAAGGATTGGAACTATCATCCCTCAGCATTCCCACTTATTCCCACTGATTGGTTACTAGCCATCTCCTTTAATCAAGTGATGATAGTAGCTGTAGTGTAAAGAAGTGTTTTAAAACATTGGGCTCTGTTCTTAAATGCTAATGTATGAGTGTCAATCACCTTCTGACCAGTGAGGTGTTTTAAAAGCTTATCAGCAGATGATGTGAAATCACTGAACAGGGTTCTAAGATTTTGATTAGATGTGTTGGGATGAATTTGATTTTTCTTCGGAGATCTATCAACTCTCTCTAGTTTATGTAAAATCATTTTGAATCTTTCTCTGAATAATGTCTGCCTGTTTATGTGTGATTATGTAAGTGTATGTACTTGTATTTGCGGGCTTTATCTGTTTTGGCAAACACACTCATCTCCGTAGTGAACCAGAAAACTGCATTACATAATAGCATTCTTGCTAAAAATGTTTGTATTTTTTACTGAATGTACAACACATCCCAGAATGTTAGTGAGATTAGTTTTGAAATGCCAAACATTGATATTCTTTGATAATGGATTTTTTCCCCTTAATCCTCAGCTATTCCCCGGGGCCTAGCCATGGCTTTAATTGGTGTAGCCCCTGGACTGACCACACTCCTGCTCCTCATTTGCACGTCCAGCTCCGTTTCACCTTGGCTTGACCCATTGTTCCCTATCAATTTTCTTTGGCGCATGTTTCCTCAGTCCTCAGGGGAGCCCACATGCAAATCCAATATATTAGCCATTCAATGGGGAGGTTGACCACAGCAGTATGTTCACACTTGCAGAACAGCACCACATTACGCCAGTGGTATAATAGGTATGCCTCTCCTTCTGGGTTTGTTTTAGAAGGCCTCCTCTAGGTTACATTCCAGTTCACAAGACAATCTTTACGCTGCTTGGTTCTCCTGTAGTTTGTATCATGTCTTATGATGATCTCTTTTTTCATCAAACCATTTCATGGCTTTAGTGACAGCTAATAAGATGTGTCCATTTGTTTGTGCATTTATTGCATACTGCTTTGAAAAGGAAACAAATATTGTATTATTTGATGGCAGCAATACACATTCTCAAAGAAAATGAGACTGTTGCACTTGTCTGTGAGTACAATGAAAACTTTAGATGGATTAGAATACTTTAAAGGACAAGTTCACCTTCATAGACATGTGGGTTGAGTGAATGCAGCAATATTAGTAGAACACATCAGTGAGAGTTTGAGCAAAATCGGACAATCCGTTAAAAAGTTATGAATTTTTGAAGTTTCTGCTCAGTCACGGCTGGATGAAAAGACTACTATAGCTTGTGATGTCACATGAGTACAACTATATAAAGAAAGAATAAAGAAAATTCAACATATTTCCATTTTTCTTGCATAACAAAAGAACGCTTGACTTCTCTCTTTCAGAAGGCAGGGGAAATAATATTACCCTTAACATACGTCAGTAGCAAGTCGAAGAAATGTGCACTTTATTCAAAAAGTGAAGTTTTGTGAAATTCTCTTTTTATTTTCCTTATACAGTTGTACGCATGTGACATCATACACTGTAGTAGTCTTCTCTTCCAGCAGTGACTGCGCAGATACTTAAAATATTCGTAACTTTTGAACGGATTGTCCAATTTTCCTCAAACTTTCACTGATGTGTTTTACTAATATTGCTGCATTCTCTCAATCCTTATGTATATGATGGTGGACTTGTCCTTTAAGATGTTTGTTGTATCATAGTCTAACTACTACTGACAATTCAGTGGGTGTTCTGTCAGTGCAATAGAGCCAGAAGTGTGGGGGGAATGCAGTGTGGGGGGAATGCAGCCTACAAGCTCAGCTTTTTAGCATTCCTCCCCATTTCCAACATTTTCCTATACCTACAAGTTTTCTGTAAATTTATCCTTTACTTTGTATGATGAAATTTATGCACTGTATTCAATTTTTGTAATATATTTATATGTTTTTGTTGGAAATGAAAAATAAATGAATGAATGAATGAAAAAGTGTGAAATAAAAACAATTACTCAGACTTGCGAAGGCATGATGAGTTTGTAATTTGTTCACTGGCTATCAACCAACTATGAACGATGTTGGAGAAAAATAAAATCTTGAATGAATACACCTAGTATAATTGTGATGTCTTGTTAATGAAAGAAAGATATTTAAACTTGAATCATTAACAGTGCAAAGGGAGATGGAAGTTTTCTGCATGAAATTTCACTCGTAGTAGTGAACTTTTACACATAGCAATCATTTTCTGCCTAAAAAGTGGGTATGATGATGACACAATTTTACCTGACAGCTGTCAAATTTCAGCTGAATTTTGAGGTTTGAAATCACTCAATCTATGTATTTTAGACAGTTTTTTTTTCTTGTCATATTTCTAAACCTGTGAACCACAAATGTATTTGACATTGATTTCTGGAGAATATTCCATTTACTTTGTGCACCATTATCTTTAGCTATATAAAGACTGTATTTGTTATATGCCTCAGATGAGGGCAGTCACCTTTTTGACACATACACAAAAACAAATGGAAACATAAGATTACCTTATGTGGAAAGCTAAAATGAAGTACTCAGAAGCAACATCTTTATCATGAAGCAGTACTGAGCAGTACCTATCCCACCATCTATTTTTGACACATTTCTAAAGACTGAATTCTCAGGATTTATGATTTGCTTATCAATTCCCTTGTTTTCTGAGAATCAAGAACCATCACTGTGCTTATGAGGTGCAATGAAATTGATGCAGGCCTTTACCTGTATTGGAAACAATTTATCTTGTCATGAGGCGTAACGGGAAACAATCTGCAAACAGCATCCTCCTGTATATAGGACCACTTTCACTAATGAAAGTGTATCTACTCTGACATGGGTGCAGTATTCAGACGTAAAGGGACAGCTCGCTGCCGTAATTTCCCGGACGGCAGGAGCACGACTAGAACCGCCGTCTGCGTGCGCTCATATCAGTCTGTGGCAATTCGGATTTTGATCCCGCCCGTCCAATATTCAACCATCAAATGATGGTCCCAGAAGGTCATGCACACACAGGCAATGTTAATACAGCTTTCTCTGATTTGTTTTTAACTGGCACAAAACCATGCAGTCACCCGTCAAATTAGCTCCACGCTCAAGAATAGCAAGCCATGCCACCACTGATCTGCTGCGGCAGCAGAGCAAACAAACATTTTCCATGGAGCCTCTGAAATCTCCGACTCGGCCTGGTTTTGGTGCTTGCCTGGTGAGGTAGTAGAGACAAGCTAACCATCCTGAGGTGTGAACGCACCCCCAACAACCTCTGAGCTGGATAAATTGCATCTTAGTGACAGTGCACACACTTATTGCGAAGCGCTCATCAGAGCTGTATCGCTGGCTGGCCGGAGTGGAGCGCTGGCCGCGTCTTTGTCAATCAGTGAGAGAGAGCAAGGAGGAGGAGGAGAGAGAGGGAGAGAGGACGATAAAAGACGGCCTCTCTCATTCGCTGGACAATTGGGATTCTTGGCATCTGTGACATAGTGCTCTTAAATGCACTCATCACTCCTCTCCGTATGCTTCATCCAGGAGTGGAGCCTCCAGGTGTCAGACTGTACTTTTATTTTTGGTTCCTCTTTGGCTAAAATTGTTGCATCCAGTCATCCATTTCCTGTACGCATCAGTGGTTGCTATAACTTTGGGCTTGCACGACTGGAACGGTGTCCAAAGTATCGCCTCGGAAGTTTGTTGTTGTATTTTATTGCCAGAGGATCAATCACGTCAAAAGAGGAAATATCGTATGCAGTGTCATTTTGCTTGTTCTTCTCATCATAGATATCTTCCTTCATTCTCATCTTACCATCCGCAGTAGTGAGAGAAGCTTTTTATATTGGAGTCACTTCTTCTCTTCTGTTTGAGTTATCTTCGTCCCTATTCCACAATCTCCTTGGTAGTGATCAGTGGTGACCCTTTGCACTGATACGTGTGATGAACACTGAACATTCAATACTGCTGGGTAAGAGTGGATTCAGCTCAGATTAATCATTCTCATTCATAACAGAGTTGATTAACTGCCATTCTGTGTGGACTGAAATATGTAACTTCATTAACTTGTTCTTTGATCATAGTCAAGAAGATTTTATTTTAAACTTGTTTCCTTTTCATTAAATGAGAAATAAGTATTAAGTTAGTAGATAGTATTGACTTTGAAATAACTCACCTTCTAAAAAATGAAAATCAAGAATCATGGAGAGACACATGGAAGTTCAATATTTAGATGTTGCTTTCAAAACAATAATGACACATATATACAATCAAATAAAGATGGCATTTTTCTTGTTGATTGACATTTTAATTTTAAGTACAGTCAAATATTGCTATTACTATCAACAATACAAAAGCTAAATTAGCGGTTGTCACCAACCATCACTAAACCCATTGTCATCAGTATCAGTCCATGATCATCTCCACCACTTTTGTACTGATGTCCCTTTGTAATAGTTGTAGAGATGTTGGCACATCTTTTTTATTCCATTCCTGCAAGATTATATCATTACAAAAGTATGGACATTCATGGTCACATGTTATTTAGATCCTTGAAATAAAAAGATTGTTGAACTGAAAGAACTATTATTTACATTTTATATTTTGCAATATCTGCTAGGATATTGAGGGTGATGAAAATGATAATAATATGTTGAGCAAGCTTTTTTTCAGCAGAGAATTTGTTATTATACTTCTCTTTGTTATTTATTACTGATTATGAAAGGAAACACAGACATGACCAGAAGAAAAGCATTTTGTGATTGAAAATCTCCCCCTTTTTATATTTCATCCATCACTGGACAGTCACCACAGTGAGAGGGGTCCTGCCCCAGCAGTGACACTGGAAACTGAAACTACAACAATATTATCACTGTGGATCAGTGAGAATGAGAGTACCATCTTACCATTATGGTGCATGGCATTGTGAGTTATGTCTTGATCTTCATGACTGACTTGTATCATTAATTGTTGGATAAATTCTGGAGACAATATCCTGGCACCATCCCTTGGTGAGAGGCATAATTCAAGTGGACTTTATCAGTTTTAGTGCACATTTCAGACCGGCCTGTACTCAGATATTAGAAAAGAAAAACCAACAAATAAAAAACCCAGGAAAAGCACTCTGTTCAGGAAGACGTCATCTCTGCCATCTTGCCAGCATTCACCGCAAGTTTTGGGGATCATCCAGGAGACGGTTTCTACGACGATGAGAAAATTTGAGCGCAGCTTCTCATTGTAAGTATGTGCCCTCAGGCAATTTTAGACATGAAAGACAAGAGGAAAGCTTGTGTAGCCCAGTGTGATCTAAAGTAGATTGTAAAGTTGTATATTTGTGATGACAGTATGACAGGGGCAGGGGTGCTCTGTGTTGGAGATTTTCTTGATAACACCTTGTTGCTTGGCATTGGTGATTGACATCTGCAGTTCATATACAACTGAGAGTGAATGTCAGCTCCTGAAAAGAAAGTGGAACATCTAATTACAATCTTACAAATGCCCTTATTGCTCATTTTTTTGTCAGCTAATCTATCACAGTCTGTTTTCATGGTAGTTATTGTGAGCTGCTGTTGTTCATGAGATTATAGTTCCACTGTGGTAGAGTGATATAGTTTGACAGACACAAATATGTTTACAATATTGTCACAAGAATTGAAGTCCAAGGTTAAACCGTTAACTCTTTTCCCCATACCTAGTTTCAAAGCCAACATGCCCAAACAGCAAAAAAGAAAAAGAAAAGAAAACAAAAAACAAACACAAAGACTTACAAAAAACAAAAAACAAACAAAGAATCAAACAAAAATGTTTGATGTTCCATTTTTAGTGTCATATATTTTGATAGGTACCAGTATGGAATGAAGACCATTTTACCTTCAGTGAAGTATGTAAAATAAAGTGTAGAAGTATGGAATACAAAGAAAAAAGAGGTCAAAAAGTGACATTGTTTAACAGAGTAATGTGGGAAAAATACTTTGAGCTGTCATCACAAACAGTGAGTATGTCTATGAGACATGAATTATGTCCAGAACACTACAACAGGATTTAAAGCTCTGTGCACTCTGTTCAATTAATTAGCCGTCTGAACACTCCAAGGGATGTGAAAATCATGGAGCCCTAGAAAGACAATTAATATGTGGGTCCTCTCCCAAGGTCATCCATCTAACATACTGAGGTCCAAACATATGGTTGTCATCTTCATTTTATGAGCAATATCATTGTAGTTTTGACGTGCTCAATATTCACCATGTATCTCTTCATGAGCTAGAGCAGGGCAATGGCTCACTGATTTATAGACCATGGCAGCTCAAGATTATGGCTCTGAACAGGTGCAGCTTGCCATCAGAAATAAGGCATAGAGAGTAACTTTAAACCATTGAAGACAAGTCTTGAGAATACTCGGGCACGCGTCTATGGGAAATGCGTGTTGTAGCGAAATCAATGGGTTAAGAAGCTATTTCCTATGTAAACTATATGTCTATTTTGCTGTCCCTCTCCAAATTTTAGAGCAAGGCTGCTACAGAGACTCTTTGAAAAAAAAAAAGAAGGATCTTACAAACCATTAGCTCAGCTCTTTTCTTCTTCTCTGACCTGTACAGACACAGAGAAAGGGAGCAATTTGATTTGAGTGTTCTGGAAAATAAAAGAGGGATAGATTTATGAGGCATGGATAAACAGAAGATTTGATATCATCATCTAAAATGTGTTAAATTGTAATCATTTTGTAATAATGTTTCTTAATAACAATTTATGATGAATTTATGATAATTTCATGTGAGACATGGAATAACAGAAGATTTGATATTATCTAAAATGTGTTAAATTGGTTTAATTTTGTAATAATGATTTTCAATAACAATTTATAATAAATTCATAATAATTTCATGTGAGACATGGATGAACTGAAGATTTGATATCATCATCTAGAATGTGTTAAATTGGTTTAATTTTGTAATAATGATTTTCAATAACTATTTATAATAAATTTATAATAATTTCATGTGAGACATGGATGAACAGAAGATTTGATATTGTCATCTAAAATGTGTGAAATTATAATAATGTTGTAATAATGATTTACATTAGAAAAAATTATAACAAATTGATAAATTCTTGAATCAGCTATATCAGTCAAAATCACACATGTAAATAAATCAAGTGCTAATGCCATTGTCATACAAATATGTCAGTAGTTTGTGCTCAAATTTGCTTAAATATTTTTGTCAGTAATTCAGTAAAACTGACTCCCTCTTTATAAGTAAAACAAATCGTAACAAAATAAGTAACCATTGCTGAATTATTCTGACTGCTTACTCTATTTTGACTGATGTTGTTATTTTTTGAAAACATGATCTTTTAAAGTCTATAACCAGCTTACTTTGTGCGAGGCTAATTAAACTTTCAGCTTTTTTGTTTTGTTTATTTGACTATGTTGCCACAGGAAATCTGCACATGTGCAATGTCAGTTTAACCTTTTATTGTGTGTCAATATTTCATTATCAAGCAATTGGTCAAGTTTTGTCTGTATGTGTGTGTGTGTTTTGTTTTTTGTTTTTAAATGTTAAGTTATGTATGCCTGTATAATTTCTTTTCTTTATTACCATTCATCTTGAGAGTTAACAATAAAGTCATCAAATGACATTGGAAGCATTATCATCTGTACTGATGTCTTAAAACAGAACTATCTTACTTTTTTTTAACATTCAGAAGTTACTGGGGTACTGTATCCCAGATTCCTCAAATGATGTTAGAATTGTTATCTTCTGTACTGAAGTCTTAAAACAGAACTATCTTACTATTTTTAATAATCAGAAGTTACGGGGGTACTCTGTCCCAAATTTCAGTAATTTTCCTGTTTGATTATGATACAACAGCTGAATAGTCAGTGTATAATTTTACAAGTCATTTTAGAGTGGACTCCATAGGTTGAGTGAGGTCTATGCCCTCTGCTATCAGTGAGAAGTGAGAAGTGTATCAATCCTCACCTGCATCAAAGGACAGAAAACGCCCTTTTATGGTTGTTACATCTTGTCTCTTACCCCAGGCTCAGTGGTGCAAATTGAATTAGTTCATGGTATTGATTGTCATTATGGGGGCAGGACTTGACAGTGCCAGGAGCCTGGTAGGAAAACTATCACATCGCATCACTCAGGTGGATACTCTTCACTTCCCTGTGGGAGTCGCAGAGAAATGCAGGCAGATAAATGACACAGAAACATAGAAAGAGAGTGAGAAATAGATCGTGACACTGCTCTTAACACACAGATTGGACAAAGTAACACATAACTAGACAGAGATAGAGAAGGCAATAAATGCATGTAACAATATGTAGATTGATAGTCATGGAGTAGAATCAAGAATTGAGTTGAAAATAAGAACCAAATGAGAGAGGGAAAAACTGAGATGACGTCAAAGATAGGTAGGGAATATTTCATTCAACAGAGAGGTATGAAATAATTGTTTTTAGAATGGGCCGCTTGTTATTAAATAGCGAGGTGAAAATTTACAATTCCATCCCCATCAGACTGATGTGTTTTAATTAGTCAGTTAATGTGTTGGTATAGAGTACTACATGATGGGAAATTTTACCAAGTCAAATTGTGCCACAAGACAGAAAAATCAACCTGAAATAGACAGCAGCCTGTGGATAATTACAACTGTTGTGGAATTCAAAGCACTTTCCTTGCCTGGCAGAATGCATTTATTCAGATGCATACGATGACCTCAAAGTAAACCAGATTCACATTACTCAAACTGGGTCACCTAATTGGAATAAGCAAAAAAGTAAGAAATTAAATAAAGTCAAAAGCCAAGGAGGGAAGAAGTGATTATAAAGTGTTGAAATGAAAAACTGTGGAATATGACACCAAATAAAGCAGTGAGGTAATTAGAAAACCACTAGCCTTCAGAGATATTGGAATTTAACACAATGTTGATACACAACATATGGCAAAATGGTGTATTTCAGGAAAATGTGCAGTGACGAATTTTTTATTTGGAGGGAGATTTTCGAGGACAAAAATTTCATTTAGCCAACTCTCAAATGTGCTAGAGGTTTCGTTTCATAGACAGTGGAGGCTATCTTGAGTTATTTCAACTTTTTTTTTTGTGGTAAATTTATAGAGAAGCTGGTGAGAGAAGGAATTTGATGCACCTGTAGATATACCTTTTTTTCTTTTGCCATGAAGAGATTAGTGCACCCCTTGTCAGCTTTAGTTGGCAGAAGGGTGTATCTAGATAGATAAGACTGACTCTGATCCTTGGGATTGAGAGTTTGAATAACAAAGAAATGTTTTAAAAAAATCAGATTTGAAGTGTAAAGCAAACCTTGTGTATCAGACAAACTCTATCATCAAACATCTATTCCTGTGGCTTCTAGATTAGATGAAAATGCCCAAACTTTAAAGCCAGTTAACTTGACTTCATTCCTCCCAATGCAGAGCTCAGATACACCCTTTTGCCATATTACATCCTGTAAGTAATGTGTTACATTTGATATATTAAATAGAACTCATGCCAAGTGTGAGTTTAAGTTTTGATTTAGATTCATTTTATATGACCACTGTGCAGGCACTCAATTACTTTTAGTCTTGCTACCATGGATGTAAGTTCCTTGTGAACTGGAGAGACTGAGGTGTCTTGCCTAAGGGCACTGCTGCTACTCTGAACAGACTTTAACCTGTTGGAGACTAGTCCCAAGTATACTCGGACAGGTGGCTATTGGAAACATGTTTTATAGCAAAAAGAAAAGAAAGAAAGAAGCCCCAAAGAAAACAGCTGGTCCTCAACAGATTTAACAGTTTTCTCCATTGCAACACAGAGAGTCCATGAAATTACACTCTAAGCAATAACTTATGGACAACACAGATTCTGACAAAATATTGTGTGCTCTTGATTGCATTGACATCATAGGTTTTTAAGCAAGCTCTAACAAAGAATCTGTACCTGTACGAAACATTTTTAAGGAGCTACACAACTTTTTTCAGACATTTGACAGCAGGGCAATAATTCTCCTACCTTGTGGTTTAGGGTCTGCTTCACTTTGAATCAACACATTGAGAGATCTGAACAAAAATAATTATGTTTTCATTTTTCTGTAATACCTATATTTTATGCAAATGTATTCTTTAGAAAGCATTTACAAAAATGTCTTTTATAACCCTACAACATGAAAATATAAATATATATTTCCACAAATAAAGTCTTTTTGTGCATTTGTCAAAACAAATATGTCATCCAGAAAGTGTTGATGTGCAATGACCCGTAATAATGAATCTTGTCAAATTGAAAAAAAAAAGGGAATATTGCACGAGTTAGGGCCAATATTGCACGAATCAAAGATGAGTGCAATATTGACCCTAACGAGTGCAATATTCCCTGGTATTCCATGAATCAAGGCCATCCAATATAGTTCTTATCATCTATACAATCGAGTAAAGCAAGCATAAACTGCGCAAAATTACCCGGCTTCTACTCGTCTTGGAAGTTGACTCGGCAGTCACATCCCAGTGCTGAAAAGGGGAAGCTTCTAAAACTACGTATGAAACAAACAACTAGCAAGATGTTTGCGCGCTTGTGAATTGTAACAAACTGACGCGCACTAGTAGCAAGCGATTGTGTATTCAGCAAGCGTTCGTGCAATAGACGAGACAGAATTGAATATGGTGTGATCTTGAACGGCAAATAACAACGGTAGCCTATGGTGAATTAATACGTTGGCCTATGCATTTCGTTCAATATGCTCTGATATTCAACGGCAAAAATTGAGCGGACTGCAATACGCGTTTTTAATGTGCCCCTAAAACGTCCTATATAGATGATAATATAATATCTTGGATGTAATAGGTAAAAGCTGCTCCATAATTTACAAGCTCCTTTACAGTGGCGATTTTGAATTTTGAATTTTTTACATTTTTGTTCACGATGTTAATTTTCTCTTGTGAATTGAACTGTGAGTCCTCTTATGCTTAGTACCCATAATTTAAAACAAGGAAGTCGCCCTGCATTTCTTCTCACAAAAATTTTGTTGCTGTTGCCATATGGTAGCAAATCACAGCTTTGAAGGTTTTGCCGCTTTTTGTCGGGCTTTTGAGTCACGGATTCCAACACAGATGGCCATTATGCAAATATCTTGAAGGGCATTTTTGCAGAGAAGTAATCTTGCCCAGGAGAATTAGGATGCAAACAAAAGAAATCTGCACCAAGAATTTGAATAATTCCTTTCCAAACTTGTACAGCTGTGATGTAGAATTTCCATGTAAAAATGCCATCTTGAAAAATGCATCAGCATTGTGTGTTTCTTTTTTTTTCTTTCTTTCTCTTTGCTTTTTGTCTTTCAGTTGTCTTTACACTGGGGGCTTGTTTTCTTGCTGGCTGGATGCAGATGTATGTTTGACCTGGAAAAAGTGAAACTATGTATGATGCCATAAAAGTAGATTGCCTTCTTCATACAAGCTTTGATATGTAAAGGATACCCATCCGAAGCCTGAAGCAAGCCTTCTTTTAAAGAAAATTTCTCAGATATCCAACATCTCTTAAAATGGCAGGGATGTTTAAGACCAGTTGAAAGTAGGTGGTTTATTTGTGCTATGCACATACCAACATCACTCATCGGAGCATACGTCATTGCATGCATTGCCCGTGACCACTTTAAGGAACATTACTATTTTTTAGCTGTGACAGTGATTTAGTTCTTTAGAGGGGAATCAAATCCATTTATAGTCCAGTATTTGCTTTCTGACAAGCATTTATTATTTCCTGAATAGTTATATAAAACAAATCATAATGAAAAACATAAGATTATCACATCTGACTATTGGACTGTTAGTTTGCATATAAATATATATGGATGGATTAAACTAAGAAGGAGGAATATATAGAGAAATATGTTTTGATATATACATATAGATAGTGATATATGAATATATATCTCTTGGCAAAGCATCTCTTCTACTTGTTACTTGTCTCAGATGAGTTTTCTATCACAGGAGACATGGCTCACTTTGTTGGCAAGGTGTTCACTCACTGCCTTGTGACAGATTCAATGCACCGCTCTCCCCCTGAATAAATCTAATCGATGTTTCTTTTTCTGGGCGGTCAGACCTTGTGTATATATTATACAGAATCACCACTTGTCACCACTGTGTCCTGTAGTGGATGTTCGATCTATTTTCTTTAATCAGAGGGTCTTTCTGAAAGTAGGCCTCTGCGCAGGGGATGGGTTGGTGATAGGTGCTATCTTGGATCGCCTGTGTTGATTGGTTACTGATTGTAGATGCAAATATGCAAGAGAGTGCTCTTCCCTTTTCCCCCTCTTTTCTCTTTCTTTCTATTGATCCACCTATCTACATACATGTATCTGTCCAGGGATGCATCTACTCTCTTTTCATCTATAGGACCTACCTATCGAGGGGTATCATTCTTTTAATTCTTTTTACAGAGATAATGAATTGGTTCAGAATTAGATAACCCTGAGGAATGACATGGAGTTAGATGCTGAACCAAAAGATACATAATCACTGATTCCCCCTTGAGAATGTGGCCCAAGCTTTCCGATTAATGGTGCTGTACGAGGCCGGTAAAAAAACTATCTGGGGTAAGATGATCTATGTTGTGGCTTACTGATGCATTTCTGCAGCGGGGGCTTTTATTATTGTTTGATGCCGCAGGTTTCTTTGATCACTGCCTTTTTCGTCTTTTTTTTTTTCTTGAACAGGCAAGGATGTTATCCTGACGCAAGCTGTCCACTGGGTTCACATTTTTTCTTTTTTTCTTTTTTTTTGAATGTCTTAGGCAAAATGCAGCTGAATACCTGACATAATTATTTGTGTTTGGGTTTGAATTTTTAAGGAGTACAAGATATGTGTTTGCAGATCTATTGAATGACATTCAACTCATTTCTACTCAGCAATCGAAACAGTTATTCAGCAAATACGTAGCAATATACGAATCACTGAAGTTCTTTTCAAAGAAGAAAAACAAATCATGAAAACTAGCATTGTGATACACTGAAAACATGAAATACATGTAGTAATGCAGGATGCATTATTAACTCTTTATGTGCCATGCTTGCACGTCTGACTCAGTCGACAGCGTGCCAACTTCGCATATTCTGCTCAAACGCAGAAACCCGCCCAAACCGATCGATAAATCGCCAAATGCCGCAGTACAATGAAAGCGTTTCTCCACTCTTCATTTCTCTCGTATATAACTTGCATTTTATGTGGTGATTGATTATGAAGTGGTTCTGTCACTGTCTTGTGTACAAAAGTCATGCTTTTACAGTAATGTAGCTACTGGCCATTTGAAAGAACAACAATTATAGACTTGTCATACAATTTACATCAAAGCGATCAAAAAGCTTGACATTTTCTCTACAACGTAACTCACTATTTGTCTAGCTTAACAAAAATCTGTAGGAGTAACACACCTTTGAAAAACAACATGTTTTCTCAAAGCATACTACGTTTGTGTCGCAGAATAAAGTGGCACACAGGAGGTTTCAGCCATGGCACATAATAAAGAGTTAACCATTGAGGATGGGCTTATTTTGCTACAACACACATTTCCCACAGCCACCTGCATGAATATACTCAGGACTATTAGTCTTCAATGGGTTAAGTCATAGAAGGGAAATTAATCAATTAATTTTGATGCACAAATCGCAGATTTGTTTGCTGTGATTCCGTGCTGATGGAATTTCTGCTAAAAAAGTATAGCAGACAATTAGAAATGTGTTTTCTTCTTGTCTTGCAGATGCAAATGATGATAATGATATATTTCATGGGTACCTGTCTAAATTTAGTTCTTAATGGCAAATCATGCAGTAGACACACATCATCTCTATATCCTGGCAAAATATTAGTGTAGGTGTACTAGTTCTTTATAACCAAAGATATGATAACCTCAAGTATATATAATGTTGACAGTTGCACCTGTTGATGAAATGGAGCAGTGTCTTAGAAGTTCATTTTCTCCTGAGCCATTTAGTATGTGCAGACACATCATAATATAGTGTTATGATAACTTACTTTGCTTTATTGAATGAAAACATCTTGTGTGACATCAATTTAGTATTTATCCTTTCAATGTGATATAGAAGGAGAAAAAGAAGAAGGAAGAAGAGGAGAAGAAGAAGAAGTGGAACAAAAAAAGTAGAACAGAAGGGCAATTTTGTGGGAAAAAAATCCAAAAGTCACCCCTCAAGATCAAGCAGGCAGGAGCTATAATTTCTGTTGATCCCACGTGTAGCATTTTGTGTCGATGCAAACAGCCTGTGGCAAGCCATGGTCCAGCGGGGTATCATGTACTTGGGACACAAAGCGCGAAAAGTGCATGATGTGCACCGTGATATGAGTCCCTTCCCAGTTGATGAAACAGCTGGCTTCACAAAGGGAAAGTGCCTTCCTCCTAGGATCACTTTCCAAAGTTCTGCGCCCCCTTATTGTCCCAGCTCTGGTCATGTATCCCGTGGGTAGAAGCTTTCCAGTTAAGCTTGGGTGATGAATCATTTTAATATAGCAGGGAGAATGTTCCACTGATTGCCAATATGCAGCATGTAATGATATACAGAACAGTCTCCTATAGCCAGTGAGGGCTAGGAGGAGAAATTCACAAAGTAACCTTTACAGATAGCGGTGGCCCACTTATTATGCTTTAAAGCAGTTTTCATGAAGGTTCTTTCCTTGGGTATATGTTTGGACATGTAATGAGATACCAGACATAAGACTGTAAAGAGCATGATTGAGAAAAAAAAAGGGGGAGGGGTAGAGAGAGAGGCAGAATTATTAGCTGGTTTTATTTGACATGGGAAGCTGTAGCTTGAGTATTTTGGATTGACCAGTTTGAGAGAGTAATAAAACTGGAAAGGGAGTTACAGATAATTTTTACAACTTTTGCAGTAGAGGAGTAGCTTTACATCAAACACGGTTTATAGGATTGAACTGTTTTGCAGCAAATGCAGCTATTTTGCATTATTTATGCAAGGACATTCATGAATAGTGCTTTGTAGAGAGAAAAAATTATGTGAATTGCTATTATGTCAATAATGAAAATGATGTAGTGATATACTCTTGAGTGCTCTGGAATGATACCTAGTATAACAATATGTGATATTAAACTTTAAAAGAAAAAAATATGAACAAAAATGTGAAAGTAACTTTGCTTTCATAAATGAGTCATTTGAAGAAAAATTATCCTGATACTATCATTATACTCTTGAAACCTCTCCTCAGTCTGAAGTAAATCCTGGACATCAAAAATGGATAGCTTTCATGCATATACTTAACTCTATAAAGCTTTGTAGACCCTGGAATATCCCCATAGCGATCAGTTTGCTTTATACTATTAAAGTATGATGAATTAAGTTTCATTTTAAATTAATTATTGAATTTGAACTTGTCAGTGACACTATTACCATGTTTAGTTATAAGAGCACCATTGACTGCAGATTTTGTTTTCATATCTGGTCAAAATAGAAGCAATAGAATATTTTAGTCTTCCAAATTGGTCTTCCCGCCAATTGAGAACTAGTCACCCAGTGTTGATGCCCACATTGGATGTATTTGTACCTCGCATTTAACCTGCTGAGGACGGGCTGATTTTGCTATAATAGGCATTTCCCATAGACATCTGCCTGAGTATACTCAGGACTAGTCTTCAACGGGTTAAGATAACAAGACACAAACCTTCACACTTCAATAAACCAAGATCCTAAGCACCCCTGCTTCATGTTTGTCTCTAAATGTGTAAATTTCTATCGTCAGATTGTCTTGCTAACATCAAGATCAGCTTTGCTGTCTGTATTTTATCTATTTCTTCTTCTTCTTCTTTTGATAAAAGGGATTTAATAATTTTCATTTGTGTTTCTGAATGATAGTCTATGTAGCTTTCATTTCTTTTTTGGCTACATTTTCTTTCAAAGCATTTGCTACTGAGAATAGCACTACACACAACTTTCTGTCTTGTTGCGTATGCTGTAGATTTGCCCCAAGCAATTCAAGGGGAAAATCTTAGTTTGCAGCATTTTAATCACTGTGAAAGAATGTGATCAGACAAGTGTAAATAACATGAGGATTTGATGTAAAATGCAAGTATATGCCAATAAAAGGTCATCGCCCCTTGCGCAAACTTTCCTCCAAGAATCATGAGATGTAATGGTGCTTTTTTTTTTTTTTTGTCCCCATGATCATCATTTCCAGATACTCTCATGTCTACAGTGTTTATGCACTTACATTGCAAAACTGTGCTACACAATGTTCTAAATATTGATAGCTCTAGTAGAATTATTGGAATTCATGATAAGGTACAATGTACATAATGAAGAAAATCATGTGAAAGTAAAGAAGGCGAATGTTCATAAGTTTGTATTCTTCCTAAATTGTTTGCATGCAGTTGAGATGAACTACAGTATAAAGTATTTTGTCATTGTTGTTTGGAGAACATTGGATACAAAAATAAAATGAAATAAATAAATATAATGTGCTGACTCACTTTTTCTAATCAAATATTTGCCTCAGGATGTCAGTGTTTTTTGGCGGTAAAGGGGCAGATGAAATGCCATAGAAATTACATCTTTTCTTTCCCAGTATGACACATGATTTCAATGTTTTATCATCCTTCCCCTTCTACTTAGGGCTAGATGGTATGGACATTCTTCTTAAATTGCTAAGAGATGTATGAATGTAACCATGATGCACTGTGCATTGATATCTTGCAGACGTCAATTCCTGGTGTGTCCTTGGATGGGTTGGGTAATGGCATAGACACTAGAGGGTATTTAGCTGCCTTTTCATACTTTATAAATGTTCTGCATGAGATCCATTAGGAGGCGCTGAAGATCACAGAAATGAAGGGAAAGAATTCCAGGAATGCTGATCCTGATATGCCAGTATTGCCAACATTGAGAAATAATTGCCACGCTTCTTTGGGGAATTCATTCTGTGATTTTACACACTGGCTAGTCCCACGTGCTGAATCAAATGAAAGACAAATGCACTACTTCACATGACTGAAGATGGGATTGAACTCTGCGATATTTCCAATCTCCCGGGAAACGACTCAGAACTAGTTTTTTACTCCGATATGGAAGCAGGGCATGGCTTGTTTGCCCCCTGCCTTCATTCTCTCACACATTCCATCTCATGGATGGAGAGCAAGTTGACATAAAGATGGCTTTCACACTCACAAAAGAACTCATTTGCAAAACTTGCACTGACAACTCTTTCCCCTATGTGTTAAGAGTTATGGAGTGTTTAAGACACTAAAATGTGGCTAACAGTGTTACAAGCTCCATAGTCTGTTGTTCAGATACACAAATCACAAATGTACTGACATACTCTAATATATACCTCTATATACATGCGCCAGGTAGAAGTGATAATAAGATCCAGCTGAGCTCCCTCTCGCCAATTATGTTGTAGAGTTTTAAAAATTGCGAATACACACCCAGAATCAATTGAAACTCAATTTGCAAACACTGACAGACCACATCTGGCCAAATGTGATTTGAGAAACCTGTTTGTGGTTTAAGTTTGAATTCAGACTGACAGACAAAAAAAAAAAAAAAAATGGGACCTTTCAGACTTACGGGAATTGCACAATGAGAAGGAACCTGTATTAAAAAGTAAGTTCTTTGGTAAGTGTGAAAGCCCGTGGAGTGTAGTGGAAATAATGGGCAGGGCCTTCATGGTACGTTCCTTTGCTCGACATGGAGCGATAATTACAGAGGCTGCTTTTGTTTGAGGGCAGAAGGGGGGAAAACAACCAATTTCCTCCCATTCCCCAGGGGTTGCTGGCCCGATATTGACATTTGTGCCCCTGCTGCACCGGCCCCCAAGCTCTCCCAGCTATATCTCACCTGTCTCAGGTCTTTCCTTGCTCCACCATGAAAACCATTTTCCATCAGGTAATTGGTTTGGATTTCAATCCTAACCCCTCCTGTCCTCTCTGCATCCTTTAAAAGCTCAATTCGTGAATCTTTTTTTTTCTTTGCTGGAGGTTTTTACTCTATTTTTGCCCCCTTTTTATACTTTGTTCCCTTACATTTCTTTTTCTCTCCTGTCTGTCTGTCTGTCTGTCTGTCCAGAGAGCTACTTGTAGCAGAGCCCATTAGCCTGTCTGTGTCATCTTTTTCCGAGTTTGAGTTTAACTGTTGCCCTATTTCTGTATTTTGCTACCTGTAGATTAGTTCCCTTTCATTTCTTAGTCTGTTTATGAATTTTGTATGTTCTTTTTTATGTCTTTTAATTTTTTCAGTTACTGATTTATTTGTTGATGTTGTTGTCAATATTGGCATGACAGTTAATTTATTTCTACTTTAGTCATCATTATATATGTCTCTCTTCTGATCTTCCCTTTTAACCCTACTGAAGAAGCTCTTAGTTTGTGTATCATTCACTCATAAGTATCAGCCTTGGTATGCTCAATGCTAATCATCACAAGGATTTAAAAAATAGTGGTTGATTGCTAGAAAGCTTCAAGTGTCTGAGTCAGGACAGTAAGAGAACTTGGGTCATTCATATATCGCTACCACTGGCCAATGGAGGGATGTTGTAATCAGAACCTCTGGCCCAAATGTTCTCTCCACAGTCTGAGTTGAGAGATATACATACATGTAAAGCCAAATGCAGGATACTGTAAGACAGTGTCTTATCTACTTAGAAGTATGACAAAGATTTACTATGTTTCTTCGAATACACACACAGACACATGTACATACAATGTACATACATTGTACAAACACAGCCACGCATGGATCCACCTACTTAATAAAGCTGTAATTTTGTACACGTTGCTATTTACTACATGTACATGTATTATCATACAAACACATTGTTAAGCATGTGTTGTGAATACTTCACGAATGAAAATGCATATAAACTTATAAACTATGGAAAAACACTGACATCAATGTTCTGATTTCATGCATAATTGAATGATATACTGAAACATGTCTTCATGTAAACAATGAAAAACACCAACATCCATATATGACAACTAATACGTTATACATGTTAGATTATAAAATCTCCATAGACTCAGTACAGGAAAGCCCTATCAGTTAACTTAAATGGAGAATTAGGAAATTGGTCACATATACACAAAATACTCCCATAAATCTCCTTGTTTATATTTCTGCATATACATTTTGTAGCAATTATTTGCAGTTCTTTTTTTTTTCAATGAGTAATTATTCAGTCATTCAGTCATTATAAAGGAATACAAAGAAATATTTCAATCGATCATTTAGAAACTAACAAAACAGTTAACACTTTGATAAACCAAGACAGTAAAGACAAGTGTGATAAGTAGAGAAGTGCAGATGTTGGCGCCTTTAAATTGTAGTCCCAAGAGCAATCTTGCATGTGCTGTTTCTCTTACTCACTTTACAGAGAGTGCAAACAATCTGTTCACTAACAAGAAGAGTGAGGATGGCATATCACACCTCTCTCTCTTTCTCCCTCTCTTGCTGCTCATGCACCACCTCCCTTCCTCTTCCGCCTCCTCCGCTGCCTCCTCGTCCTCCTCATCTTTTCACCGGGTTCCTGGCATCGTTTCCAGGAATCTGCCAGTCACAGTTAGACAAACCATGGGAGAAGAGAGCAGGGAGGATGTTAGTACTGGATCAATGATGGATACATGCCTGTAGGTTGCTGACCAATTTCTCTATCGACAAGGATGGGGGTTTTTTTCCCCCACGATGGATGAAATTTGACTCCAGTATCAGAGTGAGGCTTGGCTGCCATTTCTCCAATCTGATGCCTGCACTTTTTTAAACAAAATTAGCCTCAATTTATAGGGAGAGGACACATATTGGGAAAAAACTCGTATGAAATTGATTTGGGGGAGAAATTTTTGTTTGTCTCACTAAGGTCATTATATGAAATGCTTTCATATAGATCATTATGCTTGGTATATTGCATTAACCTTGATCTAGAGCAATCTAGATAAGTGTGACACAGATGTAAATTTATATACCATACTTCCTGTTCATGGTGTTAATGTTCATAATGACAGGCAGTTCTGATCCCATCGCAGTTAAAGTGTGATGTTATGATGCAAATTCATCTCTTTAAAACGCTAACCTGGTACTGAGCATTAAGGCACATGCATGTCATCTTCAGAAGATGTTAACAGAGATTTTGTTGCCTTTAAACTTACTGGTGTAGGAATACTGATACATTGTATCTTCTTCTTCTTCTTCTTTTTCT
Organism: Diadema antillarum; assembly: GCF_040938485.1. Taxonomy (NCBI): domain Eukaryota; kingdom Metazoa; phylum Echinodermata; class Echinoidea; order Diadematoida; family Diadematidae; genus Diadema; species Diadema antillarum. Next base: position 71,115 of record NW_027271544.1, read on the forward strand.
TCTTCTTCTTTGGAAGGGGGGGGGGGGACTATCAATTATTTAAACAGATGCTTGCAGAAGAAATTGGAGGAATCATGTGGTTTTTTTTTTCATTCAAATCTTTGGTCTTTCACAGTAAAAACAGATATGTTGCCAGTTGATTGATAGTTGATTGACTGATGTTATACTGTAAACTCATGTCAAAATACCAACCTGGTACTTGGCATTTAGGCACACATTTGTCGTCTTCAGAAGATGTTGACAGAGATTTTGTTGCCTTTAAATTTGCTGGTGTAGGAATACATATATTTTCTTTCTTTTTTATTCTTCTTCTTTTTAATCGGGAGAGGGGTGGGGTGTTACACAGCTTCAATTATATTTAAACAGATCCTTGCAGAAGAAATTGGAGAAATCATCTAGATTTTTTTTTATTCCTATTTTGGTCTTTCACAGTAAAACATACAATATGTTGGCAATTAATTGGTAGTTGAGCAGAAAGACAGTCACTTGTAACTGTTAAGTAGCATAGTGACAGAATCTAGAGATCACCCATATTTTTTTTGTTAGTCTGACTGACTATGAAGTTAGGAGCTTTTGAAAATTCCTAATGGATTCTGAATGCTTCTGGTGGTCAAATGGCATTTACAGTAGTTGATTAATATTTGTTAGGTGAAATGTACATTTCCTCTAAGTGGTGCATATTGTATGATATGCAGATTCATGCATCTCTATAAAGCAATTGGTAGGCTTAACTACTGTCTAAATTTTGAATCGTGCAAATTAACCTGTTGAGGACGAGTCCAGAGTATACTCGGGCAAGTGTCTATGGGAAATGCGTGTTGTAGCAAAATCAGCCCATCTTCAACGGGTTGAAAGTACTGAAATATAGTTCAAAGCTAGCACCCATGTGACCTTTGATAAGACCACGGTAAAAGGAGTCAGGTTTTTATGGCCTGCAGTTATACACATTGGCTCACTGACTTGGTGTTTTCCCATAGAAGTTGTGTATTACATTGGAAAATGTAAAGGGATGGCTGGTATGAATGTATTAGGTCATATAGTTCTACTCATTGCTTCTTTGGTTTTCATCTCATCAGTAGTGTTTTGCTGTCTGTGTCTGTGTTCACTTGACCATTTCCCGAGGCTCTATACAATGGCACAGCGGCCAAGATTCTTGGATGTGCTGACAAAGAAATCTATTCTCACTGACCAAGCGCCAGTGACCTATAACTTGATTAAAATTTACCTGACTGGCCATAGAAGAATCTGGTTACACTTCACCACGTACCCAACACTTTGCTATTTGTAGTGAGCCTGGTGTTTTCATTGCTTATTGCATTCAGGAGGATCTTCGTACTGTTGGGGGTTTTTTTTCTGTTAGTGTATGTATGTGTGTATGTGAGTCTATGTTGATTTGTTGTGGTTGTGTAGTTTTGGATCTAATATAACATGAATACTTTGGAGGAGAGTTGAGGAAAGCTTGGTTTGCAAAGTCAATCATGATTGGAATAATGATAAGCATTCAGAAAAAGGGGGGTTTACAGGTATAGTCAGGAGCTGCGACTGTGTAATGCCTTGGGTGAGGGAAGTGAAAAAAGGAGGGAAGTGAAAAAAGGAGGAAAGGAAATACTCCTATTAACAAATATACAAGATAGGAAAAGAACAATGAAACATTAGAAGAAAGGGAATACATATAGTTAGAGTATTATATGTATAGTCACTTTGCAAAGAGCATGTATTGGAAAAGAAGATTGCAAGACTTTTTATAGGTGAAGGTCTAGAAGGATTTTTTACTCCATTTTTTGAAGGTGTCAAGTTCCGATACTGCCACATCTATGTAGTGCAATTGTTTTTTTTTTTACAGTGAGACATTTTGTAGTAATTTATAACATTTCTACTATTGTTCACACAAAAAAAAGTTACATCCCTTCTAAAAAGGCACAAGCTGTATGATGAGTGAGATATCTCAGGCAATGGAAATTTTGCAAGTGTGGCAATAGCTTATCGTACATATTATTAACCTATTTCTGGAAACTGTGGGTATTGTACACAATCTATGGGAAAACTGAGAATGCAGTATTAAAAGAGTGCTATCATATGTGAAAAACGTGTAACTTTGAGGACACCATGAAGAGATCTTATGGGTCTGTGACAACAATCAGGAATAATATACAAGACAGTAGGATGTTTAGTAGTTATGTGGGATGATTAGCAACCAGATTAAAAAAGAAAAGGTGTGAAGATGCAGAAACATCTCTATTGATAATGATAACAATGATAATTCTACTAATAGGAAGGATAAGGATAATGATGGTATTTTATTCAAGGAAGAATTACATTTGCAGCCAGAAGGCTGAATTAGTGCAACACTCTACAATGATATTAAGACATTCAGGAAAACATTATACTGATAGTACTTACACACTATTGCACAAGGGAGAACTTTTGCTAAGCTACACTGTGATGACATAAAAAAGGACTGTTAATCAAAAGTAAGAAATGACACAGAAAGATGCCGTTATCATATTGAAAAGTTCCTGAAAGACATTCACAAAACAAGAGTTTTCTCTCTGGCTAGCATGGTGACAGTATGGTCATCAAACTCAGAAATTGTCCACAACATGAAGATGAGTTAGAACATAGAATGAAATGTTAGCTGACATTAGATGAGATTGGCTCAACCACTAAACACGTCTAAATTCCATCCCTTTTGATACAGTACCCACCCAAGTCATTGTGCATGATGAAACGAAAGATGTTTTGATCATAGGAAAGATGTAGTTGCATTTGATCATCTTTGCAGGCAATGACATACAAGACAGGCCCCAAGACACTGATTGGATACAAAAGGGAAAAATAAAAAGGCCTGCCAGTTAACTGTCACATTTAAAAGTACATTTTTCCCCTCTTGAGCTAAATTTGTACTACTTTTTTTTTTGGGGGGGGGGACTGAGGATTGAGATGACTGACAGTATGGAATAATTGTGAAGACAATGAATTCACTTTTAAAATCTTTGCTGTCAAGCATCTGCCACTTAGAGATGAAAAAAGGTCAGTATGGCAGGATTACACATGTCAGCTGGTGTCAGTTTGGGGAGATTATTGAGTATAGAAAAAGGTGAGAGACATGCTTCAGATTTGATGGGGGGGGGGTGAGGGGAAGAATGAGTTAATTGTCAAAACTTTTCTAACAATATGAAATGATGAAAGATGACTTTCAAGAATTTTTCTGTCCTGATGTGTTTCAAGTCACACACTGTATTGCTTTCTTTTCTTTTTCTTCACATATCTGTCTGTAAATAATGGTTTCATTTCTTCTACTTCATGTTTTCTTTTTCTCACTTTGGCAAGGCATACATATGTACATATGTAACAGTGGCCTTCTGCCGTGAAACACTTCACAACCTCCACAGTAACAGGCAATCACAACCATCATGATAGTATCTCTTAGGTAACAGTCCATCATCTGTTGTCATAGTAACAACTGTTACTGTAGATAAATGATTTCCTTATGAAACAGCCAGGGCTGAATCCATTAGATTACAGATTTTTGGTGTCTTCAGACTCTCTAGATTCTCAGTCAAACAAATTACTGTTTATTTAATCTTACATGGAGCCAGAATGTAAAAAAAAAGAGTGATTCTAACTTCTTTTATGAAACTTTGTACAGGCAGTATCTGAAAAAAAAAAAAAATGTAGTAGGAACAGTGTAGAACAAGTGGTTTACCACAGTCATGTGTTTTGCTTTGGCTGTTGTTGTTGGTTTTTTTTTGGGGGGGGATAGAAAGTAGATGAAATGAACAGTGACTGTAAAAACAAGATTTTGTTTGTGAAGTCAAATGTGCAGTGGTGAGTGCTTTAAAGCAGCGTTGTGAAATATGTTCGTTAGGTAATAACCCATATTTGATAGAACAATGTGGAAGTTGACTATAGTTAAAAACAAGGCAACAAAATACAAATTGCAACTTGCTTTCACTAAAGGACACATTCTTTTTTTTCTCCACACTTTCACAAGAAAAAAAATCTGCAAGAACTGATTAAAGCGAGAAACATAAAACCTAGCTTGACAGATAAAAATGAAATGACAGAGCCTAGCTCTGCATGGCAAGGGATCAGGTTGAGAACAGAAAAGACATAACAGGCCAGATATGAAGGCACAGAATGACATGCCACAACAGAATACCAAAGTTGAATGCCTTTAGAGTCAAGATATTGCAACTTGTAATATGCAAGAAGTGAGAGAGGAGTACAAAGTGAACATCATATTTCGTGCAATAAAGGAGATACCATTTCAAATTGCTGCTCTTCTTTGATCTGTGGTAATATCCCTTCATCTCTCTGATTGATAATGCACTTGTTGTTATTTTTTGGCATGTGAATGAATGTGGAGATATTCTATGGCTAATCTCCTCTTGTGTTTCTGCACAAATAAGAATCAATCCCTCTGTGGTATTGAAATGAACAAATCGTGCTTTTGCGGATGTGTACATCATGGAGTATGTGCCCTTGTTAGCTAAAATTGTGTATGAATACTGATATTATTTTCAGAGAGTATTTCAGAGAATATTGCCATGTATGTTTGGTTATAACATATCATCATGCTTTTTTTTGTCATAAAATGTTTAATGAATATCTGTCATTTTGTTTGTTTGTTTTTTCAGATGTGAACAGGGAATGTCCCTCCGCTTCTACCTCGCAAGGTAAGAATACTGAATGCTGGCAAATGATAGATACTATATGTTTGTTGCAAGTGAAAAAATCTTTTTTCTGTCAAATTGGCTATGGATCTTCTTCTTTTTCTTTACTGACACACTGCATAAGACACAAATTTCTTTCTTTGCATTACCCTTTTCTATTTTCCCCGTGATTTGACTGGGCCACTCTGCTTATGTGAAAATCAATGCAAGAGATGAATTAAAGAAGAGCAATTATAAGTGAGACTTTATGCAGAATTGGAGAGAAGTTTATATCGAGAGAGAAAAGACATCTGCAGGAAATTTAGAAAGCAACAGGTAAAAATAAGCAACATGACAGACAGACAGAGAGACAGACATAGGAATGCTGTGTCATACTTGTGTCAGTCTCACAACAGGGAGCACAAGACATGACCAGCTCTCAGAATGACACGTAATGACAAGTGGTGAACACATTCAATTGCAGTAGTCATGGTGTGCATTGGTGTCCAAAGTATACACAGAATGCTACCTGTTGTCTGATGATAAAGGTACACACAGTGAACACCAAACACGGTGATGTGCAGTGTTTACTGGATGTATGCGTATCATAGCAAACACAAACACCAAATTCTGTGATGTGGTGTACAGATTAAAGGGACTGTACAGTACTGGTTGAGGTGGGGATTCAGGTTTATAACATTCGTAAGTGAGATAAGGAGAAACCTCTTATGAAATATGAAAGAGCGTGTAAGAAGGATTCAACGTTTATTTGATGAAAATAGGTTTTCAAATGGCTGAGATATCCAAAGTAGTGATAACAATAAAAGGCAACAGGCCACGCCTTTTATTAGGATCTCTTTGTTTCACCTTGTTTTTGGCTATCTCAGCCATTTCAAAACCAGTTTTCATCAAATAAACTTTGGTACCCCTTAGAATTGCATGCTCTTTGACATCTCATAGAGTGGTTTCTGAATATCTCGCAAAACGTTGAAAGCTAAATTCTCACCTCAACCAGAACTGTACACACCCTTTAATGTTACAGAGCTATACGGGCAATATCAATTTTTTTTTTCTATTTAGTCTGGTTTTTGCCAACAGGAACTACCAATGAAAAACAGATTAATCATAGAAAATTTATTAAATGAAAGGCATGTAGACAATTTGTATTTAGCCTTGCATCTCGTAATCATTTCAGTTTGAAGAAATTATGCAAGAGCAAAAGAACTGATTCATAATGGATTTTTCAATTTATTTTGTCGTACAATAGCAAGATAAAGAAGATAAAATGAGACCAATAAAGGTAGAGAAACTGAAAAGACTGTAAAAGCATCATGAACAGAAACTAGAAGTAGAATTCCACAGAGAAATTTCATTTCTTCTGTCTTGCAAGTAAACTATCTGTAATGTGTAGATGGTCGAGATAGCCTCACTGTATACTTAAATGGCACTTCAGAGTAGTTTCCTACTCCTTATGCTGGAATGTTTCAGCCCCGGGACAAACATGAAATATCATACCCAGTATTATAATGGGAGAGATGCGTTAGAGAATGTCATGATGTTGTGACATTTTCACCATAATCCCTTCAATCTTCTCTGCCTGCTTCAGAAAATAAATAAAGGAGCCTGCATCAGCAGTGTTGGTAGCTTCGTCTCTTTTACCTCATGGAGACTTAGTTACCTAGGGCAGATGCTGAAATACTTTATAAAATGGGTTCAAGAATGTAGCCAATTGGAAGCGCTGAAATGAGTCACATGTGCGTGCATTATTTTCTTCAGGTAAGCACTAAGAAGAGTCTCTCTTCCACCTCCCTGGCCTGACGTACGTCACAATGTTTTACACTAGCAGTGCGCACTCAATCAGTTGTAACAAGTGCGTCACGCGCTACTATACGCGCTGTCAATCCTGTAAACAACTTCTACTTCGGGCCGCGGGCTGCCACAACAGCCGGCGGCCTTTCTTGTGCATAACAGTACGTGGCGTACGTATACTCTTATACGTACGTACAGTACTAGGTGAGTGTGCGGGATTTCCGAGTGCGACGTGCGTAAATGTTTGGGACGAACATCTTCGGACATCTTGACTTTTGAGCGAGTGCTACATGTAGCTGACTGGTATTGACCCACAAAGGTACGTGAATAATGCTGTTAGTTTTCGACCCATTTTATAAAACTAATGATGCACAGGATTATTTCGTGGCGTTAGTGAAGGTGCGGCTCACTCTCGAGTATTGACAACGGTTGCAAACATGCACTCGGCTGCGCCTCGTGCATGTCGCACCATTGTCAATACTCTCGAGCGCGCCGCACCTTCACTAACACACTCTATCCTGTGCATCATTAGTATAATATGGCATGTAACAACTCTCAGACCTGACCATGGATCTGAATAATGGGATTGTATTGTAATCCTGAGACTAAGCTTATTTACAAATTCCACTTACCAGAGATAGCTCCTCATGTCATTATTGAGACTCCTACTCTCAAATCCTGGCATGATAACATGGTAGAAATGGAGGAAGGAGGGAGAGGCTAAGGACAGGGCAGGGCAATCTGTAAGGTCGACAAACCAATTCAGTTCTTATTTATTGTGTTCGTGAACTTTAGAGGTGCAGTACCACAACATTTTCAAGATGGCTTCCGTTGAGAGTGAAGTCGAACAGAGTGCCAGTAATTATGTTAAAATCAGACCAAAAATACATGAAAGTTATGGTGTCTCAAAGTAACACATTGTAAAAATATCCCCCCCCCCCCCCAATAGAAAACAAAACAAAACAAACAGTGATATTAATGGCAGCCCATATTATGTTATGGCCTCACAAAGTGTCCCATTGGCCTGCACATAATTCTTCATTAAATTTCCTTTTTTGATAAAAAAAAAAATTAAACGAAAAACAAATTGTCAGGGATCAGTTGTTGAAGTGCCGTCATAGAGCTGGTAAAATTGATTGTGAGAAACATCCTTTCATTTGAGACAAACAGTGTCCATTACAAAATCACCTTGAGTCTCACCAGTGGAAAAAGAGAAGGAGTGAAAACCAACTGTCTTGTTCCATTCCTGAAGTGGAAACCTTATGTCAAGGTTCTTTCACAAAGAAGAGAGAAAAATACCTCATTATTGACGCATTTGTCCGTGACATGCTGCACCTCACTGATTACCCAAGATTCCATTGTCTGCTCCCATGGGAAAGAGTGGGGGGGGGGGGGGAAGAGAGGGGGAAATCAGCAGAAAAATGGCATAATTCTTGGCTTTTTGGAGTCACATTCATATATTATTTGAAGTGAGATATAACAAGCATGCATGTCTCGTATGCTTGCTGAAGTCACGAAAGGCTCATTTTCACAGACGTCTGAGATTGGAAGACTTGATTTGCCTCTTAATCAAACCTCCTGTCGTTATATTGGAAGCATCACGTGGATGGAGGATCGTGACTGGGTGGTTAATATCAATGGCTGCTCCCCAAATAGGATGGTCATGTCACAAAGTTCCAAACAGATTTCAAACTTGTGAAAGTTTTACCTTACACACATTCCGATCAAATTAAGTTTGTGCAATTATTCTACAAAGTTATTTTCGAAGTTTGTGGAGGAAAGTAACTTTAAAGGGTGTGTACAGTTCTGGTCGAGGTGAGGATTTAGCTTTTAACGTTTTGCGAGATATTCAGAAACCACTCTATGAAATGTCAAAGAGCATGCAATTCTAAGGGGTATCAAAAGGTTATTTGATGAAAATCAGTTTTGAAATGGCTGAGATATCCAAAAACAAGGTGAAACAAAGAGATCCTAATAAAAAGCGTGGCCTGTCGCCTTTTATTATTATCACTTTTTTGGATATCTCAGCCATTTGAAAACCAATTTTCATCAAATAAACGTTGAATCCTTCTTAAAATTATGTGCTCTTTCATATTTCATAGGAGGTTTCTCATTATCTCACTTAGGAATATTCAAAACATGAATCCCCACCTCAACCAGTACTGTACCGTCCCTTTAATGTCTGAAGTATCTGAATTGTAACATAAATATATATCTGTTCATCTTTCTTTGCTTGTCTTTCCCTGTTCTGTCTATTGATTAAGCCCTCAGTGCAGGCTAAACATACAGAGTATTTGTCTATGTGCCTATCTCTCTTCCTTCATGTATTTTGTGTTGATTATCCTGCACATCTTTTCCCATTTTATCTCACTTTGCAAATCAAGATGGTGACTTCTCCTTTCTTTTTTGTGGAAGAAGTTAATGTAGGGATGTCCTTATTTCATACCAATGTCACGTTCCTGGCTGTGAGTAATTTAACAGTCTATCTCATTAATCCTCCTGTAATCAAAGAAGTGTTAGGACCTGATATCTAATCAGTCTCTCCCTCCCCTCTTTCTATCTATCTAACTATCTATCTATCTATCTATCTATCTATCTATCTATCTATCTATCTATCTATCTATCTATTTCTATTGCTCTCTCTGTTAGTCTGCCCTTCTTTCCATCAACTTCCATTTTGCTGACATTCTTTTTTATTTCCTTTCACACAAGAATCAAAATTGTGGAACCTACATGTATCTCTCTTTCCCTCTTTCCCCATCTCTCTCTTTCTCTCTCTCTTTCATTGTCATTCAATCCTTTCCTCCATCAACTTCCATGATCTTGACTTTTTCTTTCTCTTATTCTCTTACACACAAAATTCAAACCCCTGGAATTTATGAGAGAGGATGTTTTACAGAGTACAAAAAAAATGAGGATAAAATATATGGTGAGTAGCTCATCATCGTCAGAAGTGAAAATGAGTGATTTCATCTCAAAATTTTCTGAGGCATAATTATGATCTCAAATGCGGTTGATGCATTTTGAGAGGATAGATAAACACAACCGTGTTTTCAATCGCACTTAGAAATTCTGATTTGAAATTCCAAAAAAAAAGGGTGATTTGAAAACACATTTTGGACCATATATGCCTTTCTGTGAGTAGATAAATGTTTGTGCATGAAATGATGAAGGCATATTGACCTCAGTTGACCTCTACTTTCTGGTGGAATGGCGCAAAGCAGCTGCGCAGTGACAAAGCACCAGTCATGATTATGTGATGGTTAGATAAACGCGGCACTCCTAGAATTGCATTTCAAACCATGTTCGTAAATTCCCTTCAAAATGTGTTTTGAAAAGTGATTCTCTTCTCTCTCTCTCAAGTTCGGTAAACACAGCCAAATATTTTTATTTCTGGTTTTCCAAGGGGCCCAGTTCTATTTTCTAAAGTACTGTAACTCTTGAAAGCAACAACAACAGAATATGGATATCTGAGGTTTACTTCCGTAAAATGAGTAATCAACTTCACTTTCCATTCCTCCTGCTTACTTTTGTAAGTCCTTTATCTAGAAATACAAGGAGTAACAGTAGCATTGTAGATAAGTTTAATCTACACTGACTGACATTTACATGAATTGACAGGAAACAAAATTTCATGTTCTCTGTGCCTCATACTAAAAACTTGCCAGCCACATTGTTGTTGTTTTTTCAAATATCTGTTATGCTCTGTTATGATTTATCTCATCTGTTTATCATTATGTTCTACAGTATTACCACAGACTGATTTGATTAATTTAGCTATTCCCCCTGCCTGCGCTGTGTGTATCTTTCCAACAAAGGTATCCAAATAAGGTAGAAACAGACAAACAAACAAACTATTGAACCATTAAAAAACAACCAAAAGAAGATGAGGAAAACCCGGGAGTGTGTGCAGGGGTGAGGTCCCAGGTAATGCTATTGATATTTCACCAGATATAAATGGGTATTTCCTTAATCTAAGCAGATTACTGCATCTAGGCTACAAAATTAGGAACTCTCTCGCTGGGTTCATTTCCCCCATGTTTAAAAGCTCAGTGTCCGTGGCTGTTGTGTTAGCTTCAGTTTCTTATTTGAGGGATCAAATGGTACTTTTGTTGTGTCATAATCTCTGATTAACCCGTTGAGGACGAGTCTTGAGTATACTCGGGCAGGTGTCTATGGGAAATGCATGTTGTAGCAAAATCAGTCCATCCTCAATGGGTTAACTAAATGTGGCATAATTAAGTAATAACAGTTACACGTGACTGTGATTCAAAGGGATATGAAATGGTGGAGATGAAAATTGGGCTTTAACTTTTTCGTGAGATGCCAAGAAAACACTTATCAAATAGTACAGAGCATACCATTTTAAGTTTATTTGATGAAAATCGGTTTTGAATAGCTGAAACATCCAAAAACAAAGTAAAACAAAACGATCGTAATAAATGTGGGTCCCACACTTTATTAGGATCACTCTGTTTTGGATATCTCAGCCATTTCAAAATCAATTTTCATCAAATGAACGTTGAAATCCTCATAGAATTACATGCTCTTTTATATTTCATAAGAGGTTTCTCACTATCTCACCAAACAAATGATCCCTTTAAGAAGAATGGCTACCATAACAGTGCTGTGTTCTTGTAAAACACACCTAATAGACTTACCTTTATGGCAGAGCTGAAGTGTTTGTTGTAAGGAGTGTTACATTTTTTCATCTCTCGACTAGGAGTGCTATTTCAGCTAGGGTTGATGATAAGGTTGTGTTGCCCTGAACACACAGGAGTGATTTTCCACGTGTAGTTTACTCTTGTCAGCACTGAATGACATAGTAACTTCTTCTCTTTGTACATTTAAATGATGAAGTTCACCCTCCCATTCATCGTTTTCTCCAAAAGTAATGTTTGTTTCTTGGTTGATATTTTTCTCGTCTGACTCTAGATGTATCCTTTAAAAGCATTTTCATAACCAACCATTTGTGTGATACAGGATGTCAGGGAAATTGTCAAGAAACAAATATGTTGTTTACAAAAAAGAGATGTTTTGTGTACTATTCCAGTTTGAATATTTGCTGTATACAATACACACAAGATGTATTTTGAACGCGAAAGTATTATTAGCACTTTTACGTGATGTGATATTATGCTGCAAGAAACCTTTTTTGTTCCCATGCAGTTATTAATCTTTTAATTGATTGGGTAGGTTAATTCAAACATTGGCCACAAGAAAATAAGATTCATGTGAAAATGAGTCAGTAATTTCAAGAAATAAATCTTCAGAAAAAAAAAAACGAGATTATTTTAGGTCGTATGTCCTTTCTTTACCTTTATACAGGGCTCAACATTAGTGTTGGCCGAGTGACCTGGGACCATTGAAAATTAATGTTGGGCCACCAAATTTCAAAGAAAGATATCTTTTGGTGTCCCAATTTGGCAGCTCTGACCCCGTTTACAGTGCGAGGCTCGGCCGCGGCCCAGCCCACCTTCATTTCAGTGTAAACGCGCAAAAGGCCAAATGCGAGGCCAAAATTGGCCTCGCATTTGGCCTCACTCTGGAAGTGGTCTCAGCCGCAGCCGAGCCCGGCCTTTTCTCAGTGTAAACGCAAACTGGGCCAAATGCGTGGCCAATTTTAGTCTGGCTTCCAAACCCTCTGCCTGTATCTTTCGCTATTCAGGATATTAACCCCCTCAACGTCGAAAACTAGTATAGTTTAAGGTAGTTTTGTCCTGCAAAGGATTTTTTCCTTCGGCAAAGGCCTTTGCCCGAACGGCGACTTTGTTGCCACGGAATTCAGTTGGCAAATGGTCTGAAAACCAGACAATACCAAATTGCGTTTGTTTACAAGCAGAGCGCCACTTCGACAAAATATTGAAAGGTTCGAAAGAAAAGCGCGGCTGAGCCCTGCAGTGTAAGCGGACAAAATTGCGGGGCTCAGCCTCGCAATTGAGGCTGGGCTCGGTCGCGGCTTGGCCCGCGGTTCGGCCCAGCCCCGCACTGTAAACGGGTCTAAAGATTCAAGATGGATTGTTTGTTTCCTTTTATTTCTGTTTGATACAGTTCTCTTTGGGCCACAAGAAAAGAAAAATTTGTGAGGAGCCCTGCTATAGGCGTACTTTAACCTGTTGAGGACGAGTCCTGAGTATGCTCGGGTAGTTGTCTATGGGAAATGCGTGTTGTAGCAAAATTAAACCGTCCTCAACGGGTTAAATGGCTTTCTTGAATTTTTATCCCAAAGATGACTTTGAGATAAAAGTATTGCAGCTTGATTGTTTAATCTATTCAGTCATATCGTGGGAGATGAAGAGTTGAAGAAAGCAATATCTATTGATGACAATTATCTGGCTTTTTCTAAATTTAACAAAAGCTGCATGTGAGAGTTGAATCTGAAAAATAAAAGAAAAAACTCACTAGTCGTGAGTAAGCAGTCAGCTATTTCACACTGAATAGTCATTGCTTCACATCCCATTAATTACTCTTAATCCACAAAAAGCAGGACAAAGCTGCAGATTTAAACATCGCCAAAAGTTCCCACATTGTCTGTGCCTCAGTGAACTCCTTCAATGGCCTGAGATATAAGCAAGTTTGATATTCACAAGTAGGTTGCACTTACACCACCGACTCCTTTGGGAGGGTAGAGGGGGGCATTGATCCAGTACCAGGGGGTATTGTAGAACTCAAGGGGGAGGGGTAAGTTTACGCCCGACCACACACAGACATATCTCTTTTTACAAGAGTGCGTGGTTAGCAGTGACACCAGTGACAGCAAAAGTTTATGCCCGCATGTCTCGATCATATTGGAAATCAATTGGGAGCTGAATGGATAGTGGTCACCAGAGGGCGCCATGCAATCCTTCTCTATTGATGGGGAGATAAAGAAGAAACTGGAAAGGGGGAAAAAAAAGCCTCAGCTATACGCATCGATTGTCACAGGGATACCGGTTCTAGTGAGAGAGTGTGTTTATATGCTGGGACTGGTCTTGGTTGCATGGTTTGGTCCACAGCATCTCTGTTGAGTCTGCGAGGATGACTGACTGTCGCTGTACCTGTTAAAATTCTCAGGCCAGTACTCTTAAAGTCACAATTAAAGTTGGCCTTGGATTTGTATACACCCAAACTTGTCAGTGCAGAGAGAATCTGGATCAAATTGAGTAGTCTATAGCCTGTGGTGCCATCATATTGTCAACGGAGATGGAGAATAGATAGTGAAGTGTTTCAGACTGTCTCATAAAACTTTTCACTGTGTTGGATTTTGAGGAGATACTCTGCACTCAAGGTCACATTTGTGCATCTGACGTGGAATTCATTACTTACTTTGAAAAATGGGCATGTGCAACTGCATGTTTCTCATTATCCTACAAGCTATATTCCTGTACAGGCAATGGACTTTCCCACAGCATTGACACGCATACCAAGTGCTCTGCTGTTGGTATAAGTGGTTTGACAGAAAGTGACGGGCATTGCTTCAAAGACTTGAGTGGATTAAATATAATTTGCTATTGAATATCATTTTTGGTTCAGTGATTGGTACCAGAGTCCCCCCCCCGCCGAGAGGAAAAGTGGATGTATGACAGGAATCTGTGGAAGCGAAGGACCATCTGTGATATAGTACACCGGCAGTGGTTCACAAGCCACCTGTCTCTTCGTTCTCTCATCTTACTTTTAGAAGATATTAACATATCTCGTGCATGTCACCATGAAAGAGATTGCACGGAGACATTCCAGTAGACGAAGGTAAGAATGTAGATTTTGTATCTTACACATTATATAATGAAGTTAAGAAAACATTCGTCAAGAAAATATATTTTCTATTTTACATATTGTATGCATCATAACTGCAGACTAACAAAGATAACTGTTGAATGGAACTAAAAATTCTGTCAGTTTCTCTGGTGTTTGAATAAAGTAGTAAAATACATATGATGCTATGACTTTTTACTACTGCATATAAAAAGGTTAATTCAGACCACTATCCTTGTGATTTCATTCTGTTGTTGATTGTTATTTTTGGAGTATCATTATGATTATTGATTGATCACTGAAGGCTCACAAAAGGGAGCTTTGTCAATTTCATTCATCACATTACTGCTCTGATGAATGGCATTAAGATTACTTAATTTATGATTAGATTTGTTTTTTGGGGTTTTTTTTCTGATGTCCCAATAGCTCACTGTGACATATTACATTGGTGTCCACCTTGGGAACCATAAAAGTTTCAATGTTCATGGTAAAAAAATAAAAAATTGTGGAAAATTTAACAAAATTGGCACACACACTATAATAATGATGGCTTATATGTGGTCCATGCTTAACATATCCCTTGAACTGTTGCTACATAAAGGAGTAACTATATATATTGTATGAGAGCAAAGTCAATGGAGGAATGTATGTACAGCACTGCAAAGTTTATGGATATGTTTATGTAAGATCGTATGTCTGCTATTATTTCTGTAACTCAGACATCTGTAGGAGCCCTATTATAAGTTGTACATCACATCATGCTAGTGGAAATGAAAAAAAAAAAAAAAATCAGCATGTGAATATTATACCAAAGAGCAATAGTGTTGGTGGCAATTCCGTGCCAAGCAAAGTCTTTCTTAAAGGCCCATTCACATAAAAATTATCAGTTTTTGGATCACGATGTGAAAAGTCTATGTCATTAACCGTGTGGTCCAAAAAACTAATTTGGCTGAAAGCGCAGCACTGTGATGCTCAGAGCCATGGATGCTTAAAGCCGTTATTGGCTTATGATCCTATAGTCCCTCAATTTGGACCTAATGCTGCTGGTTACATTTGATCAGATTTGTTTTAACAACTTTTTTTTTCCCATGTGCCATTCACACACACTGCACATGGCAAATTTTCATGACTGTTTGCTAGGAATATAAAGACATATCAATCTTGCATATCACATTAATTGGTGATTTTTTGTTAGCCCACATACATGATTATTATCATTGCATTGAAAAAGTCAATTTTCACAAACTGTCATTCAAAGCTGTGTGTAAAAGGGCCTTTTGAAGCAATTTTGTTTTTCACTCATTCAGTCTTGGGCAGATGGTAGGACCTATTTCATTACAAGACCCCTTGACCTACCCCACGTCCTATGGGTGGCCATGCAGCATATGTTTTGCTCTTGTTTGTTTGAAACATTTTGGTGCAACCTAGTTTCGGTGGGGGGGGGGGGGGGGGGAGGGGGAAGTGGGTGGGGAGAAGGAGAGTTCTCTCCTCACCTTAAGCCTTAGTAAGTATATGATGACCTTTTAACAAGCAAGAAAACATATTTACATCAGTTTGACACAAGATGATGCCATTTTTATTTGTTTTCTTCTTCGTGCAGTTAAGTACAGACAATTACAATGAGATCACATCATATTACCCAACCCCCCCCCCCAAAAAAAAGAAAAAATCAATGTGTTTGGAAGACACTTTGTGGATTTCATGTCTATTTATTGCTTAAAAGTTAGCTTAAAGGCAGTAGGACTGAAAGAGACTTCTATCATGT
The DNA here is from genome assembly GCF_040938485.1 of Diadema antillarum. Classification (NCBI taxonomy): domain Eukaryota; kingdom Metazoa; phylum Echinodermata; class Echinoidea; order Diadematoida; family Diadematidae; genus Diadema; species Diadema antillarum. The sequence continues at coordinate 87,075 of NW_027271544.1, forward strand.
TTGAAGGCCTCTTATTTCAGTAATCCTGGGATTTTGCTGACTGAAGGAAGATTACTGTTCTACTGCCTGCCTGTATTGCAGAATGGAATAGATTTTCTCTTTGGATAGCTTGTGAGCAAGTAAATCGGAAAGCAAAGTGACTGGCTATCAGATTTCTAATAGGATCAGAAGACCAATGATGTCATGCTTACCTGAAGTATTTGCATGGTAGATTTGTACATCCTGTATTAAGAAAATGAAAGTGAAAAGAAGTATCCAGAATGAATACAATTGAGTGTATTTAATTTGCAATCAACTTTGTGGTCTACATTTTAGAGTAGCATTACGTCAGACAGCTTTAAGACTGAAAGTGAAAATGTTTTATGATATCCATCTGTTGCAATGACAGATCTCAGTAAAGCTGTGGAAGAAAAAAACACTGTGTAAAACAGACTTGTTTAAAAGGGAATTTGACCCTAAAAAAGAATAACATCTCCTCTCTAACCTTTTGTGTGTACTCTCTGTACTACACTTTGAATGGCCACGTTTGCTCATGATCTACTTACACACTGTAAATAAACCTCTCATGGCAATCTCAGTTTGTTATTATGCCATGAGAGTATATTGGTTGCCATCGTTTCCTCTTCAAAACCCAGCAGAATCCCTTTTGAAACATGAGAAATACGATATTCCTAAATGAGAGTAGAACCTTTATAAGCGGAAGTGTTGAACGACAATTCTAGCAGCTCTATTCAGACTTCATTGTATGAGGTCTATATTCGGTTTTGTGAGAACAGCCAGGTTGTGATATCCAATATGATGTAAGAGGTTATAGTGTAGGCCTACTGCTGACTGGCCTTGCTCGAAATTCTGTTGACATTCAAACATTTTATAATGTTAGAAAGATGACTTCAAATCATGTCTAAATATTTCACTGTAGATCATACTGATCTTGTGAAGCTTTATTGTGGTTCATAGACAGTATTTTATTATCTGTTTGGTGAGTTTCCCTTGTAAGAAATATAGATAGTGAGTAGTCTGATGATGGATGATGTTTGATGCCATAATCTTTCCCCAGTTCTGATCTTTTCCTTAGCCGTGAACCAAGGCTAAGCTGCCTGAGGTTTTCCAACAATAATATTGAGATAAGACAAAATGAGTCTGAGTGAGCATTGATTGCCAGCCCTGGAGTCTTCCAGCAGACTCCTACCAGGGCCACTACCAGACTAATTGATCAATGAACCGGGATTAGTGTAAGAAGATGATCCTTGCGATTTAGTGGATTATAGCTGAGTATACCACATTTAGGGGTTTTGTCCTTCAAAAGGCTTCTAGGACAATAAAGCCTTACTGCTTGGCTTTGCAGTGTTAGCTTTCAAAAAGTCAACAAAAAAAAAGAGGAAGAGATAAATCCCTTGAATTTTTGTGTTTCTGTGTCTGAGTACGTATATGTGTGTAAAGAAAAAGTGGAGTCCAGGTAAACTTGAGTAAATTCATGTAGATATGATATTACTGAACATATCTCAGCAGAATTTATACCAACATTGATATTGATTGCAGTAATAGTAGTGGTAGTGGTGATGGTAATAAAAAATAGGATAAGTGGAAGAAGTAGAAGTGGCAGGAGTAATTGTTGTTGTTGTAGTAATAGATGTATAGCAGCAGTTTAGAGATGGGTCATCATTTTATTTTATGTATGCCTTTCTGAGAATCTTTGCAATCCTTATATAACTGGTCTATTTCCTAACACACCTTACACTCTGTAGTGTTGAACCCACAAACCACTTTGGAATCAATCTCCAGTCACTTGCCAACTTCATTGACAAAGTGCCTTGTTATGATACAATGGGAAGTGATAACAACTGAAAGACATGCAGACACTTCCTTCTGAAAAGATATCCCAAGGATATGAAAATAAAGGCAATGACCATCAGAAATGCTTTCTTGTAAGATTTGATGCAGCTCTATGCTTACACATTTACAAATGTGAGTCCCTACAAGAAGTAAACCAATTACAAATAAAAGAGGAGACATTTAATTGCTTACAGATTACAGCAAAATTCACTGCTTAAGTTTTCTCTTCAGCTGCTTATCAATAGAAATGTTTCTCAAACATGTATGTTATTGGGTATTTCCAAAGTAAAAGGGTATATTTGAGGGATGTCAGGTTATCTTTTGTTTCCTGTCTGCATTACCCCCATTACAATAATTATGGTCTTTTTAGAATATTTAATGAGAGACAACTTTGGACTGACAAATATGTGACAGTTTGACATGGAGACAATGCTATGTCACCCCAGCCCACAGTGAAAATGATGATGCATCGTTGGCATGAAAGCAATGATGTTAAAATCACCATTCCGGCAGGACAACAGGATTGAGCATGTAGTATTTAGTATTTGGGAAACATTGCAATTATTTGGAAGAAAAATTACATAAATACAGTTAGATTTGAATTGTGATCCGAATTGCAATTTTTTGGCTGGCCAGGCATTCACTCAACAAATAATGAGTTTGGATCACGATTAAAACATTGATGTTAGGATCATGATCCAGGTCTCACCCCAAACTGCTGTGTGAATCCCCTTATCCCAGCAGCTCTAGCGTTAGCTGTCAATCAGCTGATAGTAGGTCAAGCTTTTGGTCACCACTGTGAGGGCTAAGCCTGTCTGTAAGTGATTGTCAAGGGTGAAATCCAAGTCTAAGTAAAGAGTCGTGAGAAGAGTCTTGGCTAAATTTGTAATGACTCATTGGGCTTTCAAGGAGATTGCTTGCATGACACTAGACTGGAATTAAGCCAGAAGAAATGGAGAATTCATGAGGGAAATTTCAGAACCAAAAGGGTGTTAACACTGAACAAACATTGCAGGGTTAAGATCTTTGTGGTTCATTGCCTCAGGAAAAAGTGTACTTGAAATTCATTGTTACTTTCATTTGGCTTGCTCTTTAGTAGTAGAGAATGGGTAATGCAAATAGTGTCAAAGAATTTTATTTGATTTAATTGAACTGAATTGAATTGAATTAGAATTGATATAACTGAATTATACATTTGATATTGTTTACAAATAAAACTGAAAATATGCTTTCCACCAGCATTAGTATACAAGGATTGCAAATGAATATCCTTTAATGAACAATATATACTGCAGGTATCATCTGACAAACAAAGTCTTTTGTAATGGTTTTAACAGGAAATTGTAAATACATGTAGTGATCATTTTATAAATGCCAAGCTAGTCAATCAGATTAACCATCTTTCATTACTGTTGCAATGTCACAACAGGAAAGCTTAGCTATACAAACTAGATTTGATTGAGATAACAGGGCTCTATTTTCCAGATGACATTGTTGGCAAATGTCAAAAACATTTATCAGTGTGGTAGGAGAAGTAAACAAGGAAGAATGGTTTAATAAGATGAAAGAGATTAAACAACACGAAATGAAAGGACTGCAAGTGTTTGAAATTCTATGTCAAAGAGATGTTTTTTTCTTCTTTTTTTCTCCTAATACTCTTCAGAACCCTAGTACCCACATTGTTAGTTTCATTTGAATGAAGCTAATTGTAATGTGTCACAAAATTCTACTAGTTGGGTTCTGGAATTATTAACTAGGAAGTTAGGGGAAGAGAGAGCATTCATGAAAGATATTCCATTTACTGAATACCTGTCAGTGTACATTTTTTCAATCATCTCATCGCTTGCAATGCCACACAGTTTCCTTTGCAGAAGTTACCACCTGTCATTTGAAGTTGGGATTATAATATCATGTCTTTCAGACCCCAGCAATGCACTATGACCAGAAAATGCTGTTACACTGAGAAAAACAAGATTAAACAAAGAAATAATGTAAGCATGCCATTGACCTAATTTATTCCTATTCTCCACTGTGTTATGAGAAGAGCGGTTCATGTTCAGTGTAAAGTTTCTTTTTTTTTTAATCAAGCAAATATCCTGCTAAATTGGCAGTGAGATCCGGGAATAAGTAAAACACTAGAGAGTGTTAACATCTGCATCTATTATGGACAGTTTGATAATAGTATACAGCAACCCAGGAGATACAAAGTACTTGACAATGACCTCCAATAAAAGGCTATTCCAATGCTGGTTGGTGTCTGTCTGTAGATTGAACTATGTAAAGTTAGAAGTATTTGCAGAAAGGCATACATATTCTAAATCGTTGTTTCAGTGTGTTTATCTCTAACTCTTTTTTTTTCAGTCTCTGGCCCAATGCATAGATGTATGTTTTTAATGTTGTTGATCAGCTCTAACAAAAATATCAAGATGGTAGCTGCAACTTTACTCATATAGGGTGTTTCATCAGAAAGTACCCCAGTAACTCAAAACGTTGGTGAGTGGTGTGGTTTTGTATTGTTATCTTAACTATTCCTTAAATTTGGAGAAAATAATGCTGGTAGTTATATCAAGAGCCTCTCATCATGTGGAGAGGCAATTAATTGATGGTGGTTTTAAGATACCTGATGATAAGATTTGAACATAATCGTTTGCTCCAGATTTTAAAATCACACCACTATTCCTTGCCTATATGGATCCGATGTGTCACAGAAGAGCCATGAGTAGTATGTTTTTTTTTGTCTTTATCTCTTCTCCTGCCCATCCACCACACTGCAGTGTGACGAGGAATAAGTGAAACTGTCATCAAGGATAAATCTCTTCAGTTTTAGATAGGATGTGAAAGGGAGAAATGATAGCATCTATAATCTGTTCCAAAGGATAAACTTATGAGATTACTGGAGTAATATCAAACAGTATGTGGTTCTGACAGTGTTGCCCAGAGTGTATGGTGAATCAGATTATGATAACCATTCATGACTGTTTTTTTTTCTTTCAATGTCAGCATGATCAACAGATTTAAATTTCAGGCTCCACTAGGTCACTGTAAACCAGAAACATTCACAAATTTAAGCCAATGGCCTTTTGCAGGGCATGAAACACTCACATATTACCATCTCATTCAATGCATTGTGTACACACACAAAAATTGCATGCATTTTACTTTAGTGAATCATAGCTCCTTGCTAAATTCATGAAAGTTTCATACATGCAAAAATTTATGGTTTTACAGTAAATGCCACATTCATAAGCTGATTGTCCTGGGTATGACGTTTTACACGTTCACTTAACGATTTGCTACCTAAGTCATGGAAAAATCATTCTATCAACATTCACCATGTCATACAACTCAATGTTATCAGTGTCGCGGACATTGTTTGATTTCCCACGCAGGTAATCTACCATGAAAAAAAAAAGTAGGTGTAAAAATGTGAGGAAAAAAAAAACCCAGAGAGGGGAGAAATGAAGGTAGAAAGAGATAGAGAGATAAGAAAAGAAAAAGAACAACAACAAATTGAGTAAGAAAGAAAGAAAGAAAGAATGAAAGAAAGAAAGAAAGAATGAAAGAAAGAAAGAAAGAAAGAAAGGTGAAATTCCAAAAACTTTGTCCTCCTCCTCATTCAGGGTAACCATTTAGTTCTGCAGTGAATGTAGAGATTTAATGTACGAATGATTTTCTAAAGGGTCTGAGAAAAAAAAGGATGTTTCTGATTTTTTTTTCCAATTGAAAAGGTCTTTTCTGCATGGGTGGCAAAGCATGGGACATTAAAAAAAAAGATACAATGGAGTAACATTTAAAGGATGCCACAAAAGAACAGCTCGCAAACACTGGCAACTTGAGGGCTCTGGTATTGTTGTACTTGAAGGGGTGAGGTATTAACCATACAAGGTCTTTTGCCTGCTAGATATGTGGATCAGACCAGGAAAGGATATGTGGGTTTGTTGGCATTAGAAGAGATATTTGCTGTAGAAAGAGCCCATAGTGCCCATCAAGTAGATTGATTACACAATATGTGATGATTTCACAGTGGAACTACTTCTCAAGAAGGAAATTTGAGTTGACTGTTGAGAAGGGATACATTTCTCAGTTCAACATTATTCTCGGACCTGATTCAGCATTATTCTTGGACCTGATTCAAAATTACAGTTTGTAGACACTCAAATGATGGTTAGGGTATAATGTTATAATGATGAAATAGTATTTTGTTTGAGACTGCTGTATTGTAGTCTCTAATACCAGATGTGTTATCAATCTTCACAAGCAAACTTTCTATAACATCATTAACTTGACAAGTGCATCTTGTTTTCATTTTTTCTTTTGAAAACAAATTTTGTCATTGCTTGCCAATGAAAAGCGAATTACTCAACCATTGTTGAGTTTTAGTATGAGGACCAATCAAGGGTACAATGGGACTAAAAAGTACACACTCCCTTTCATAATGCTTTATTTACGACCAATTTGTGATCATAGACCACTTAACCTTGGTCTGAAGTGCAGTGGGACTGCCACAGATATGGTTTGTAGATTCTAATTCATACTTTGTGTTAGTTTCTGCTTAAGTGGGATCTACATAAACTGAAAAAAAAAAGAACTAGAAAAGCACTCTGAGAGTGCACACCTCTGCCAAGCAGCTACTTTCCACCGATGATCTTGCTCTTCCCAAAGAGATTTTTCTCCTCTCCACCACTGGGGAAAAGTTCTTTGGGCTCTTTCATAGAGATCAGTTATTTCCACCCATAGGTATACATGCTGAAAAATTGCCCGATTTACCAATATAGAAGCCTTCGTTAGGTCAGAAGTGGATACCCTCAAGTGCGTGGCGCGCCTCGCCCTAGCAGAAACTGGAGCATGCACTTAGGTGCGTGTTTGAAAACCTCAAAAATGTGCAGCTTGAACTCCCAAGTTCATTGACCCTACCTGTCAAAATATCAATAATCGTTCATAAATTCCCCCAAAAAATTCTCGGATTACCAGCAAAATTTAATAATTTGTTACTTGTGTCATTCTCAACCTTTCATGTAAGTTTCATCCAAATTCATTTACAACTTTTTTGAGTTATTTTTGCATACGGACAAACAAACAAACGGTAATGAAAACATAACCTCCTCCCTTGGGGGAGGTAATCATGGACTCATTGAATTAGCCAGGATCATGTAAAGGAAGTTTGAATAAAATTGACTGATAGAGTGTCAAGATAAGTTTGAGCAAGAAATCAGTTTGGTTTTTGATAACACATAACTAGTCAAAGGGGAAAGAAGAAAAATAGTGTGCTGTTTAGGAACTCATATGCTTTTACGGATGGTAGCCAAAGCTGTCTTTAACCTGTTGAGGACGGACTGATTTTGCTACAACACACATTTCCCATAAACACCTGACGAGTATACTCGGGACTCGTCCTCAATGGGTTAAGAAAAATTAGTATTTTTTTTAACTATTGTTGTCTATTACTGTAACTTTGATTTCACCACTGTGCCACACTTTCTAAGGGACTTATTTTTCTTTCCATCAAGAAAACACTAGTTGCGGTCTCTCTGGCAAAACATCGCAAAGTTTATGTTTGTGTAGTTTAAGTTCTCAGAGTTTTGCCAATGTAATCAAAAAACTTCCTAAAAACTTCCTGCAAAACTTCTCGTGATACTTCCCACTCAAACTAGGGAAATTTCCAGCTGAACCCCTGCAAATTTTCTCTTAGTTTGTGCAGTGTGGATGCCCCCGAGTGAAACATTGCAAGAGTTTGTCACGGGACCATTCCATTGAGGTGCCTCCCAAGCACGCAGTCGTAGGGATATATGTGTGTGTGCACTGTTACATCGCAATCATTAGCTGTCAGACGGTGCGAGATTTCTTCTATGTTGTGCATGTACGCTGGTGAGTACATGTACACCAGTGACCCAAAATTTGAGAACTGAAACTTGAAGATTGGCTGCCAGTGTGGATGGACGAGAAAAATTTGCAAAGACTTCTTGAAGTTAAACTTTGCAATGTTTTGCCAGTGTGACCACAGCTATTGTGTGGTTGATGCTGCAGTAGCATAATTTTTGAATATCATCAAACTTTCCTGACAGAGCAGTGTGATGATTTTTCAGATGGAATAGGAAAGTCTGAGGTATACAGAAGTTTGGAGGATGATGCTGGCACTATATCAAGGTAATTATGGTTGTCACTCTTTTAGAAAATCCATTTCTGAAATGTTTTATCGTAAAGCTGTGGTCTGTGGTAGGAACATGGACAGGTGCACACACAATAGAGTATGAACATGCATTCACACATTCCAAGAATGTGTGCTGTGTCAATGGCAGTGAATATAAAGTCAAGTTAAGCTCTGCCTCAACAATGTGTTTTACTATTCAAATGGAAAATGGCGAGTGACACCAAACTCACCGGATAACACCTAACCACAGTTAGCCAACCATGAGTTTAGACAGTATGTGGCAGTGGCAGAAAGAGGCAGGGATTTGAAATGAAACTCTTGGATTTCAAATGTCTGTTTGCTTTTATTCCAACCAAATAGGGCCTTATGCTTGTGTTGGATTGTCATCAGTTATCATAGCTCTGAAATCAATAATGTATACATCGGTCATGATGACTTCTGATGTAGAGAGATTGTGAGGGGTAATAGTGGGGTGGCTTAGTGACAAATATACTGATAATCGTGACACGCCGGACAAAAGTGTCATTTTTTCCTCAGACATTGGTATATATATGAGGATCAAAATTAGGGGGTGCTCCAAGAAATCCGCTAACAGAAAAAATGAGAAAATGCCCTTAATTTGTACATAACAATAATGTCTGAATTCAAAGACTATACACAGGGCATTCGCCAGGTTTCTGTACAATGCAATGCAATGTACATGGTTGCTAGTCTTAAAATTCAGACCCATAATACGACATATTATGTGCATGTTTACAGTAATACACCATTTTTACTGGTTTTCCTATGGTAACAGGTGGTTAGTCTGTGTTGCAGACCTGAGGGAGGTGTGTTGGAATAGTCCAGTTTTCTTAAGCACCTTTTCATTGAATAATTTCATATAATTTCTGGTAAAGGATTTTTTTAGTACTGTCTACCTCCTGTAGAGAAATGGCAAAGAGTGACATGTGACTCTGGCTCAGATACTTTAAATCTTGGGCAATGACTGAGCCAGGTGTAGGACTATGTCACAGTTCATTTTTTCTCCCAGAACTACTAGTTTACCAGTAGAAGAGCTGCATATTCCATTGAGAACTTAAGGTTTTGGGTATTGCCCTACATATTTCCTAACAAATTTAACCCGTTTCCTCCAAGATTGTGTGAATTCCATAGGTTTAGCGCAGGGATTACCTGGTTCCCGTAAGCAATTTTTATAGTCCGCACCTCCCCTCTTTATATGTTTCTTATTTCTTATGGGGGTTATTCAAATGTTTAAAAAAGTTAAAAGTCTGCTTTCATAGATAAAGTTGAATTTAGACAATTTGAATATTTTTAAAGATATATTGATATTTGTAATTTCACTCATAAAGACTTAAAGCGGTTTGAATATTTTTGGTCTGATAGCTATGTATAGACATGTTATTAAAAAGTAAAAGCAATGTTTGATTGGTTCACATTATCCAAAGAGGGTGGGATGTAGTTGGCTGGTGAACAAAGTCTATGGGGAAGTTTAAAAAGTTGATAGAAATAAAACAAAATCGGCATAGAGCAGAATCTAAATCACAATATGATATGACAAAATTCCCGACCCCAAAGGCGGTTGATTCTATGATGCTTTATGTCAAAATACATTCCACCCAAAAATACATGTGATTGATAGGAGGAAAAAGTATAGCACATTAAAAACAATATAGTTCAACTAACCCCATTAGTCCAGCAGCATAATGAAATGATTGTTAAGTTTTATCGCCTTGTCAATTGAAGATGATGTTACATAATGACAATTATCAAAGTCAGGTAGATCTACTAGTATATCAAGAAACCAAAAAGAAGGGGTGGGGTGGGGAGAGAAGAATGAAGTAAGTTATTAGTATCTGTAGTTTTGGTTTTCAGTATATTCATTTTAATTTCCTTAATTTCCGTTAGGTCATCATGGATTGGAGCATTTGTGTACTAGTAATCTGCCAGGAACAAACACAAGAAAAACTTAAAGGTCCTATATATACACTTTTGGGAGAGTGACTTGAAAAAAATGTTCAGGATATCACATTTTATGCATAATATGTGTAGGTCTGGGGGCATTTCATGAAGCATTTTGTCCGACAAGTTGTCGGACAAATTTGCTCTCTGCCAATCAGATGCAAGGATTTCTGTAGTTTGTAACAGTTTGTCAGAAAAATATCTGACCAAACTGCTTCATGAAATGCCCCCTGTTGTATCACAAGACATCCTACCATATACAGTTTTTGCAATCAAAGCAAACATATAAAGAGATATCAGTATTTTTCTCATTAAAGCATAAATGCGGACGGTTTAGTCTGGAAACATGTTATAGAAATATTGTTCACATTTTGTGTTATTAACAATACTTAACATTGATTATACAGATTCATTTTTTTTTTTTACAGAGGTTCTTTCTATCCGTAACTCACACTTAAGAATAATTTTCAAGCACTAATTTTGGGTTTTTGCCTTTAATTATCCACAAAAAGGAGGACTCAATGCATAAAAGGTGTATGCTTTATTTTTGGAAAATGTTGAGGAGATCAGGAAAATAATATATATTGATGTAGATTTTGGACCTGAAGGAGCAGTTGAAGCATTTTTAAGAAACAATGCCTTGTGGCATCGTTCTTATCATCAAAAATTAATAATGACAAACTCAAATGAAAATTGGAGGGGGGAAGAAAAGATGAACATAATGACATGAGACAGCTTGGTAAAGATTAAACGCTAAAATAGACAATGCAGCCTCTTTTCTCAGTTCATACTTATCCAGAGTGTGTGCTTTCTTTCCAGTACCGGTATTATTATTTAGATAGGTTAGGGGAATCCCTTTGAATTGTGTGATACATCATTTTAAAGCTTACAGTCTGCTCTTTCAGAATCTGTCCTTAAAGGACAAGTCCACCTTCATGCGCACGTGGATTCAGTGAATACAACAATATTAGTAGGACACATCACAGAAAGCTTGGAAAAAATCGTACAATCCGTTCAAAAGTTATGATTTTTTAAGGTATCTGCACAGTCGCGGCTGGATGAAAAGACTACCACAGTGTATGATGTCACATGCGCACATTCTAAGGAAAATGAAATGAGAATTTCACAAAACCATACTTTTTGAATAAAGTTCACATAGTTTCTTTGACTTGCTAGTGACGTATGTCAAGGGTAATATTATTCCCCCTGCCTTCTGAAAGAGAAGTCGAGTATCCTTTTGTAAGCGAAAATAATTTATGTTGAATTTTCTTTATTCATTCTTTATATCGTTGTACACATGTGATATCACAAGGTATAGTAGTCTTCTCATCCAGCCTCGACTGCATGAGCAGAAACTTCAAAAATTCATAACTTTAGAACGGATTGTCCAATTTTCCTCAAACTCTCACTGATGTGTTCTACTATTGTTGCTGCATTCACTCAACCCACATGCTATAAAGGTGACAAATCTTTGTCTGGCGACTTTTTTGTTGATCAATAATACCAACCCTGATGGAAATCTCTTCAAATTCATAAGTTCTGAAGTCTCCTTTAAGTTTAACCAAAATCTATATATGTAGTTGCCATGGCAACATACCACTTAACACTAATGAAAAGTATTTCAAACCTCTATACATCCCGTTGATCAGTTGTACCTATTCAAATGGAATCTCTTCCAAACTGGAAAATAGCCTCCTGTAACTAACTTCAATTAAAAACCCTAGTTTTGGGTTGCCATGGCAACGCACAAATCAACAATTATATTTGACCCCTGGTTTATACTCTTGGTACCTTCTATACAACGTTCATATCAAATTTTGTGAAAATTGAATCTTCCTACCTGGAGAAATAAACAAAAACATGATTTTTAGAAAAAGTTCATTGACCTTTGACCTTTGACCTTTGGAAATTTCACCCCAAATTCAATCAAAATATTTTACTTGTTCTCAATATTCTTCCTGCCAAGTTTTATCCAGATTGGATATTCCTGACCTGAGAAATAGCCAAAAAACCTATTTCACAAATAAAGGTCATTGACCTTTGACCTCTAACCTCCTTCCCAGCATCAATTTTCTTGGAGCACCCTATTTTTTGAGAAGGTACATCATGAAGTACCTTTGGTGAAAAAATCATGCTTTTGTCCGCCGTGTCACGATAATTTCACTAAGCCACCCCACTATAATGCCATATTAAGTACTTAAAAGGGTAAAACAACGAAAACGCATGTTCAAGATGACAGTAGACTACATACGGGCTCAGTTTTTGCCTCTGTGCTCGAAAGAAGCATTTTGTTTAAAAACTTGGGTACAGAGAAAAGGTGACTGAGGATTGATGATAAAGAGCGCCATCTATCTACCACACGTGGTAACATTGCTGCAGACCTCATGTGATGTGGGCCATGTTGCATAAAATTTGAGATCAAACATAAGTCAGAAAATTGAACGTAAAGTCTCTGAAATACTTAATGCTGATTGGCTGATATTGGACTTATGTCTGATTTGTCAGTTTATGTTTGATTACATCTTTTTGTGCAACAGGAATCTGGTTATTCATGTCTGATTTTGAATATCAAAAAGCAGGAGTAGAGGGATAGATGTATGACGGGCTCTATTCTCCTCTGGCTATACTTATACCACTGATTGTCTTCTGCTCCTTTATTATGTCATGCTCTTTGTAAACATGATTAAATGGGAGTGCCCTTTTAATTGAGTACAGTGCATCTAATAGGCCTACTTTAACCCATTGAAGACTAGTTGCACATATTCTTGAGCTGGAGTGAACGGGAAATGCATCTTATAGGAAAATCAATCTGTCTTCAATGGATTAATCTGACAACAGAAATGCTAAAATCTGCTTTCAAGTGTTGCTCTTTATTTGCAATATTTTTAATGTTTGTTTTTATCGGTAGAATTTTGTTTTGGTTGATTTTTATATTGTGGAGGTATATTTGATTTTATGAGAATCCTTTTCTTGTTACATCAGTACTTCTTGTCTCCATTAGGAACTCTACTTTAGTCTGTGATGTACTCTAAAAGCTTGATATTTACATCTTGTATGCGTGATGTCAAAAAGAAAATCATTGCAAACTGAAAATGAATGAAAGTTGAATGTTTTCAGTACTGCTTCCCCAGAGGGATTTATATGGTTCTATGATAGCCAGGTGTGTCGAGGTGACAATTTGCAAGAGTACATGGCATGCATATAACTTTGAGACAGTTACCGAAATTAACCCGTTCCATTTCCAGCAATTTTGTTTATGCCTTTACCATAATGATATAACATTAATTTGAATCTTTGTTGATAATTTACATGTGTCTTTATCACATGTTATTATGTTTCATCACATTTTTGTACTGATCTCCGACCTGACATCTGTATATACAAACATTTATTGTATTCCTAATTATTTGTTTGTTGGAAATGAAATAAATCTACTTTAAATACTAAATTCTGAAATCCCCATAGACTTAATACACAGGCCACCAGGTTCCCGTATGGAACGGGTTAATATTGATAGCAGTATTTGATGGCAGTCCTTATATCCTGCCAGCTGTATCTTCATGAAGGGTTCACAACCAGTGCCTACAAAAAAAATATATAAAAAAAGATCAACAACATACCACTCACTAAACTTTTTTTTTAAACTGCCTTTGTCTTTCCCCTACCTTTTTATACTTCTGTCCAAGTTTTGTTGAGCTGTTATGTTTCACTCTCACTCTCATTGCTTTGTTATCTGCTTCTTTCTGTTCTCTCCCCCCCCCCCCCCCCTCTTTCTATTTCCCAATTTTCTTTGTCCATATTCAGGCTGATAATGTATGCAAGGTTTTGCTTTTGAAGCATAGTTAGATGAGTGTTTAACCCGTTGAGGACGAGTCCCGAGTATACTCGGGCAGGTGTCTATGGGAAATGCGTTTAAGTATACAATTTCTTTGCCACAATGACATATCGCTTCATTAAATAAAAAATGTTGTAGAGTATAGAAGACGGCAAGAAAGATGTAGCTAGAGAAAGGTGGAAGTGGAGAGACAAAAGCTGCGGTCACACTGACAAGAGATTGTGAAGTTTAAGATCACAATCTTTAAGATCTCAAAGTTTTGCCAGTGTGACCGCAAACTTCCCATGAAACTTCACCCAAAACTTCTCCCAAAACTTCTGACTCAGGGATAGTTGAACTCTCGCAGCTCTCATCCGTATAAAAGATGGGTTCCACCTTTTATTAGGACCTCTTTGTTTTTCGGATATCTCAGTCATTTTAAACTAATTTTCATCAAATGTACCCATAATTTCTCTTAGAATTGTATGCTCTTTAAGGGTATTGTTTACAATTGGGAGCAGTGATTTAAAAAATGTTGGAGTTATCACATTTGATGCATATGTGTAGGTCAGTTGTATCACAAAACATCCTGCCATATAAAATTTTTGCAATAAAGCCTGAAATATAAGGAGATATCACTATTTTTCTCACTAAACCATATCTGTAGATGGTTTAGTCTAGAAAATATTTGTTTAAAACAATTGTTCACATTTTGTATATTCACCAATAGGCCTATTTATACATTGACTATACTGATAACATTTTTGCATCTGTTGTTTCTTTCCATAACTCATATTTTAGAACTATTTTGAAGCACAAAAGCTTGGTTTTTGTTTCATCTGCAAATGGTGAATTATGCCTTTAATATTTCATATTAGTGGTTTATAATAATTTGACAATAAGTAAAAACCTGAATCCTCGTCTCAACCAAAACTATACTCATCCCTTGTCCGTGTCTATGAGCTTGGGTGTTCAATCGAATTTAGTTTCTCTTGAAGAGCTTTAGTTTAAGCAACCAGAAGTGAATACAGATGACAGCGCTTATCTACCAATTATGACTCTCCTTCTTCATAATGCATGTAGAAAGTTACAAAAGGTCAGTTTGACCAGTGTGAACAGCCCCCTCTATTCTCCATCTCCTGCAGCCACTTTCCTCTCTGCCTGTGATTTCATCCAGCCTCTCATCTCCCCTGTATCCATTTGTCATTCTCATTACCATTTCCAGCTGAGGCCCAGCCTACCTGGCTCCCACAGGACTCCCTATTTGCAGACTCTCTCTAGTCTGAACCATTCAGACCCCGGAGTAGTGTTTATTTTTGGTATTTGGGGTGAGCGATCGATTGACCGATCTATCAGTATCACAGTAAGCCTAACAGGTCAACACAGTTCCCCAAAAATGCAGCTGCTGTAACATTGGCTGTGCACGATGGAGTACAGGTTCACGATTTATATTGAAGTATTGTTACTCCCTGTCAATTATATTATATTGGATGGCTATGAATGGGATACCAGGGGATATTGCAAGAATTAGGGCCAATATTGCACGAATCGAAGATGAGTGCAATATTGACCCTAACGAGTGCAATATTCCCTGGTATTCCTTGAATGAAGGCCATCCAATATAATTATTATCATCTATACAATCAAGCAGAGCAAGCAAACTGCACAAAATTACCCGGCTTCCACTCGTCTTGGAAGTTGACTCGGCAGTCACATCCCAGCGCTGAAAAGGGGAAGCCCCTAAAACTGCGTATGAAACAAACAACTAGCAAGATGTTTGCGCGCTTGTGAATTGCAACAAAATGACGCGCACTAGTAGCAAGTGTTTGCGCATTCAGCAAGCGCTCGCGCAATAGATGAGACAGAATTGAATATGGTGTGATCTTGAGCGGCAAGTAACAATGGTAGCCTATGGAGAATTGATACACTGGCCTATGCATTTCGTTCAATATGCTCTGATATTGAACGGTAAAAATTGAGTGGACTAAAATACGCGTTTTTAATGCGCCGCTAAAACGTCCTATATAGATGATAATATTTGATATTGAATGATTTCTTATGCTGCTTTGTAATTAACCCATTGAGGACAGATTGATTTTGCTACAACATGCATTTCCCTCAAACACCTGCGCGAGTATACTCGGGACGCGTTCTCATTGGGTTTATGACCTAAGTCAGGGCTCGACTCTGACATTTCTTTCTGGTGACTGGTTGGGCCACTAAACTCTTTAAATTTGAAATTGTGTTGCACCAAAAAAGAAATGTAGTGGCCCAAAATAAAAGGAAGTATAGAATTTCATTATGAATTCTAGCTGCTCAGTTGGGCCACTAAAAAATAACATATTTGGACAATTGGTGACCTGACATCAATTTTTAGTGGGCCCCCAGCCACTGGGCCTCCGCTAATGTTGAGCCCTGCACAAATATTTTTTAACCTTATAAATATCAGGATTCCATTTTCACTGCGAGATACTGAATGCTATGTGGATATTGTATGAATTCATTTCTTTAGATGACATGACTAAATCTGAGATGGAGATGAGTTGCTTTTAGGGATAGCTTGCAGTGATAATGATTGATTTGATATAATTCAATATTGTGTGATCTCAAACCTAGCTCATGTAGTTTGAGTTTTGATCTATTTTATATCATATGGCTATCAAGGAAGTGATCAGATGCTTGTTATAAAACAGCCTTGAGACAAATGGCTTTGAGTCTTCATAGGAGGACTAAGCAATATTAAAGGATGAAGTGCCTTGCCTAACGGCTCTAAAGAAGAAATCTACCCAAAAAATAAATAAATTTCAAAAGAAAGAGAAAATATTCCCTCCAGAAAGATAAAAAGATGACAAAAATCAGATAAGCAATAAGGAAATATGAAATTTTGAAATTTTACGTTTTTCAGAAAACATTTCTTGACAAATCAATTTGCCATCTTTGAACCTTTGTGCTTGTGATTAGTGCTAATGTTTTGATTCTCTGAAGGCTAAGGTTCTATTGTTTTCTATCAGGCTTTAGGTCCTCTTAAAAAAAGAAAAAATATATATTGTCTTGACTGTCATATTTAACATTCTGCAGTGAATATCTTATGAAATGCTTTGTATGATGCTAATTGTACTTAATTTGTATATATGAAATTGTCATATTATATATAATTTGTTTATATGAAATTGTCATATTATATGCTTTGGCCGGAAATGAAATAAAAAAAATGAAATGAAATGAAATGAAATGAAATGAAATGAAATAGACAGTATGGTAAACACTGTATTGTGAATTTACATGAACTGCATGGGCCTACAGGCCCTAAGTTCCTTTCTAGTTACTATGCAAGTTATTATCTGACATTCATTGTAAAATACACATTCAGATATGCTGGAGATATGTGTGTCAGTTAGTTGATATGTATCAACATGTTAAGTAGAGCTAGAGTGGAGTTGTGCTTGGGTAAAGGTTAGAGTTAGATAGGGAAATAATGGGTAGGATTGGATAAGTGTTAGGGGTCAGGTTGGGTTAGGGTTGGGTTCAGGTTAAACAGTACTAGTTGAGGTGGGAATTCATGTTTTGAACATTCCTAAAGCCCTTTTTACACTTGTGTTTCTTAACCCCGGACTTTCTCTGACCCAGGACTATCGTTAGTCCCCTACCAATTTTTTCAGCTTTTTACACTGGCCAATTATTCCCGTAATATCTCTTGTCCGAGGCTAAGGAGAAAACTGACCTTTTTACACTCGTATTTCTTAGCCCCGGACTTTCCAAACCACATGAATATTCATGATTACGCTGTGCATTGTACACGTACACGCACGCACCGGCAGCACTTGATTACCTCGTTTCTGATTGGTCAGTGGGGGTCGGACTTCGTCTCCGTCGCTTAGCCCCAGATTATTTTTTCGTTCTGTTTACACTCACTTGCTTGGCACTGCAATTGCGGTGCTAACCCTGCTATTTTGCAGGGCCAGATAGTACCGGACTATCTGTGGGGCTAGCCCACTTTAGCAAAAATGAGTGTAAACAGGAAGTGGGCTAAGGATAGTCCCGTACCAACGGTGGGGCTAAGGCCCCCCCCCCCCTTAGGCCCATCGTTGGTACGGGACTATTAAAGCAAAAATTTACAAGTGTAAAAAGCCCTTTAGTGAGATACTGAGAAACCTCTTATGAAATATGAAAGAGCATGTAATTTTAAGAAGGATTCAACATCTATTTGATGAAAATTGGTTTTCAAATGGCTGACATATCCCCAAAAGTGATAATAATAAAAGGCGACAGGCCGCACCTTTTATTAGGATCTCTTTGTTTCACCTTGTTTTTGGATATCTCAGCCATTTCAAAACCGATTTTCATCAAATAAACTTTTGATACCCCATAGAATTGCATGCTCTTTGACATCTCATAGAGTGGTTTGTGAATATCTCGCAAAACATTAAAAGCTAAATCCTCACCTCGACCAGAACTGTACACACTCTTTAAAGATAATATAAAGTTTTGGTACCTCAAAAGTTTCCCTGAGTTTCCTTGTCTTAGTTTGTGTTTCAGGTTAAAGTACCTTTCATATAACTAACACTGTGAGACTTACTCGCCCCAAAGTGCTCTCATGTCTAAGTAACCATGCAATAATGGTTTCGTACAATACGTGTATATCGATCGTCGCGGTACCGCGTCGAGTCAAACTAACGGCTCGTTCGAATTTTTGAGAGCCCGCTCTGCTCTGGTACGAAACCATTATTGCATGATTACTAAGACATGAGAGCACTTTAGGGCGAGTAAGTCTCACAGTGTTAGTTATATGAAAGGTACTTTAACCTGAAACGCAAACTAAGACAAGGAAACTCAGGGAAACTTTTGAGGTACCAAAACTTTATATTATCTTTAAGGTTAGGGCAACGGTTAGAGTTTTGATTAAATGTGGATGACATAAAACCATATATCCAATTGCAATTGAAAGCAAAGTGGAATGCTGTTAAGTGCTTGTAAGTATGATGCTCTGAATATAGCACAATACTTCAAAACATAATAAAAATACAGCACATTAATATGCCATGTCTGTGACAAGCTCAGGAGTTGTCTTGGAAGTGCAAAGCTGCAATTTTGCTCCATTCTCTCAGCTTTCTGGTGTGAAAAGCATGCATTTGCTTCAAAACAAGAGTTTTTCAGTCACAAAAACTTCCAGCATATCTTCATAATATGTAGATATTGTGCTTTTACTATATGCATGTTGATTTTGTCATATTCTTCAGACCATTGGTTGGGATGGGAGAATAGAAATAAGAAATAATGATAAAAATGAAAGAATAAAAGTTTTAAAAAGGCACAAAAAGTGGGCAAAAGAGGCTGAACTTCAGCCTAACATTTTAGCTTCTGTTGACATAACCTCACATTGCAGCTCACATAGCTAGTAGTAGACTGTGGTTCACTTGCTCCTTTTGTGCAGCAATGAAAAGCAGATCCACCCAATACCTTGACAATGAGACTTTTATATTTTGTTGGCAGGGAAACACAATGTTGTCTCCATCATCACCTTGATCATTGTTTGTCAATATTCAGCTTAGAACATGAGATATCGAATCAGTGTGAATTGTAGACTAGACATCAGCGACGGCGGTAGATGGTGGGTGGTCACACTCCAACGAACTCCACTCCGCTACCCCTCTACCACTTAGCAGAGGGCTGCTCCGCCCTGTGTTGGGATGGTCCTTTGAGGCCACTGTGAGTCACCTCCTATCCACCCATTCCTACCACTACCAGCACGCGGTTTCTCCATTCACGTATTGGAGAGAGCAAGAGAGAGAGAAATGGGGAGTCACTCACCCATTACCCCTTTGATCTGGTTGGCATCTATTCATGGCTGTATCGCCAGACAAACACACACTCATTCATTCATTTAGCCCCACTGAGATCCGCTGTGTAATGTTTCTAATCACACTCTGTGGGATTTAACACACAAAGCCCCCCCCCCCCCAGTTCTAAACAGTTAGGTGTCCTGTCACAGTACTCTATAGAATCGTAAATGTGAAATGAATGGATCCTGCAGACCGAGGGCACACGACTCAATAACATGTGCTTTCTGGAGGAGCGGCAGAACTTGTTTGAATGTCTCGCGGTCTGCTACTACTCTCTCTAGATGTGTCTGTGATAGTTATTCACAAGTGTTGGATATATCAGTGTGATCATGGGAAGGATCAATGGATGATTCTCTCTGAAAACATCTTAAGTTGAAGACTGTGGATCTATTTGAAACACTGGAATATCCTGGACCATGCTGGGATGGATGAAAAAGCGGTTTTCATTGTGAGACCATCATCAGTATCAACATTCTGCAGGAATAATGGAAATCGTACTTCTAATTGTTCTGATGTGATTGATTGCAGATCTTGTATGACATCTTGCTCTTCAAGCTGAATGTATAGTGGGTATGGCTACAGGTTTGGATTCTTGCTGAATGTCTGTTGGATATTTTTGTCTTTACCTTACCGCTGTTATATTCTCAATGTAGAAGCAAAGTTGATGACAGTGTCACCACAGCAAAATGCAATGCTTTGTCATTTTTGGATTTATCTGAACTCACTGATATAGGATTACCGGTACTTGTCAGGTCTGGACAAAATCTGTGAAGTTCTATCCTGTGTCTGCAAGTGCCAGAAACAGAGATGAGATGTCACCTGTGTGGACAGCAAGGAGTATAAACATTGATCTTCAAGTAAGGCAGCTGGCCAGATTTTGCTATAATTTTATGGCAAGATGAGCAACGTATGTGTGACTGAAACACTAACAAAAAGAAAGAAAGAAAGAATTGAATGGGAAGTATGTCAGCCCTTCCTGTAGTATCAGCAAGGATGTAGAAGAAAAATATTGACGTCAGCTTTCATGATTCTCATGAAGTCACACATGGCAAAGTGTTAAGAAGGACTTTGGCCACAAAGGCCTTTCTTGTTTACTAGTTTGTGACTATGTGCCTGCTAGGTTCGATATGACATTGAGAAGCTGATAAAGTACTCATCTCAGAAGGGAGCTAGGTGTCTGGTTTCCCAGCATTTACTGTGTGGTAAACATACATCATCAAATGCAAGGCAGATCGATATGTCCCAACGTTTTTGGTCATCACCGTACGATTGACCTATTTGGTGAAAAGGAAATTGGGAGTAAGGTGGACAAGGAATCACCTGCATCTTTTGTTTCAAATGGATGGCTCCAAGGAGAGATGCACCTGTCAAGCAGCTTCAGAGATTTCTGTGATTAGAAATTGACCTCCACTTGTACCATCTTTCTTTGTTTTCATTCTCTACATCACGATTGACGAAAACAGAGTAGAATTTTTCCCTATCGGACCATGTACACCTGCCTTTTTTCATCGATTGCCTGTAAATTGAGGTGGAGGGAGAGTGGACGTACAGGTAGCAACAGATTAGTACATCTCAGCCAGGAGACTCTCCAAGCCCTGTGAGTCGTGTCTGAGATCCTGCTACTTCTGATACATCATTTGTGGATTCCTCACATCTTTCACTCCCACCTTTCAATGCTGTGGAGTTTGGCTCAAAGCGAACAAATGTGGTCAATGTTACCAGTGTCTTGAAAGCCTTCAGGAGCTTGTGTTTGGGATGAAACATTTTGGTATCCTTGTGGAGTCACTTTGTCTCAATGTCTGTTCTATTCGCCAGGATCGGCAAAGTATGAAGGGAAGTGTGCCAGGCACAAGTGATATGGAGAGTCAGTAAGCTACCTCGAGCATGGTAGACATTATCAGATAAATTATTATTCAAAGTACAACAAAGCCTGATTTTGATATTGAGCATTTCCTGTAAACAGCTTGATATTTCTGCAATAAACCACATTTACACACACTCAATATCAGTGGGATTTGTTTCAAATGCGTTGACTAGAAGGATTGCATGTCCATTACAGATGTATCCTGTTCACGAAGCAAGTGATATGACAAATTGTACCAGGATATCATAAGGTACATTCTTCAGTGTTCAAAGGAAAGCAGTAAAAACAATTGTGTGAAAATTTTCCTGCTTCCTTTTTCTTTTTGAGAACATCAGACCTTGGGAAGAGAAGTACATCAGCCGTGCAGCAGGAGGTGTTTTGTGTGCTAACTCTCTTTGGAATATACACAAGTGGAACATATCGGTGAATAGTGGTCCAAGGCATCTTGCAAATAATATCCAGAATATATGCCACAGTTACCATGGAAGATCACATGATCAACCAATCAAGTTCTGTCCTCCACAAGATACAGAACATTGCCAAGGCAACAAGATCTGGAGGACTACATCGTCACAGGTGAGCCCAAAGTTGGTAGTTTTGCCACAGTGCAACCACCACCACTGCTACTTGGATGCTATAGTTTCATCAATGACCCCAGCAAATATGTCATTAAAAATGCTGATATCATCTTACAATCATAGAATAACAAATTGAAACTTAAAAGGATACTCTGTGCCACAGTCATCAAATACCAGAAAGGGGATATCTACAGCAGAATGTTGTCATACTCTACAAAATGTGTGTAAAGCATGTATTCGCTAAAATCTAGAAGATGCCTGTATGAAACTGAACATGCACTACAAAATATATCAGTCCAAGACAGAATTTCAGTTCATTGACGTAACATTCAATTTGATGTTTTGGTAATATTTCATAGTGCTTTGTGCTCAGGTTGAAGCAAGGTAAAAAATGTGTATATAACGGATGGAGAGTTTCAGCTGTTTACAGCATAATATTTTGGCTCTAAGCCTACTTAGCTTATTCTATATTGCTATTCAATACTATTTGTCAAGCTATATACTTGACTTTGCTTTGAAATCTTTGAAAGGTATGTGACGTTTTTTAAGTCAAATGTTATCAATGACAAGAATATGTTCTTGTATGAGGTACTGACTGAGCAAACTATAATTTTCCAGTGCTGGAGACAAACAGTCATTGAGAGTAACAGTGATGATGATCATAATGATGACTACAGTATAAGAAGAATGATAGAAATTAAAATAGCAACAATAGTAATGATAAAGATATTTAAAGATAAGAATTGAATAGAAATAATAACATAAAAAACAGAATTGAATCGAAATAACAGCATTAAAAAGATAGTGATAGTGATAACGATAATGACAGCTTAGTCCTGCCCGGTGCCCATGGTGGTACATTCCAAGCACAATCAGTCAATGATACTGTAACAGTTACAACATTTAGGAAGAAAAATTGCATATTGTTACTATAGAAGCTGTTATTTTTGTGAGAGTATAATTTTTGTGAATTTCATGAATCACTGTTGGCCCACAAAAATATATGCGAAAATATCCTTATTTGGGCAGGCATTAGTGCACTTACGATAGCATCAGTGTCAGATCGTGAAACAACATCTTGCAAAAATTGTCTGTGACTTTCTGCTTCGCGAAAATATCTGTACAGTGAAAATAACAGCTTTTAGAGTAATTCATCATCTAACCCAGCCTTCAGTTATTTGGTTAAAAAGTCTCCTCGTATGGAAGACCCACATCACCTCATAGTTCAGGTATGACTCATTTTGAAACATACTGATCACAGCCAAGATATGCTGGTACAGTGTTATGCTATTTTCATTTTTCTTTCTTTTTTTTTAAACCTTTTTTCTGTCATGCAGGTTTTGAGGTATGAATGGGACAATGAATGGTCTAGTCACATGATTTCACAAAACTCCAAATCATTCCTAGAGTGGAAAATGACACTTTGTATTGTGTGTTGTTTGCGGGTCACTTTGCAGACATCAAGGACATTGGCTAGTCACTTCACCCTGATTCCCATGGCCTTGCATTTCATGCAAATATCATGGTAGGCTTTTGTGTAGTGATTTTCTCTCATTCTTCTTATTTTCTCCCATGAATTGGATAATAATTATCCTGATGCTTCAGTGACTACTCATGCATGGACAAATCATTGTCCAAACTTTTTGCACTCTCAAAATCTTTGGTGCATTGCCAAAGATATGGATACTCTAATCAGTAGGTTGGATATAGTACTGAGTGTCTGAATGCATGCTCACAAGTCAGAATAATTTGTGTGCTCATGATAGAAACTTTATTTCTGGCATTTCTTCTTTTTTTTTTATTGTCCAGCCATTCAGGACATCAATGGAGATGTGCAGACTTGCTTTTTCCTTTTGATTAATAAGTAATGTCCAACATATTTCTGCAAAGGATATGTTGTGTTTACAGTTCAGATATGTGGCAGAATAAGCGTAGTATTGTGTATAGTAAAATTCAAGGTCTAT
Source organism: Diadema antillarum (assembly GCF_040938485.1). Lineage (NCBI taxonomy): Eukaryota > Metazoa > Echinodermata > Echinoidea > Diadematoida > Diadematidae > Diadema > Diadema antillarum. The sequence goes on from NW_027271544.1 coordinate 111,075, forward strand.
TTTTTTTTCGTGAAAAAGTTATACTATTGGCAGTATATGCATCTCTCTGTAACATTCGTGGAAGTGTCTTATTGGTCCCAAGTAATCAGAATTACCAATACCATTATTTTGAGTTGTCCTCTCATCCAAATAAAAATGGAAGGAAAAAGAAAAATACCAGGAGGCCACCTTTTCAATAATTTCATTTCTGCTGGCAAAGTTACAATCTAAAGTGGTTTCATATTACCTTTTAACATATTACTACTTTTGACGTAGTTGTGGTTCCTCATTGGTGATTAAAAACTACTCGTGGGCACAGCTTTTAGTTTACACAAATCTTTTTTTGCAGAAAGACCACAATTTCAAAAATTTGCTTACACAAACAACTGTGATACATGGAAGATGAATATTAAAAGATCAAAAATGGATATACATCATAGAGAAATATGATTAACAGGTACTATGATAATGCTATTTGTAAGCCATGCAATTTCTTTTGGTTTACACACACACACACACACACACACACACACACACACACACACACACACACACACAAAATTGGCCTTGATTTTGCTGACATGGTCACATATGGGTGGTTTGTAACTCTTACAGTTCTCACGCCCATGTATTCTATTTTTTCTTTCTATTTCATCAGAATAGCGTGACATGTGTATGTCATAGTGAAAAGAGTATAATCTTTATTCCCAGGAATCCAGTTACAGTGTGATGTCAGTGCACATAGATATTTTCCTGTCCTTTCAGCAAGGACAGTCTATATTTTCGTGGTGCGCGACTTTCATTTTGCTTCAGAGTAATGGAAATCCTCAAGGCTAATGAATACGTCTAGATCAATGTGTCACTAAGTTGAATGCAAAACCTGGCAAAACATTTCATTCTAGTTGAGCCTGCAGAGTAGCAAACTTGAAACAAATGTATGACAAAGAAATGTGACAGGAACCAATGTGCTCAAACATTAAACACATGGCATAGATTGCTGTACATCAAAATTGGTGTATTGAAAACTGGTGCATGGGTTTTCAGTTGTCAGTTTTGAGTCTAAATCATACTTTTGTATCTGAACATTTTCTTCCACTCTTATTTCTATTATTTTCAAAACAAGTTTGTAATAATTTTTATGCAGTCTCAAATCTTGTTGCTGTTTTTTTTTCCAAGGAAAGGCAGTTCCTTGGGTCTTCCAGTTGCATATGTAAGCACTCCTTGCTTCTTCTTCTTCTTCTTCTTCTTCTTCTTCTTTAATTCATTGTCGTCTGTCAAAGGCTAACCACCTTCCACTTGTTTTTATTGACACAGACCACTGAGCTCATTACAAGAGTCCAGCTTGCCTATTTGCTTACTTTGTTGAGTCATTTGTCTTTGGGCTTTACCATACAATGAAGTTTGGAGTGCTCAGGCAATGCATTGTGATGGAGACCAAAGATTTGGGACCTCATTTAAAGTGTCTTTGGCAAGTATTGGATTGGACATTTGTGAAAGGGACTCTGGATTTGAATTATCCCTCCCCCCCCCCCCCCCACCATGCGTGGTAAACATACCACAACTGAGGAAAAACAGTTTGTGTATAATTCAGTGTGCATTTTAAATTCAGAGTAAATCGAAAAATGGTAATGTGATCATTATGGTATTTCAACTAATTTCCTGTTGGTACATACATGTATAGTGCATTGAATGAAACTAAATGATTTGAATACTATCAGTAAGAGACAATCATACCATTTGCTTCTGATAAAAGTATTTTGAGTAAGAATGCTGCATTCCAATGTGTTAATGAATATGAGATTTTTACCTGTGTCCATTACATGACTTCTGCAGGGAATTGTTATGGTTTCATTTCATTATTTTGTAAGCCTACAGTTTAAAAACAAAAGTCAAAATTACTTACACAAGTCATTAAAAATTGACAAATCAAGGTCAGAGTAAACAACTAGCAAGTTATTTCATTTCTCCATATCCTATATACCAACTCTTTTAGACAAAACATTGATTCACAATATCAATAATATCAATGACTGTGCACTGTACAAAAGGCAAACTCAACTTTCAAGAGCTTGACAAGATAAGTTTTGGTCTTACTACCATCCACAGTGGCTGATGATATCTTAATATTGTTTAAGGCTAAATCATAAGCAAAATCGAATTCAAACAATCCTAAGTGGTTTTGAGGTTTAAAGGGATGGTACAGTATTGGAGAAGGTGAGGATTAGGCTTTTAACGTTTCATGAGATACCAAGAAACCACTTATGAAATAGTACAGAGCATACTATTCTAAGATTAATTCAAAGTTTATTTGATGAAAATTTGTTTTGGAATGGCTGAGACATCCAAAAACAAAGTAAAATAAAGCGATCATAATAAAAGGTGGGTTCCACCTTTTATTAGGATTGCTCTATTTTGCGTATCTCGGCCATTTCAAAACCAATTTTCATCAAGTAAACATTGAATTCCTCGTTTAATTACATGCTCTTTTATATTTCATAAGAGGTTTCTCATTATTGCACCCAAAATGTTAGAAACCTGAAGTTAGGTCTCAACCAAAACTATACGATCCCTTTAAAATTGAACTTGTTTTTCTACACCAATCACATGATGATTGTAAATATGAGGGCTCCCAGAAGTGGTGGCTAGTCAGTCACCTCTACACATCAGCCCCTGCAATTTAAGCAGTTTGGGGAATCAAACACTTGATATGTTTTGACTGAATTCATTACAAAGCTATTAACCTCTTCAAGAGTTGATCGACCTTTGGACATGTCCATTCTTTATTAGGGTGCACCTTTTGTGAGATGGGGTGAGTAAAAGAGAATTTGATTTGTCCCAGGGTAAGGTGACTTTAGGTCGTCCAAGTCTTCAGCAATTCATGCTTTACCTCAGTTTGACAGTCTAAATGGTCCAACAGTACTCCATGTCAAAGAATTTTATTGTTATTGATTAGGCTAGGGTAATTGAGCGGCAGTATTGTTAAATGACCCGTAGTTTAATCCCATTATTCTCTGATCAAAGGTTACCCACTGTAGATGGGAAACTTCGACCGTAACCATAAAACTGCAATTCAGAAGTGGGTTCAAAATTTGTGTTGATATGTAAATATGAGGATATGCTGTGCTTTCTGTGTATATAATGTTCCATCCATGATTGTTTTTGCATTTAATCATGGTTTTTGTGAATAAATCATGTATGGAATACCACATAATGTATTTTTCAAGTACTTGGCTACCATGTCATACAGTAGTGAGATCTCACCACTATCAGCAGTTCTCAAACAGTCTATGCATGGTGTAAGATAACTGGAGAAGCTGTAAACAGAGATAGAATTGACAGATAATCCCCATTCAGTAATGTTTGGCCTTAGCTTCTTTTTTTTTCTGTCTTCTGCCTCATCATCATGTATATGGGAATAGTCTCACATTGTAGATACAGAGTTGTACCATGTACCAAGGGAGTTACATCTTCAGACTTTATTCAACAGAAACTGGCTATTGAGTGCTTGGACCTGGGAATGTTAGATGACATGTAAGTAGATACATAAATACTCTTTTTGATCATTAAAGAAATGCATACCAGAATAGAATCTGCCTATACCAAGTATACAAACAAAACTAGCTATTGCAAACTAGTTTGATCGATCTTTGGTTACACAATTTATGAGGACAAAAATTAAGTCATAGGAAATTAAGACATGTAGTTATTATCATTACTTTTTGTGGGGGGATGGGGTAAGAATTTACATTCACAGGCAGAGTTCTAGGATTGCTTTAATTTTCCCAACAGATTAAGATTTACTTACTCGTAGCTGTCTTTTCTTCTTCTTTTTTTCACTGAAACAGCATTTTTCCTGCAACAGTATGTGAACTTTAAAATGTGAAGTGGTTTATTTCTGGTGGGAATGACCTCATGGTCTCGTTATTCAGGTTTCCATTGCCAGTGACACTAAGGGTTACGCTTGTATAGGTGGAGAGTTGCAATTATCAATCAATCTGTCTGCTTGCAAATGGGTCCAGAAAAAATATTTCTGTTGCACAAAACATTGTGGATGTCTCTCAGAAGTTTGGAACTTGGAACAAAGACTCATGCAGTAAGTTTAGCCAGCTGTATTTGATTCATGGCCTAACTTAGCCACCTCTATGACAAATTCAACATTTTTAACTGAATTTAGCAAATGGTTGTTATAGCTCTCATTTACATTACTGCCATTTTTTTTTTCAAGATCCCCTGTACCTCTGGAGAACTGTAGGTTGCTGTTAGTTAGGTAAAATGTCTGGTGGTGTATTAGGTACTTTGCTTTCAGTTTTGTTCTTTTTTAATTGATTTAATTGTTTTTTGGGCCATCAGCCAAATTAGAAATTTTGTCTTTCTTCTACACTATGATGAAATTTTGCATACTGTAAAAGTGAAAATTTCCGTGATGTTGAAATTTTCACGCATTTCACGCAACGAGAAACTAGCGCGAAAATAAAAGCACACAAATATTTTTGCGTGCCATATGATCCAGCAGTTGACATCTTGATTCCACGGAATTAAAAACACGCCAAACTCTTCTTATCTGGCCAAGCACGAAAAATTAGTCATGCAAAAATATCCACTTTTATAGTAATCAGTATTTCCCACCTATGGCAAACAAAAAGAAAATAAAGAAATTTATACTATATAATTATATCGTTTGGTTAAGAGTCATGTTTTTAAGCTTTTCTAAGCTGTCACACTGGCAAAAGTTTAAAATTGCAATCTTTAAGGTCTCACAGTTTTGCCAGTGTGACCACAAACTTCCATCAAAACTTCTCGCAAAACTTCTCGCAAAACTTCCCACACAAACTAAGGGAATTTCCCAGGCCTCCGCCAATCTTCGCAATATTTGGGCAGTGTGAATGCCAGCAACTGAAACTTTGCGAAGTTTGTCACGTGACCAGTCCACCATCTATATGCGGGCAGTGCTTGCAAAGTGCACGGTCATTGTGATGTACAAGTGTGCATTGTCACGTCACAATCACTAGCTGTCAGATGGTGCACTTTTTCTTTTTTCTTGCGCACACGTAACAGTGACCCAAACTTTGAGAACTTACAAATCAGGAAGTTTGGCTGCCAATGTGGACAGACAACGCAAGATCACATAGACTTCGCAATCTTAAACTTTGCTATCTTTTGCCAGTGTGACGGCAACTTGATAAATTGTGATGTTTCAAGATGTTGTAAGATAGACATGTAGGTCACACAAGCAAACACCTATGTTCATACTGCTTAGTGTGAAAATGATACAGGTGAGTAAATTCATCAGCAGATGAAATGAAGATAGCCTTAATGAAATGTATCTGTATTTGTTTGTTGCAGAAAATTTTCAGTCAATAATAACAAGGCTTAGATGATATCAATTAGTGAGAGGTCTCAGTTTCGATTAGTTGTAGAGGTGATAGAAGAAGACCCTAAATGATGAATACCAGTGAAAAGGTGAACTCACAATGACCTGTTCTAGTCTGTTACACACACACAGGATTAAAGCTTCAGGCCCCGCGGCAAGGCTGACTTTGTCCCCATACAAACACTGAAGAATCTCCTCATGTCTCATGTCTTCAGTGTTCTACTTTGTGTTTAACTCTAGCATAAATGGGGCATGGTGAATATACATGTATACATAGTCACAAAACATTAAAATCCTTACAGAAAGATGGATAACTTTACCTGTCGGTGAAAGTAATGTTATCTGTCTAGGTCCATTTTAGTCTCCTTCATAATAGAGTCCAGTCTTTTTCTCTCGATCTTACAATAAATGCCTGTCATTTCTTTCTTGATGGTAGTATAGATTCCAGTCACTAAACTCCCTGTCATGTAATATTATATTTCTGACTTGCCTTCCTACAGGCTGATGGGACATATCTGTTCTAATGTTTCTAGTGATGGGAACAGTCATTACTCTGCATGTCATACTGTGTGTGTAATAATCTTTTCCTTTTTGTCATTGGGAATGTCATAGGTACTGCTGAATAGTGTTTCATGATTTGAGTTTCGCAGTCCCAGGTACAACCACACCGTCCAATATTGTGTGAATATGAAACTATGAAAGAGTAGGGTTGAGAACAGCAAAATCCTCTAAACTTTTGTATGCTGGAGTCTTTTTTCATGCATATCGAACATTATGACATATCTGAGCAAAAGTGAGCAAATCTGAACAATTTCTGAAATTGAACTAGTTCAATGTAAATTAGTATCATCAAGATAAACTTCAAGTTGTTATCACCCTGTCAAAAAATCCTCACCCTGATTACACATCATTTGGAAACCTCAAGACTAGCCTTTAAATTTAAACTTTCCACAACCTGAATATCCTTTTCAAGTGATTTTATCAAACTCTTATGGTGTCAGAAACACATCAGGGCTCAACACTGGCAGTGGCCTGGTAGTATGGGCCACTACAAATTTATGCTGGACCACCAAACTTTCAAAAAGTCTATCTTTGGGTGGTGCAATATTGGGCAACGAGGATTCAAAATCGATTGCTATGTTTCCTTTTATTTAGTGACACTGATATTTTTCCAGCCACCAACATTTTAAATTCAGCAATGTTAGTAGCATAAATGAACCACCAGAGAGAAAAAAAAAGTTAGTGTCAAGCCCTGCAAATATATTGTAGAAAGACACAAATCTCCTGTGCCTCCTTCCTTGCTTGTTCCATGTCCATCAGTTACTTCCCCCTGTGTGTTAGTATCTCTTTCTTATCCATCTCCTTTTCATCTTCATTTTCTATCTTTTCCATGATGACACTTGCAGGTTAGATGAGTCTGCACAAAGTATTCGTCCCCATTTCTCTTCATTATCTCCAAACTGAATGCCTTTGCTCTCAGTCTGTCTCTTTCATATTTACCACCTCAGGTCTTTGAACACCAGTCTGCTGTTCATGCCCCTCTTTCTTGCATTGAGGATCAGATTACAGCTAGACAGGAAAATAGTAACAACAACAACAACGACAACAGGAATGCACTTTTCCTTTCTAGCCCCGTCAATAGGTGTCTATAATCCACTTCACGCACGTCCATTCACACCCTGTGTGGCTTTCTTTCAGCAGCCAAACTCTTTTCGTACTGACCCTTTTCATCACAAAGTAAAGGTGTGAGGTCTAAAGCAGTTTCCCCTCAATGCTATATTCTAGATTCTATATGAATACTACAGAAACTGTTACTTTTGTCTGCACACATGCACAGGGATGCCCGTATCAAATGATATCATGAATTTGCCCTCAGATTTTGCCAGATCTGTGATTTCATTTTTTTTTTCTCTCTGCCCTTGCACACTATAACAAGTATCTAATATCTTAAAGTGTTTTTTTTTGAAATACCACAAGCATTCTCGTGGTCATAATCTTGCCAACTATCTCAGTTATGCAATTATGTCTGCATCACTTTTCAGGAACTTTAGAAAACCAGTAGAGGTTTGCAAAGATAAATACTGCAGCTGTCATATCGTTTAATCTTGTATTATTCAAGCTTAGCAGCCAGAACATCCTTTTTCTTCCTTTCTTGCTTTCTTCTTTTTATGACGACTGATTGACAAATTTCCCTTCATTGACGTAAATAAGCAATGACTACTCAGTGCATAGTAGTAGCCATGTTGAAAATAATGGGCATGCATACTCACGTTGGACTGGAACCACGTCTCTCATTTTTGTTATTTTTGTTTGTGTATTTTTAAAAAATCATTATACCAATAGTGTTTTGCTTACACTGAATGAATCAAATAGTAGTAATCAACAGATCATAGGCATAATTGGAATCTGTGTGAGTATAGAGCCCATGTTAGAAGGTATGTTTAGGCATTAATTTCCATGAGAAAAAGATATGTGAGGAAACAGTGCACTCCTCGAAATCCTTATAGAACCAAATGGAATCAATGTGTCTATGAAGTAATTCAGTGCCTTTTGTCTTTCTATTTGGCAAAATTACTTTTTGTTCTCAATTGATGTAATTGATAAAATATGATGAAGTATAAAGATAGCATGTTCATCTTTGAAGTGATCTGGTACCCTTTTCACATAGGGTTTTGCAATTACTGAATGTGACCATAATTGCAGTTATTATGGATAATTACTCAAGTACTCATATCTGATTGGTTGCTGCACAGCTTGCATCATAAAGACTGCAATTATAGCAACTTACAATAATTGTTGAGCACTTAATGAAAGGGTAATAACAGTAAAAATCAATGCGAAGGCCTAAATATTTCCATACCCTGATAAGTTTTCAAAAATAAAAATTGAAGATATGGTGCTCTAATTTTCCCCATCCCATTCAAATTCCACAAATTCTGCTGGAAATCATGACCATTCAATTTTTCCCCTTGTAGATGAGCAGCTCTTAAACTGCACACAATATTGAGTTCTCAATAGATCTAGGGCCTGTTTTTCCCCCTGCATTTGCTAAGATTCTGCCAGCTTGGGGTCTCTCTCTTCCCTCTGCTCTGTACACCTTATCACCAAATCTTCAGTGAAAATATTTGTTCCTGCATTGTTAAATCAGATAGACTTGGAGAGCTTTGTAATGAATGAGGATGAACTAGTGCCTATTCTTTCATTTCCTGAAGAAGTTCCCTTTGTCCCGCTTTTGAGCGCAGAGAGCGAGTCATCGTTGCGCTGTTTGAAGTTACACTTTCACTTACAAGGTGTGTGGGCCTTGTTATCCAAGGCTTGTAACTGTCTGTTAAAGGGAACAAAGTGTGTGGCAGGGTGTTTTTCAATTTGAGATATTCAGCACTAAGTTTGGCTCAAGTCTCATTAGGAATTTAAGGAGTGGAAAGACTTCTTTAGAGAAGATTTACCCTCAGTGCTGATGTCATTAGAGAGTGACTAGTGTGTTGGTTGTCATGGTATGTGTGCATGAGATGTGTAAAATGTAGTGAATTTGTGTAAATGAAAATGGTTTCTTCCTTTCCCCTGCAGGTTTCATGACATTTTCCATATTTTTTTAAAATACTGTTTAATGGCAAAAATGACTGGAAACCTTAGTTCTTCCTTGTAAAAGTCAAAAACAAAATAACTAGCTCAAAATGTAGATGTTTAATCTTTTTTCAACTGTAAGCAAAGTCAAGGCAAGTGAAATTTATTCACTCACTTGAACACAGTTATTCAGATCCTACTTAGCTTAGTTGCTGCAAAACAGAAAAGACTCAAGCCATAGGTACATGTTAAACTGACATAACTCAAAAATTGCCAGTTTTGAAAGAGAGAAATGAGTTAGTTAAGACTATCAAATGTCTTCAAAATCCATGCTTATTGCACGTCATATCTCATTGTTTCATTGTGAAGTATGTATTAGCTTTAATTTTCTGTATAGCAAGTGTCTTGGTTTTCAAGATCAAGAGCAACTGCAGGAGCAATGTACTGTGTGCACTTGAGGTTCAGCAGTGGTGTGCAATCTCCAGCACTCTGCATTGTGAATTACCCCCTCTATAGTGTATGAGCAGCTAGTACACTATAGAGGTTTCACACTGAGAAAATAATACTCTAATGGCCTGGGGTTTGGGGGAAAAAAGTATATAGAATGCCTGAAAAAGTCAGCATGATGAATTGCATTCATATATTCAAATGAAAATGATTATTCTGAATTCTAAGGGAATTATCCAACCTCAAAATAGGGTAGATCATGCATAGGAATTTGCTTTCATCACAGCAGACTAGGTTTGTTTGTTTCTTTGTTTCTTTATCAAAAATTGCATTGGTTTTAATTTCAATTTCAGTTTCATCTTGTATTATTCATTATTTCTCATCATAAGGTCCAGATGGGTCTATGTGAAAGATTTATCAATTTACACCTGTCAATTTTCCTCTCACAGATTCTTGATAAAGAAAAAACAACAACAACTGAAAGAAAATAATGTTTTGCTGCAACCATTTGGTGCTATGTATTCCACAGATCTATCATTGTGTAGGTTCTCATCCCATCACGTGTTGCTAATCCAATGTGTTTTCTTCTATTTCTCTTTTGTCTTTGCATATATGTCATCTGGATCTACCCCTGATGACCTTTGAACCCGCTCCTGGTGTACTCTAAACTTGTGTGGATTATTTCCAACTGACAGGTAAGACATTTTTCTTGTAGCCTTGTATGTAGAGTAAATATTGATGTGTAGTCCATTCCTTTTGAAAAACAGAAACTGGAACTACACATTCAGTGTCAGAGTACATTTTGAATTAAACAGAAGCACAATCAGTGGATAGTAGGGAGAAACACCACTTTTGTCACATAAGATGTCATATAGATATGAATTGCTGTATCTGTATGAATCAAATTACTGTACACTACTCCTTGTAAATGCAGACAAACATTAAAGATCAGATTGGGATGAGACTGATCTTACCCAGTGATCACTGGAAACTGGTAGGTCTGAGTCGTGCATAGACGATGCACCTTCAGTATCTGTGAGGAGGAAGTTATATTTAGGTGAACTAATATAGGCCAGTTATATGAAAGTCAGTGATTGGATAAATATGGTCACATGGTAGTAGACTATTTATGGTGTCCTGTCATTGGCGAAACACTCTTTCGCTTGTATGTTCTTACATGGACAGAACATTCTAGCATATGCCCCACCACGGAAGAACATTCTTACTGCCGTGTAGTAGAAAGAGAGTATGCCATATTGGTATGCACTATATACATGAGCTGCATGGACAAGGAAATCAAACATTGATAGCTGCTTGCTCTTTGGTTATGTTGCAAACATGGTTTCCAAGCAAAATTCAAGTTGAAGGCATGTGTGATTCTCAAAGTACTTTGACCAACCAATATGATACAACATGATGAATTTAGTAGTCAGGAATACACAGACGGCTATATAACTCCAAGGCTTGAGATGCACTTTGAGTCCCAAGATGAAGTCATGGGGCACTCTAGCACTTCAAACCCTTCAGATGGATTATTCTGTGTATTTCAATCATCATCTGTCTTATTCATTTTTTTTTCACATTGATATGAATTACTCAAGTTCACGTGGTCCTTATTAACCTGTTGAAAACTAATCATGAGTATTCTTGGGGTAGGGTAAATGGGAAATGTGTGTTATAGGAAAATCATTCGTCTTCAACAGGTTAATGCCTTAACCACAATATTTTTCTTTTTAAATTCATCGAAGGTTTACGAACATGAAACATTCTACTGGCTGTCATAAAGATCAATATGACAGAAAACCCTGTTTGACGTTTATGTGGTATTCCTGGAAGAGAATGTGTTTTGAAGGTTATGTGGGGTTGAAAATAGAGACAACAAACTTTACTGGTAATGGCTGCAACATAACTGAAGGAATAATATGGTATGTAGAGGGATTTCAACTGTATACAAAATTTATTGATGAAAATATTTCTGAAATATGCGCTGTTATAGTACATTCCTACGCACACCAAGAAATAACAAAAACTAGATTGGAAAACACCTTGAGAACATGACTGTCCAAATATGCTTGTGAGATACATGATTCAAATTTGAAAAACTCAGCATAGGATGTGGCATGCTTCTTCATCATGTTAATAGAGAGTTATTTGCCAAGCTTGAAAGCATCATGAGTTGTTTCTTAAACCAGGGCCCCATTTCATAAAAGATATTGGGATAGCAACTCTTGCTGGAATGGCAACTTCCAGTAGCAACAGCCAATCAGGAAGCTGGATTCTTGTCATTACCATGACAATTGCCATTCCAGCAAGAGCTATCATATCAACTTTTTGAGACATGGGACCCAGAATCTCACACCATCATTGCAGCTTAAAGACCAGAACCCCATTTTATTGAGAGATATAATCGACTTTAAATGTCTTTACTACACAGGCTGCCATAGACTTACCATAGAAATCAACTATATAATCAATTATAACTCTTCATAAAACAGAGCCCAGGTAGCATAGGAATTCATGGGTTGCCCAATTCATTTTCTGCCCACAGGGTACAATCGAAAACCATGAATAGCACTGGACAGCGAATATGTGCATCTAAGCATACATTCATTGGTAATGGTTGATTCCAGTTGAGATTCTTTGGCTACTTTCACAGAGATCAGTGATAAAACTATACACAATTCACTGTGGGGATTCTCTCATGTATCCAACCTGGGCCAGCCTTCCCAATTCATGGATCGGCATACTGCTAGGACTTAAGTGAAATGTTTGTAAAGACATAAAAAATGGTGTGTTCAAGTATACAATGTATGTGGTTTTTTATTTTCTTTATATTGTGAGATGAGTATAAGGCATTAATGGTCAAACTTCGTTCGTTCAAGCATTGCACAAAAGGCAGGGAAATGAAAGGTCTTATGGAGTCGAGAGTCACCAAGTGGGGGCAGCATTTACTTCACTTAAAACTATGACACCACCTTCAAGTCAAGGGGGAGGGGCATTGTTTATGGCACAGTGCAGAGGAAAAACTGGTACATGGAAGGAAAATATACGCTGTATTAGCTTCCACATCCTTTACCATAACACGGAAGATGTAGTAAAGGGAAACAAAAACATCAGACTTCCACCATGGAAGGTAATGACATCCAGGTGATGAATGAGTGCCCCAGACTACATGCAGCATGTTGCCCTCATCTACGCCTTTGTCCTGGAAGGAAAATAATCTCTGCTGCCACAGTGTTTGAAAATTCATAACAAAGGGGGGGGGGGGGGTGGCTGGTGAAAGAAAGGGTACATGTAGAACATTAACAAAAACAACTGTGCCCCAAGATATCTCCCAATAACATAAATCTTTGTGACCATAACTGGTACAATGTGTAATCATTAGAATATGATATTAACAATGCCAAAAGACTGCATTTGCGCAAGCAAGTTGATAATACTGATAAACTATTGTATGACAAGGAAGATTCAGATACAGGTGTTGCACATATCACACATATTATGAAGGCATGTCTCTGCTTATGCTGTCCTTCATATAAACAAAACAAATGTTGAAAAGCAGTGGAGGGATGTTACACCACCATTTCAAAACTACACCTGCAAAGCAGTTATATGTGACCCTGCACCTCAAAACAAACAAAAAGTCGCCAGACATGAATTTTTAGTTAATACCATATTCTGAAAGACCAGACTTCAAGCTTTAAAATGATGTATAACTCAAATCAAATGGACTCTCCTAACCTATCTAAATATTGGAAAGAAAGCACAAACTCAGGAAAAGTGTGAACAGAGAAAAGAGGCTCTGAAGTTTAGTGTCTATTCAAGCACTTAATCTTTACCAAACCGTGCTGGTTGTGCGATGAATGGGACAAAAAACAGGAAGTAAATCACCAGAGTAACAACAATGAAGGGATTATCAAATTAAACTGAAATTAGGCATGCCTCATTAACACATTCTGTCCATAATTAATGCCAACTTTTAAAGCAGTAGCACTATCCTTTCAAAAGTTATTAAAGTTGAAAGTGAAGAGTGTGGACAAGGTTTTTCAGAAATGAAAAAGGGATTCTAAAGACCCCACCTGATCACACTATTCTACCAAAAATGTACGAGATAAACTGCTAAATTACACACTTTCCTGCCCATTTTATGATACCAAATTTTAGCATAATGTAAAAGAAGACCCACTCTCTCAGAAAATATGAAAAAGTCAAGTTCGGCTAGGTTGACCCATTTCACTTATTTTCAGTCCTCACGCAAAATCAGTATGTGCGACTTTATGTTCGTTTTGAGGTGCACGGTCACATATAGTATTTTTTATGACATACAAGTGTGAATTGATAGAAACTTCTGATCCAATTATCACAATGGTAAGACGTGGTTATGTGGCAGTGATGAATCCATGATTGGATTTAATATACTATAAAAAGATGTATTCTCAAGAAAATTACCATGAAGAAAAATAATAATAAATCTTTGCAATGACAACATGAGAACAGTGACAACAAAAATATCATAGTTATGAAAATACATGTAATTACAAGGAGATATTTAAACATAGCTGGTGATTATTGTTCATATATCTATAATCAGGTTAATTTTCAGTTTATTCCCCTGATACTGTACCTTGAAGAGTTGATTACAAGCAGTCACTGTCATGTCTAGACCTAAGAAATAGAATTATGAGGTGAAGGCTGTTACCACATTTCCCTTCCAGGAAGGAAAAGCCATGGCATAACAATCAAAGCATATTCAGCAGGTTTGTACAGTGAGCTATAAATCACTTATGCATTTCCCCCCAACTTTACAGCAGTGTTTTCCTGGACAGGCATGGAGTATGGATAGTCATAGAGCAAATCACAGCCAGACACACTATGCATTTTACCCCTTTGCCAGTTACTACAGGGCACAGTCAAGAGCTCGCCTCCTTTATGATGTCATTAGTATTAACCTTTTCCGAATTGCACGGGGTGCGATTTGGGAAAAGGCTTTGTGTCACAATGCATCAAAATGGAGATGGAAATCCCCTGCAAATGCTACTCATCTCCTGAATGAATAAAAAGCAAATGGTGGAAGCTGTCTGCCACCCAACCAACTTACCTCGAGCAGTTTGCCTGCCATTATCTTTTTATTTTAATGTTTATGCTGGTGAATAAGGGCAGGATAAAAAAAAAAACTCTGTTGGCCTTATTCGCAGTATCTCATGACTTTAAAAACAATGTAAGCTGAGATCTGGACTACCAGTAGAAAGGAAAGGATGTGCAGGAGTGGGTAGAAGGGTCTTATTGTAGGAAAGCTGTGACAGCCAAGGCAGAGAATAATATGGCGGTGTCTCCGGACCTAGTTGGGATTCAGTTGCAGGCAGCGTGTTTGCAAGCTTCCCGAGTGGGCATTTGAAGATGAGATCGGAATTGTGTATCCATTGACGACGACCACACCGCAAAGAGGATCTTATTCAATGACCCCGGAAGATATCGGGCCAGTAAAGCAGAGTTTAAACAAAAAACCAAACCAATAAGAGGAGGATGAAGCGATCTGGGGGATCACAGCTGTCTAGAATGTTGTAAGTATTGTTCACAGTGATGAGACATACCAATCATTTCACTCTCTTCTCCCCTGCCCTTGCCCCCCCCCCCCCCCCCCTCTTTTTGGTCTCATATTCTTCCTGTGTATGTTGCAAGTTGCTACTTCTGTGGTCAAATTTCATTTACATTCTAATGCATACTGTGTTGGCAAATGTTTATATCTGAAACTACCAGCTAGCATGCAGTAAGCCTCGTAATCATTTAGAGTTACATTTTAAAGAGTAGCATCCATTGGTATAACTCAACATCGTTCCTAAATCTGAGCACTGTAGATTTTTATTTGTTGGTCTTCCATTGAGACTATACAGGGGAATATATCAAAATCTTTTACGGTATTATGAAAAACACTACTCTTTTTAGGGATGGGTAGAACATAAGGGCATCCACAAAAGTGTCGTACCACTTCATATTCACTTGACACAATCATAACAGAGCAAATCACATGAACAGAAAAGTTTCATCAAAACCAGACGTCGTGTCAGAAATGCGTGCATGTTTTTCACGGAATATTGGTCGTGATCACAACTACATTACTGGCTGATGTGATGATGTCATCAAATGACTATTCTCCCATTGGTTTGTACACAGTTTTATCAAAATAAGCATGCCTTTTTTTTTCTTTTTTTTCTTTTTTGGGTCAGTGATATATCACTCTTTGTCCCTTCAAGTGTCACCATTACAAGGTTGGTGAGCAAAACAGAAATTTGATACATTTGTGTAGTTGTGAGTCTATGAATTTATCACCTCATCTGATTTCCATATGTGGCTGCTATTGATATCACAGTGTCTTGAAAACATAACTTTGTTTTTAATTGGAGTCAAATTTAGATGAAAATCATACCATTGTGTTCATATTATATTGCTCTACAAGTTACAAAAGTTAATGTAAACATTGCTTGGAATTACACATCTATAGGTAAAACTAGAATGAAGGATATGATAGATACTATTCAAGGCCTTTCATTGCTATATACGTTATATAGGGATACCCTCATGTTTTTGTGCTGCTTGGGAGCTATACGTTGTGTCAATAGACTTTGTGCCATCTCTCGGTGTCATGTGACCCCTTGTAAAGTGGTGACCCAGGGATCATCCAAGGTTTAGAGAAAATCTAATGGTAGGCTGTCCGTCAATAGGTTGCAAGAGAATACAACAGTGACTGTAATATACATACATGTATACTCGATGCTTGCAAGGAGCAGGCTAACCATGTATTCACCCTACTTAGATTTCCAGTTTCTTAGAAACAAGAAATTAAGTAAACGTCATTTCTTTTGCATCGCATATTGATGTGATATTGTCATATTTAAGGCATGTATGGTTTCATTTTTTTAACCTATAGTGTATTGTAAAGTGGTAATAGCCTTAATGATTTTGCATCATTGTTAGAATTCCTATTTTAGGTAATAGTCTTGATTTAGAAGATGGTTTCTTGATTATTTAGGTTTGTATGTAATGCATCATCATGAAAGTCATGTGATGTTGAGAAAATAATTTGGGAATTTTGGGTAGATGTGTATTTGTTAGATGATAAGCTTTAGATTGATATATGATTTGCTCTACTTCATTACGATGAAAATATATATTTTTTGAAATTAAAAGTTAGAAAACTGTAAAGGTTACATAGCCAAAGTTGGCTTTACATGCACTTTGCTTTATGATCTCCAACTTTGTATGGGTAATGTGATTACACACCACACATAAACAAATGTGACCCGCTACAACAAAAGGATCCGAAAGTCGGGGGAGGACAATTTTCTGAAAATGGCATGACAATATTCCCTTACTCTTCTACTTTAATTTCATATATAACACAACTCATAAAAGTACTCTGTTGTGGAGATATTGATGATTTTATTAGCGCATGTCAAGTACTCGAGGAAATCAGAGTTTTGGGAAAAATGCCTTCAAAGTGTTTCTTCCGACGCAATCATGATCAAGGGAAGGCGAGACAGTTTTCACCGCTTGAGAATAGAAGGCATGCTCTTAGCGACCTCCGCGATGTTCATTCAAGCTTAGCGCCAGCGGTCTACGCAAGACCAATCAGTAATTACAATGCCATGCCCTGACCAATAAGACCACTCCCTTGTTGCCAGGGACAGAGTCTAGCTGCAGCGCTAAATCCAAATCTTCGGACACGTTTCTATTACTTTGAAAATCGGAAAATCATGGCCCAGAAAAACGCTGATTTCTTGCATTTCCCTTGATCATTTAGCTTCGAAATTTCGGCAGATGATAGACAAAACTTTAGACTACAAAACTATGCCAAAAACAGAAATCCGATTGTTTTGACCAATTTTGATGATGTGACTTCAAACTCGTTTTTCTCGGCTCAGCCGTCAGCGACTTTAGGATCCTTTTGTTGTAGCGGGTCACAAATGATAAAACTGATAACAGCCAGGACATTAGTAACAATGTATAGAACCTATGAATGCTGGAAGGATATCTGTGATTGCAGAGAAAGAAAGAGAAATGGAAGGATGGGGCCTTTAATTTTTCCTTCTTTGCTATCTCTAACTAGCCTGGCATAAAATCTACCTCCCATCATTGTAAATGAGACGTCGCTTCAAGTCAGTTTGTGATGCATTCACATCTGGTCCTGATGTCATGGTAATATAACCAGTCTTCTTGAATGATGCATGAATAATGCATAGCGCGCAGGAAAGCGTTAAAGGAATGAGTGTACCTCTGGCTCATGGAACGATGTGGAGAGATCAGCCGTCTTCAGTTTAAAGGTGGAAATCATTATGTAGGAAAGATTTGCTCTGAGTGTAGTCACAAGAAGTCACCTGTTGGCAAGGGGGTAGGGGGAGGTGATAGCTTGGTGTGTAATTTCCCTCCTTGATTACCAGGGTCCATTTCATGAAGTCATCACATAAAAGTCATTAAGACATAAATCTCAGAATGGCCAGAGTTGCTCATATGTAGTTATGAGAGACTTGCAAAGAAGAGTAAAATGCATTTCATGAAGTCTCTCAAAAGTGTGTCTCTTGAGCAAAAACTCTCTCATAAGACTTTCGTGAAACAGACCCCTGGTTGATTTGAATACATGTAAATTTTGTGCTAATGACTCATGATGTAACTATGAGCTTTATGGGGTTTGTGCTTTCTTATGAACAGACCTGCAAAACAAGTGATGCCTCTAAATCAGGTTTAGTGTCATTGTTTCTTTGTCTGTTGATGATCTTATTTCCCCCTGATACTCAGTTCATGAAATGTGAAGGTACTCGTGTAACTATCATGGGACAAATATGAATAATAGTAGATGATTTCTTTTCATGCTTTACCATAATGTAAAGTATGCAGACTGAAGTCCAGAGATAAGATCTGTATGTTGGATAATGACAAAAAGCAAGCAATAAGGTAATGATAGC
Source organism: Diadema antillarum (assembly GCF_040938485.1). Lineage (NCBI taxonomy): Eukaryota > Metazoa > Echinodermata > Echinoidea > Diadematoida > Diadematidae > Diadema > Diadema antillarum. The sequence continues at coordinate 129,393 of NW_027271544.1, forward strand.
AGCTAACATTTACAATGAAAGAGATTTGAATTGATTAGAATTGATAGTGACAGAATGATAATGATAGATAAGCAAATTGTGAGAGAAAAACATGTAGAAGAGTGTGATATAGGGAAAAGCATGACATTCTATGGAAATAGGTCATTATGGTGGCGAATGCTGTCACTTCCCTTGATAGGGCAGTGTGCATACATCCTAGGGGTGTGTTCGGTTGGCCTTTGCTCAATGTGAGGTTGCAAGGGAGAAGCTAGGTGTGGGTGGTAACACCTTTCAGGTGCAAGAAATTAAATACTGCCCTCTGTGTGTAGCACAAGTCCTGCCCGAGGGGTCACTAGAATCTGTGTCTTCATCCACATCCAATTAAATGTCAGTTCTGAGCCTTCTTAACACCTTTTTGGATATGTGGAACCAAGCAATTTGCTGAATACCTCAGTCTAAATCGTTTAACTGTGCAGCAGTAGGGTTGTTCAAACTATTTCCAAGATGACCTCAATTGTCATACCTTACACTTAACATTCATTTGTACATTAAAGGACATTATGTACATTATGTTCTCTTGGGCATCCTCCAAAGCAGGTAGGGTTGGTCGTCTTAGAGTGTTTTTTTTTCCCCACAATGTTATATTTTCCCCACTCTTTCTGCATATAAATCCTGTATGTCACCGCAGAATCAGTCAATATTTTACAAAGATGACCTAACACGTACAATGTCACATCTTGTATTGATTTCAAAGTGAAGTCAGCTCTTTGTAATTCTAAAGGCAGTGTGTTCTCCAGTTTGTGTTCTCTAATATTTCTGTGTAGACATGGCCTGCAGTATTACTGCAGAAATTACCAACTTTCAACTCAAACTACCAGAAGGGTGTAGGGTCGAGAAATGAAGATGCTCTTTACTGGAATATAAATAGATGCATAGGTAGATATGTAACGAATGAATGAATGAATGAATGAATTTATCATCATTATCATAATGATAGTACATTATGACACTAAAATTCTGAACCTTGGCCTAAATTGTCTGAAATCATGTCGAAAATCATGTCGAAAAGTAAGTAAATGAGTAAAACCCAGGCATTTGCTGTGCAGTAAGGTTCTATGAGTAAGTATTTTGTCAAAACCCTGAAAATGTTCTGAGCAGTATACAGATTTTGATCACCTAACTTTTCAAGTTTAATCTGATTGGTATATTTTGTTTAATTATGATAAAAATAAATATATTTTGTGTGCTAAGGAATGATGATAATGATGATTGAAATGAATGATGATAGAAGTATCAGCAGTGGTAGTAAAAGTTGTAATTAACAATGAAATTTCATGATGTGCCAACTCCAGTTGAGAAAAGATGAAAAGGATATGCCTCTGTGGAAGGTGTTTCTGTGAGCTAAATATTACTGTCTAATGTTTGACAAGGGCATACAGCTCACAACATGTTACAGATTGGATGACCAGAAAGAATACCTTTAAGATGCACATTTAATTCCATTGTTGTGATTTCAATAATGATTAGGATTGAAGCACAGGGTGATGCTTCCATCATCGATTGTTCTCTTCTTATGTGAGGATTCACTTTGTGAAGCTGAGTTAACTATTATGCACTCATTGAATGAACTACTTTCATTAGAGTACAACCTTGGCAACAGATGCACTTCCCCTTCCCTATTGTAAATATGTGAAATTGCTTTTGTTTTTGTGAATTCCAATGACTCTAAGCACTGACAAATGATTAAGAAGGAGTGGGTGGTAAGAGGGGGAAAAACACATCTCTCTAGCCAATCTGCTCTGCCACCACAATAGTGATCAAATTGGAATGGTGATGTTCCAATTTTGATGAACAATGTTTCAATTTCACAGTAAGAAAGCCCTGTGTATACCTAAGCCAGCAACAAGAGACAGACAGTTAATTGTGTTGATAAAACAGATGCTGAAGGCAGACTAATTCGTAACAAATTGACAATACAGAAATTACAGGTGTATTCTTTTAGCCTGACAATTACCTACCTAGATATCTAACATCTACTGTCAGGTGTGATTTGTAGTTTCCTTCATCTGCATGGAAATTTTCTGTCTTTCTATACAAAATTGAAATAATTTTTCTTGTTTTTCGTATAGGTACCCTCTTTTTATGTTCATTTTATCAATAAAAGACATCTTGTTACTGTCTCAAACCACTTTTTTTCCCCTCTCTGAATGTTATTACTCCCTTGATGCCATTTTCTTGAATGCAAGGTGTAACTGCACATGTACATACTTTTTTTTTCACCTCATTTACATTTATTGTATATACATGCTGACAGGATGATAGCCACACAGTATTTAGTATGGACAGATAATTGTAGAGTATGGTCACGGATTGTTGAACAGCAATTCAGAGAAGAATAGGATGAGATAAGAAGAATCTCTAGGGGCCTGAGACATTACTGAGGCAAACTGACGTTGCTTCCATTGATGACCGCAGTATTCCCATCCCAGCCCTTAATTCCTGGAAAACTTGGTCCCCTCAGATATGCCCAAATCCATTCTTTACGTAAATAGTGCTAGTTTTGCAGCAGGTTTCATGTTTTTCTCTCTCTCTCTCCCTATCTCTCTGTGATTGCCCTTCACAGAAATCTCATCCTCTACCGCGAAACTGCAGGAGATGAAATGCGTCAAACTACCTAGTGATGTATTCAGCTAATTGCTTGTGGTGTTGATGTGCGTGCTTGTCTGTGCTTGTATCTGTTCCATTGTGACATTCGCAGGTGATTTGCTGCGGTGGAAAAGAATCAACAGGCCTTTGTTTCTTCTTTGTCATCTGCCTGGGCTTTGCCCGTGAAGTAGGGTCGCATTAATAATTGATGCTGTGATTAGACATAAAGGTTGCCATGCAATAATAACAGTATAGTGGCAAATAGCTGCACCTTTCTGTCTTTCATGTTTCATAATCTTTACAGGGGATGTGTTTTCTTTTCAGAATTTGTGATGAGGATAATTTAGCAGTTTCATTTCCCTCATCAGCTGCTGTTTGTCCTCTTTCTCTTATTTACCACATTTTTGTCCCAATCAGTTGAACTGCATAGTTTCAGAATACTTGGCAACAGATGATATTTCTTTTAATTTGTTCATTTTGCTTTAGGCCAAGTGGAATAGAAATTAGTTTCTAGTCCTCGCTTAATCTGATTTTGGCGCCACATTTTCTTTTTTTCACTATTTACCACTTTTCAAAATGCCAATGATTTTTTTTTTTATGTGTTTCTCGTCCCCATTTGTATCTTCTATGAGTTGAATCTTCTATGAGTTGAAACATTGATTTATATTGATATTTGCTATTTGGGGGCCATGGAAAAAAAAGCTTCAAAAATTTATCTAACAATCATGATGTCATTCAAGCATTGTGGTAGAATCTCCTCAAAAGTTAGAACTATCAGTATCAACTGCAAGCCAATGTTTTAGGTGGGATATATTTAGGGTTCGTTTGTGCATGTTTAAAAATCATTATACGAGGTGTGTGAAATTTACTGCACTTATGCAACAGCTTCAGAGCAGAACAACCTGAAAACATAATGCCTCTGGCGGCACCTCATGGTGGAGGCACAACAAGTTGTGAAACATCAAATAGTAAGGATCTCTCATATCACTCTACAAAACCTGGACAAGAAACTACTTTCTTGTTTTACTTGGCCTCATGTTAAATACTATATTGTTGCTTGGCACAGAGAAATTTGTGTGTTTTTGCCCCACAGAGTTGATGATTTATTCCTGCAACTGACTTAATACCCTCATCATACCTTATTCCAGTTGACACAATTTGTCCTGATGTGTGCTGCATTTTTCAAGCTCCTGCGAGCTGTTTACAAGCTACTACATCACTTTTCTGTCTTATGACCATCTTTACTGTTTTACAGCATCATAAAATGTCAGTGCGAGTGAAAGGAAGAATCACTGCAGGGGTAGAGCTGGTGTTGTCACAAGCCAATGAAAGCTAAATACTTTGCTGCTTTCAAATTTGATTACTGGCCTCGGATAATTTGATTGGTGTGTAGACGAAGACAAACAGGTAGGAGAGAGAGAGAATAAGAGAGGGAAAGAGAAAAAGAGAAGATGTATGGAAGATATTTCTTCTACACTGCAGCATATGTCCTTATGTTGCTGGAAAAGGGAAGGAGAAGCGTGGAATTTGACGCTCTGCTGATATTTGGATGTTGGATCACCACAAAATGTTCAGAAACCGTTTGGTATCATTGTCCATATCCAGTGGCGCGTGATTTCGTCAGATTCAGCAACTTGTGCAAATATGTAAGTATCTCAAGGAAAGGGTGTGAATGAGAATAAGATAAACATGGAGAAAGAGAGGGAGAGAGAGAGAAAAGAGGGAGAAGGAACAATGGAGGGGTAGAAGGATTGAGTATGTCACCTTTTAAGATGGAGACGAGACAAGTTTGATCAAATATTTGAATTAGATCTATGATGTTACCATAAATGATCACAATTTGCAATGAAATGTGTGTGGCCAATTTCATTCATTTGCAGATGTGATACCACTAAACTGCATTTTTTTTTTCTTCAAATCATTCGCTTAAATCATCCCGCAAGGACACATACAACAATGGGAAAGGTGTGAATAGCATAAATGATAGCAGTGGTATGAGGTTTAAGGAAAGAGGAATTTTTTGCAAAACCAGTAACTGTTTAACTAAAGGAGGCATTTTATTTTTATACCATGCAAGGTCCATTTCTTGTAAAATATAAGGGTACCTCTCTGTCATGGGCTGATCCACTGTATACATTACAAAGAGGCATCACAGTGTCCTGTGCAGTCTTGTGTCTTAGGGATGAAACTACTGGTATACCCTCACATTAATGTTTCAGTGATACATCCCTTTCTTGTGTGTGGGAGTGAACATAATGCTCCTTCATTTTTTTTTACTCAAAATAAAAGACAATCTAAAAAAGCTTTATGTCGCAGTCCTCATAATGTAGAATGGTTGGTGTAGAATGACTAGTCAGTACCTTTTAGATTTTCAATTCCCCATTTGCTTACGAGGACAAAGACGGGATGAAGTAGACCAGAATGCTGTTTTTCATTTCTGTATTCAAGTCCCTTATTCTCCTGGAGCGCTGTTTTATTTAGAGCATTTTGTGCAAAGGGTGACCATTACTTGATGGATAAGTCTTGTTATTGTTTGTGGTCAGATGCAAGAATGATGTCAAATTGATTTTCTTGTAAATAGAACTGATACAAAAGGAAGATATAACAATTCAGGTTTTTTGTTGCTTTTGTTTTGTTTTATAATAACAGAACTACCTTAAAATATGTGACATTTGTTGATTGTGGATAGCAAAGTCACACTCTAGCTAGCATATTTTTAGACAGTGAGTATAAAAGGGAAGATGGATGGTAATTATCTGAAGTGACTGCCCTGTAGCATGTGTGTGCATTCTCTATTTTGTGTTTGTTTTATTGTTTGGTTGTTGTTTTTCATTGCTAGTCATGGATTAGGAAAGAAGGGAAGTTTTTGTTGTTGTTGTTGTTGCCATGTGATGGGTTGAGGCATCTTTTGACACCCAATCCAAATTGTTTACCATTTGTTCAAATTTGGTGTGAAGAAAATTTGATACAAGGACGTAAGTTGTTCAGAGTCCTTATTCCTCTCCCTTGCTCTTTCTCAGGACTGGGTATTATTTTTAACTTTAACATGAAAGACTCTATAATCAGGCTTTGATATCATCCAAAGATGTTATGATCAGGCGTGGGAGATGTGGGGTTTACTGGTAATTGATCACAAGTAATTCCAATAGGTTAAGTCACAAGTGCTTATTTACTGCATTAGAATTTGGATAAGTACTTAGTATGATTTAATGGGACTATTAGCCCATTGAGGACGAGTCCGGAGTATACTCGGGCAGCACACTAAAACAGAAATACATGACATCATCCACACATACTCACACACATACAATTGCCAACACACAAATGATACGGGTTTTTTTTTTTTGTTCATCTTCTCAATGTAACAAGACACATACCCAAATTAAATGAGGACATTATCTTTATGTCACATAATTAGATCTATCTCATCAACTTCTTTCCAGGGAGTGAGCATTCATGTGCCAGCTTTGCATTTGAAGCACTGTATGCGCCATATATTTATTAGTCTATTTTTTCAGGAATTGGGACTTCCGACAATTTCGCAAGTGGTTAAATTTGAGTGTGGATTACAGTACTGAACAGAGAAATGTATGAGTGTACAGCACATTCATGTTGTGCTGAGAGTTGATATTTTCATGTGTTTTTAAATTTGCGAATAGCACCTGTCTTGCAAAATTTGCAAAAATAACACCTCGCGAAATATTCAACATATACAATACATATTCGTAGGGCCATGAAAATTGAGCAGAATTACCTGTCAAAGTAACCATTTGTTCCTTTTCTAGAGCTTATGTGATTTGTTTGGTGGAACATGAATTCAGTGATCAACTTGAATTCCAAAAGACTGACTTTAGATTTTGTGTGTGTGTGTGTGTGTGTGTGTGTGTGTGTGTGTGTGTGTGTGTGTGGAGCAAAAGCATTTATGATACAAGTTACTAGTGCACCATTGCAACTCTACAAAGATGAAAAAAATATATATACAGGAAGTGAAGGCTAGATACAAAATGTCAGAATGTTTATGACTTTGTGGTATTTCATGTGTATATTCAACCACCTGTTTCCCCTTTTCATGACAATGTCAAAATGTATCCTTATCTCTTTTTCACACTGCAATCATGAATGACTGTGCAGCCATCATAATATAGCACTCTCTCCCAGAGGTAAACAGCTGTAGCACTGCAGTCCATTCCCCTCTGTGTGCTAGCTGCTGTCTTTGTCATTGATTATTCTCTGAAACGCATCCTATTGAATTCATTCATGAAGTGTGTTGTTTTGCAGTGCGGCGCGACTGCTCGGGGACCCGCTCTCCCCCCTTCTCCCCCCTGCACAGTGCCCTGGTCTGTTGGTGGTGTTTATGCTAAGTTGCCATCTACAGCTGAAAGCAGTAAAACGACAGCCACAAGTCAGTAATTGATCCTGACAACTCCACAGGGTTGGATTTCATGCATATATCACGTCTGGAGAGGAGGGGTAAAAGGTTGATGAATGGGTGGCATAAAGTTCACATTCTTTTTTAAATTATCTACTTTCATCTAACTTATACCAAAGAAGTGTAATTGTCATTCTGTTGCTTGAAAAGTGTGATATTCATCACAGTCAATCATAACAGGTTTTTTTGGTTGTTTTTGTTTTTCACTTACCATCATATAAGATGGCTGGATAGTCCACACTAAGCTGCAATCCATAGTCCATAATAAGTTGGTCTTATATGGTTGCAGTTGCAGATAAATTGATAAATGTATTACTTTGCTTTTAATTCAGCTGTATTATCATATATATATATATTCCCCTCTTATCAAATTGTCCACATTAGCCCTATGGTTGGCAATAGTAATTTCATATTATATCTTAATTGAAAACCAGTTGTACAGTCAGTGCAAAGTACTGATATTTTTGTGGCATAAGTTGCATCTAAAATTCAATGCATACAGTGTAGACAAGAACTTTCACGTGCATTTTAATTTCATGAAATTTAGCTCTCGTGAAATTTGCAACACAAAATTAAAATGCACACAAACATTCCTCACTTTACAGTAACTTACTTCTGGGAAAACATGATAATTGTATGATACTGTATACAGCAAAGTGGGACCATGCTGTGATCCTAGCTATACCTGACAATCATTTATCTAGAAAGAAAATGAAAAGACAAGCACATAAGTCCCCATACAGTGCTTCCATAGTGATATTTTTATGTCGATCCTTGAATGACTTATTGCATTGTACAGTAGGTTTGCCTTTCAAAATATTAAACAATGTGAGTTTTTAGATATATACATTGCATTTTGCATTATACTTTTTGTTGGATGGAATTAAATCATAATTGAATTCAATTGAATTGTGGGAGGTGCTGTGCTCTTCAGCCCATGTGATTTCTGCTGCGTGTTTGTGTAGAAACCAAAGAAACTTACTTGTTTGTATTGTCTCCACATTCTAATATATTATATTGTGTGAGTTTGAGGTGGGGGTAGTGATGATCAATCCAAGTATTTCCTGTTTGTTTTAACAAATTCCCTTTTCCTGGAACTGAGTGCAATATCTGCCCCACCCATACTCCCACATTCAATCGATTGAATTCAAGTGCAAGAGCAAATGACCAGAATCATGAAGAAAAGCCCACCACAATCCTCCCTCCATCGTAGTCTGGCTTTCTCTGCATTTCTTTCAAGTCTCTAAGGCAGGCATCAGACCCCAAATACCAGGTTTCCTTGGCTGCATCCAACACAAACATTCCTAATAGCTTATTAATAAGTGAAATGGCGGACGGCGAATAACAGGGGCAAACCTATCGCGGGGAGTGCGTTGCTCCCTGTGCCAACGTGTGGCGGGCGGCATCCCTCTGTGACGAACCAAAATGTCTCCCTCGTTTGACAGTAATTGATTCAGTTAATGTAAGTACAATCTTCTTCATTTGACAGATTGGATTAGCAGGGGGTATAGGTGCAGAACATCCCTACACTCACTCTACACTTCATATATCTTAATCATATTTGTCATCCTCCTCGCTACACTGTATGTTCCTAGATTCATCAATACTAGTAGAACAAAAAGAAATAGTAAAGGTTTGTTTTGTTTTGTTTTTTCCAGCAACAGCATTTTATACACTTCGATTCTCATATATGTGTGAATCATCATGAGAATTGCTTCTGTTCAGTCCATAATTGGAAAGATAGTGATAATGCATGTCAACTTTTTAGTGCCAGACATTTGCAGATTAATGCTTTCATTTTTTCTATCATACATATGAAATGCAGTGACCTGACATGGTGTACCACAACATGAAATCAAATGGAGTGAAGAGATCAGCTGGGTTATGATGCAAGATGGATTATGACATCTAAATATTATATTTAACTTTCATAACATTCACCCTCATTGCAAATATTTTATTCTTTAAAAAAATGGCAGGATTTTATGTGCATTTGCTGCTCAAAATTAGTACCCAGTAATGCGTCTAGGTATAGTTATTATGTTCTTTAAAAAGCATTTTAGTGTAGTGTTGCAAAGGTTGTGATGTCGTTCATAGCTAAATTGTCATTCTATGCCAATATAAATATAGTCATTATCATTACATGGAGCTGTGATTAGAGTTTTCAGTTTCAAATAACAAAAGCAACAGCTAGCAATACGGCATGTGACAGAGTCAGTACTCATTGATGTTTGAATGCCTCACATGACCAGCTTGTAGCGTGCATAAACTGCTGGTTTCAAGGGATCTTACAGTTTGGGTTGAGACCTAACTTCAGGTTTCTAACATTTTTCATGAAATACGAAAAAGCATGTAATTTCAAGAGGTATTCATCACTTATTTGATGAAAATTGGTTTGGAAATGGCTGAAATATCTGAAACAAAGCAATCCTAGTAAAAGGTGGGACCCACCTTTTATTAGGATTGCTTTGTTTAACTTTGCTTTTGGATGTCTCAGCCACTTTGAAACTGATTTTCATCTAATAGACATTTAGTTCTTCATAGAATGGTATGCTCTGTATCATTTTATAAGTGGTTTCTTGGTATCTCGCAAAAAGTTAAAAGCTAAATCATCACCTCCACCAATACTATACCATGCCTTTAAGTGAAAAATTCATTTTCCACAAAATGATAAGATCACTGTCCGTCACATACAGCGTAGCATGACAAGGAATGTAAAGTGTCATCCATACATCTTTTTCTTGGAAATACTTTTTCAGATTTGATTTTTGCTCTTTTTGTTGTTGGTCTAGCAATTAGAAGAGAAAGTTCAACAGGTGTATTGCTGATGTCATAGATGTCTGTTCTGTAAATGCCAACTGCCCTGAGTAGGTCTAATGTGTGTATATATGAATATGTAATAGTCTCTCTAGAGGGACATCAAATTACAGCCATGTGTAAATGACAGAAAAAGGTGCTTCCTAACTGCTATTGCACTCTAAATATGATCATGCTTCATATTCATAACAGTGAAATTTAATGGGGAATCAAGGGACGTATTTATTGTATTTCCAACCTTCATAGTCTGTTAAATTGAAAAGATTTCTGTGTTCAGAAATAGCAGATGAAATACATATTATGTAAGTATATGATGTCAAATATCCAACATTCGGTCAAATGCAAGGTACGACGTACATGTACATTGTTTGCACTGTGCCATGGCTGTATTTTAACTAGGTTTTTACATATATAGTGGAAGTCCATGATATGTTGAGTTAAGAGTTTCAAATTTTGTGAGGGGAAAAGTTACTTAATGAACAGAAGGAACTGCTGCACTTTTTTAATTTTCCTTTTCATTCTTCCTTCTTTTTTTCGTGTCTATGATGTGTGTATCAAGAATGTATATGCAACACCATTTTTTTTTCTTTATCTAGGCAGTTGATAATCTGTGGCTTTTAAGGTACCGGTACATAGAAGTTACCCTCGGTGTTGCCACAAATGTTGTCTAAAATGGCAAAGCAACAAGATGCAATTTGTTGTCCATTATGTGATGAAATTTTGTTATCATGATGCAAGAATGACGGGTGTGTATTGCTGAGTACAGTGTTACATGATCATTCAAAGCTTTGTAGTTTGTGATTCTAATTTATGATGATTGTCATTCTAACTGCCCAAAGCCATTATCACTGTATTTGTATTGCAGAATGAAAAGCACAAAAGGTCTTTGAGAATTCTGTAACCTGATTCATTGTTGGAATAGTACTTCAGACTTTCTTTCATTCTCTGTCTTCTCTATTCTTTTCTCTCCTCTCTCCCTCTCTCTCTCTCTCTGTTTTTCTCTTCTCTCCTCTTTCTTTGTTTTGTTTTATTGTTTTGTTTCAGGGTTTTTAATGTTTCACATTCAATCTTACCGAAGTGTTTGGACACTTGGGCCAATACGATTGTTAGTTCACATTCAATCCTGCGAATGAGGACAGAAGACAGCACTTGCAATTTACCCACAGATCATCTTTCGTGTGGCATTCTGGCAAATTATTTATCCAAACCTGTTTTCGTATGCACACCCTTCAGTTTGTCCTTCTTGGCTCATAATGGATGCTGGGTTAGGGCTGGAGAACGTACCTAGTAGATAGAAGGCTTTCTTCTGGCGTTTCCTGTGGTAGAGACAGTGTTTTGTCAAGCAGGTGCCATGGTTGCCCTTTGCTTTTCACTGCAAGGCATGTTTGATATTTCACATCTTACAAATATCATGTTGGTAACTGTAGCTGGCATTCATCAAGAGCAGTAGCACATATTTCTTACACCTTGCATTATGTCTATACTGTATTGTATGTATTAGCATGCCTTGTAAATGATGATTTTTTTTTCTTAAACCTTCTTGTATTGTTAAATGAGGGATGTGTATCAATTTTTAATTCAATGGAGCAAAAGCTACAGAGCAGCAAACTAGAACAGGAGCAGTGAATGCACTGACAATCTTAAGTTAATGAGTTCAAGTTTTAATCATGAAGATCAATTCACAGTACAATGAGGATTATTTCATGAAAAAAAAAATTGACAATAAAAGATATGACATTTATTTTAGCTGGCCACAGTTTCACAGATTCTCATGTAAGCATTTTGTGTGTGTAATATTTAGGCGTGACTTGTATAAACTCTTCAAAACAAATCTGCAGTGAATTTGATGAATTTGTTATTTCATTTTTGTGTGTTTATACAGGAAGGTATTAGGTTATCATTAAGCTTGTTTGTCTGCTCTTGTAGCAATAGATTTTGCTGTTTCTACTGTAATATTTAAGATACATACCTTAGAATACACTTTCAGACTTCTTTTTTTTTTTAGATAGATACAAACAGAGAGGGAAGAAGGGAGCGAGAGAGAATTTTGCTTTCATGGACATTAGCTGTATTCACACCAGCACAATTCTATCCTCTCTCTGGCGCTTACAGACTTCGCTCCTACATCAATATTCCAAGAACGAGTAAAGGGTTGAATTTTGATACGGAAACACTATACGCAGGAGGGGGTATCTCAGCAGGAAAGTCAATACAGTAGATAGACCCCCTTTCTCATACGTGTGCTGGATCTGAAGCAACCGTAATGGAGTGGTCAGCAATGACAATGGGGATGTAGGGGTGACTTGTTAAATTTACTTCCTTATTTTGAATGTGAAAACCCCCCTTAAAGACAACTAAATGTGCAGTTGGTGTGAAGGTGAGCAGCTTGTGCATGGCAGAGCAACAAGTAGGTCAGTGAGGAGCTGAACAAGAGGTGAGAAATGCCGTGCTTAGATTCTTGCCTGGATTCTCAGCCTGCGTGAGCAACATCCCGGTATGTGTAATGCGATTGCACCTTCATGCCATGATGCTCAAAGCAGACTGTCTTCGACTATTAATGTGAATATCAGTGCTAAAGTGCCTCGGCGCGGCCGTGTTTTACTCTCCAGCGGCTGCAGGGACTCCGATATTAGGGGAATGCATGATTGTGGTGGATTTTTCTGACTAGCACGCCGACATCAGTGGAATCAGCGAGATTGCGTTATGATTAGTAGCGGGTCTGTAACTCGGCATGCCTCGTGTGGGAGGCTATGAAGTCAGCCTGGGTGAGAGAGAAAAAAAAGGCCTTTCAGTGAGCTGAAAATCAGCTGTGCTCATGAACATCATATCAACAGAGCTGTGGGAGGCAAGATATTGAGAGCAGGGGAGTCTGCTTGCTTCATCCACAAGTATCTCTCGTTCTCCTTGATGAATTTCGACAATAAATTGTCGCTGAATGTTCGTGACAGGTGCACATCGCCCGATTTGTCAATTCCACGAGAGAGCATCACATGTCTGTAAAGGGAATAATCAGGAGGGACGAAACACTTTATCACAAATCACTTTTCTGAGAGAGTGGACTTTCTTCTAGAGCAGCGTAACGATGGCTTCACCTATGATGAGGACACGTAGCAAGACGAATGCGATGTTGCAGCCGACGTCGGGCCTCAAGACCTCGGCGTCGTCTGGATCCATCAAGACAATGAAGTCTCTCAAACCTCGCACTCCAAAAACGAGGTAAACAGAATCAATTTTCAGCAGTGCAGAAAAGGTGGAAGAGTCTTATAAAGATCTAATATATTGTGCTTTTAGTCAGCAGACCCCTGTACTGGTCTCATGATTGTGTCTGTCAAATTTCTATGATGTCACATACTGTGTTAGATTCATTCTATTTTCTTCTTAATTCATGATGATATATATTTGTACGTATATGTAATTGATACAAGTTTTGTTCTAGTTTATGCGATATGAACAGATGCTCCAGCAAGATATAACATTTTGGACATACCTGCAAAGTTACTGTACAATCAATGCGCGGAAAGAATGCAACACTGACATATTTGGCATATGCAAAGTGTATTTTATCGTTTTTGTGTTTATCCAGAAATTATTTAATGCACAGTAATCAAGCCTCAAAATGTCATGTGTTGCTATGGGTATTTTTGTGTTTAGTTGTGGCTGCTCTGTTCACATTCTCAGAAGACACAGTATGCAAACCTTTCATATCAAATCTTTATCCATGTCACCTGAACAATGTACATGTAATTCAATTAAGTCAATACTCGCCCTTTCAATCAAAGGGGTAAGAGATGCAGGGTCCTATTTGTAGCAAGATATAAGCTAATGACCATGAAATTTTGAAGATTTGTTACAGACCAGGTCTACAATGGATTAAAGTATACATACCTTTGACATCAGCTACACTTTTGCAGATTTTGTAAAAGTAGAAAGGAACAACAGTAGTGGAAGCAAATATGGCAGTTTCAGTCATATCAGCTATAGATTAAGAATAATATTTCCAAAATGTTCTGTTCTAAGTTCAGTGGGAATCCATGACACAAACACAGGATATTTAAGATGATAAACAAACCCTTTAATTTTTTATTGTATTTACATTTTGTAGGTCATTAACAATGATAATAAAGGACATTCATATTGCGCAGCTACTATAATGATATACTCGACTGCGCATATACTCTACTGATGACATCCTGAATGAGACAGAGAGAGAAAAAAAAAGAGATCGAATACATTGTCATTGATTGAAGAGAAAAATTCATAGGCAAAATCGGGGAATATTGATCACCATGGACTTTCATAAGCAATAAGATGGAGTAGTGTTGATCAATCAGTCTTTCTGTTTTCATTGGTGGTCGAGAGCAGAGATTAGATTCCTCCAGTTATTGTGGCTAGCGGTAAGAAATATCAGAACCACAAACTGATTAAATTCCAGGCTCTTCAAACATTTACCCACTTCTAATTGCTCTAGTAAACAGCGTTGTCTGCCCAAGATTATGACTGAACACTTTGGGTTTGTTTGGGGGGGGGGGGGGGGGGTTCCCGCCAAAGTAGTGTCTCATCGAAGTTGACATGGTCATTTGGGTCATTCATCTTGCTGTGATTTAATCAATAAGTCATCACTCAGGGTTGGGCAGGGAGAAATTGCCATGGAGGAACTGTCCTGTCGGTGACGGCAGGTGATGATGTCCCCAATCAACAAATTGATGACATCCTGAATGAGACAGAGAGAGAGAAAAAAAAAGATCGAATCTTTGTCAAACCACTGCACTGCTTGCTGAGACTTTCCTTGTAATTGCACATTAGGAGAAAACGCATCTGACCGGGGGAGGGAAATTGGACAACCGTGTCCATGAATAAGTTATACAGGCAGTGCCCAGGCCATCAGAGTTTCTTCGATCAGAATTCGTTTAAGGAGGTGTTGCAGGGTAACCAATGGGTCACCAGGGAGAGAGAGTTCCTGTTTACCTTGTCCTGGGCTGCGTGACACCTTACTAAGGGGGGGGGGGGGGGGGGTGGGAGGAGACAGGTAACATGCAGGAAAGTGGCAGTGGATATTGATTCTTATCAACCAGTACAAGATATTTCATGGTATGTGGAAATGTCTCACTGCTAAATCAGTGCATTCAGAATATTGTACTGCCAATGAAGAGGTTACACAGCAAAAAGATCTCCATGCCTTTTGTTCTGACTTAGCTCAATACATTAACATAAAAGTTATAAGTCATTTGCTTTTAAGAACTGGGTGCAGAATGAGAATTCAGTACTTCTAAAAAGCAGTCAAAATATATTTGGTAATACTCCACCATGTGTATGTTGTCTGTATACAGACCATTCTGCCATTTAGACAGGCAATATGGCATGCATACATGCAACTGCATGAGGTGACCTTTAATTTTGAAACAGTTCGTATTTCACCACACAGCGACATTATGTCACCAAGCCAAGGGAACTTTCTTTGAAGAACACACCTGCTGCATCATGAGCTTTCATTGTAAGGTTTGAAGTCGTGTCTTTTACCAGATTACAAAAAAAATCAAGTGCAATTCAGAGTGTTGTATCCACCTGATACATGGCATTGCTGACAGGAAATTCAAGGGAAACTGATTTTGATGAAATTAGATGCAAGCTAAATCTTTGTGGAACTCTGTTTGGTTGGCTAGGTGCCATGAAAGATACATGATTGTTGCCTACATGTTTCATCATCACTGCAAATTCCCATGAGGAGGAGAAGGAGAGAGGAAGCTATGGGGAGCCATGCATGCAGTGAAAACAAATCTGACATGACTGAAATATGCATAAATTTCCTCTTCCGCTGTCAGAACCTGTCTACTGTGTGAGGCATCTCCCTCCGTCTCATTTTGACCTTCTGCCACTTAGACAGTAGATATGCAAATGCTGCGTTTGAGAGTGCCTTGAGTTGAGGTTAATGCCCCTGTACATTAATGTTCCTTTTTGTCCGTGCACACTTGTCATTATAGGACTCTGCCATAGAGACATTTGTCGAAACATCGTGATTGAAGCTACTGTAACAACCAAGTTGAGGTTCATGCACTCTACCTGTTCATAACCAGTTGTTTGTACACAGCCTGCTAAAATATGTGAATTTACTTAGGAAAAAAAAAATGAATCCTTCAGAACCAGGATGGTCAATGCATTGATACAAATTCATGTGGCGTCTATTTTTTACTACCCCTTCAGCAAGATATGATATGAGTCATGAATGATAATAATAATAATAAATATTTCTAATGCGCACTTTCTGACAGTATGTCACTCAAGGGGCTACAATAATTGATACATTATAATCACTCAACAATATAATTCAAATCTACAATATCTAGAGTATTCTTAATTGGCCATTGAGGACGGTTTGATTTTGCTACAACATGCATTTCCCATAGGCGCTTGCCCGAGTATACCCGGGACTCGTCCTCAACGGGTTAGTTAATGAATAAACTATGGAATGGTCTCCAAATGGGTACAAATTACTATCTGCCTGAGGTACCTGGTATCATACCGTTATGCATGGCATATCACAGTTAGAAAGAAGACAGGTAACATCAAGAGGAGGTAGCACCTTTGTGTGTGTCTGTTATTGTTACTTCAGACCACATAAAAAAGAAATCATATTAAAGTATGTCACGTAAATCTTGTCTTGACAAAAGGGTAAGATGCTTGTTTGCAAATACTTTTCCACATTCATTTCATATTACATTTCATATTACATTTTAACAAAAGTAATATATAAATGTCAAAGTAATCAGATGATAAACATACAAATGAAACAATATCCATAGAGATATTCAATGCAGATCGTTGTTTGTGAAAGTTGAATACAATTCAGATCAGTGTAGACGATGAAAGCATCATAAGCAATTGCTTGAAGTAAGAGTATCCAAAAAGGTGCATGCATATGGGTGTGGTGGATTCAGTGAGTGAATAATCCCTGGCATCAGGTGTGGGAAAATGTGTCAAGTACTCATGCAAAGAAGTCTAGGATTAGACTGTTTCCTTGTTGGTTAATGAATGGATGATATTCAAGAGACTCTGCTTGTGTTTTATAACCAATCCCTGATTAAGCCGTTGAGGACGAGTCCCGAGTATACTCAGGCAGGTGTCTATGGGAAATGTGTGTTGTAGCAAAATTAGTCTGTCCTAAACAGGTTAAGGACTAATAAGCTACAAAATATGAGCTGTATGACAGAGATCAGTACTGAAAGAAAGTAGAGACTGCTCTCATGTTCTGCTCAAGAAAAAAAACAACATGAATTTTGGTGTTTTAAAGTATTTTGAGTATGATGACTCACACCAAGCCATTTTGTTTTTTCTTTGTTTTGTTAGTTGTTCTGTGTGTGTGTGTGTGTGTGTGTGTGTGTGTGTGTGTGTGTGTGTGTGTGTGTGTGTCATTCTGGATACAAAGAACATGTTCATATCTTCATTGGATATGTGGTTGTCAGAAAATGAGAGTTGCTTAGGATACTTGTGGCAGGGGACATATCTGTTTGGTTTAAAGGGTTCCACAAACTTTTGCACATGGTTGCACACAGTCTGGTGCAACAATCAAATTCAAAATTAAGATACCGTACACCATGTTGTACTTAAGGGATGTTTTGTAGCCATCTGTTTCACATCTTCCGATGTGTATTTGAAAGCTGTACTCTTAAAATGTGAAGTGTTTAGTTGCATATCAATATAATTTGTTGGGGTCATATTTTGGATAGAAATAATGACACTCGGTATCTTGCTATGACAGGGGCTGCATCCTGTACAAAGAATATGATGTACGTGTAGCCAAAGAAGAGAAAATAGAGAAAAGGAATGATAGAAACTTTAGATACACAAGCAAATCTTGAAAATATAATTAGCTTACATCTTGTAATGCTTTGCTGTTATTCTTTTGTAATCAGCTAAAGGAGCATTAGGTGGGCCTACCTTACAAATAGGCAATAAAAAGCTATGTGTTATGAATATAATGTGTGTGCTGACAATAAGGAAAGATTAAGATTACATGAAAATGAGTAATGCAAAAAAATATTATGCAATCATATGGTTTTGTGCAATCTTCTTACATGTTTCTCTTTTGTGCATTCTGAAATCAATTTGCCTTGAGCCCGGTACTGATCTCCTGTGATTTGATGGATTGCATTCAAGCTCTACATAGAGGCATGTTTGCTGAGCGCTATTCATCCAAACATCCTCGGCTCCAGGAAGAAAATGCAGCCCGAAGCGAGCAAAAATTCTACATTTATGGATCTGCAGAGCAGGTCATTTGATTCCCCCATTTATTATCCCACGTCCGTAGTCCGATTGGGTATCACCAGCCACGCTGGTGTGCTATGCTTATCATATGAGGATTTGCTGAAGCCTTGTGCACAGCAGATAGATGTCCAAAGCATCATAAGACACTTTTCAAGTCTCTAAAATTTTGTCAGTGGAGCAGTTATGTGACTGAAGGATTCATTCTGTGCGTCTCGTGTTATATTATTCATTAGAAAAAAATATATATATAATTTACTTGCAGTTATATGCTGACAAGGAGAGACCGCTGCATGGATTTGCAAGAGTGATACACAAATAATATTTCTGGTTTGCTGTTCTGCCAATGTCACAGGTACATTTCTGAGTATATCCATGAACAGAAAGAATT
Organism: Diadema antillarum; assembly: GCF_040938485.1. NCBI lineage: Eukaryota > Metazoa > Echinodermata > Echinoidea > Diadematoida > Diadematidae > Diadema > Diadema antillarum. The sequence goes on from NW_027271544.1 coordinate 147,911, forward strand.
CAAACAGTTTTGACATTTCACATTTGTGATACTTGTATTTTGTATTTATATATATATATAATACACACTGCAATATATCATGTTACATATGTTATTTTCATTGTAAAGCATTAAGGCACATGTTGAAAATGTTACGGCACGTGATGAAAATTGGAAAGAAAGAAGAGAGAACACACAGGCACCTCATGTAAGTCGATGAAAAACATCGACTTTCCACGTCAGTGCAGTGCCATGAAAAATATTCCAAGATTTTAAGATGAAAGCGTGGAAGTTTTGCGCCAGAAGTTTTGAAAGTCATGAAAGAGCATATGAAATTGGAAAAAGAGACGTGAAATCCATCTGTTGATATCGACTTTGCGCACATTGAAGGGAAATCACCTCTGGGATATAATAGGCCAATCAATAATGGGGATAGAAAGGGTGCATTACATGGTATTCATTTCACAGGTGGCCCTATCGGTTTTGTATGCTAATAGCTTTGATAGGCCCTCATGGGGGATCTGTAGATCTTGAAATTAGATTTTTTTTTTTCCTTCTCGTAATGCCAAATGTCCTCTGAGAATTTCTGCAAGATGATCAATACTTATTTCTGTTGAGCAAATATCACCCATGGCTGAAACTATGTGCGAAGCATGTCAATACAGTGAGTCCTTTATACCTCTACATGCATGATCCATCCATTCTTATCGCATTGGCAAAGCTACTTTTCCATTCACCTACTAAAAAAACAAAAAAACAAAAAAACAAAAAAAAAACCCAGAGAGGAAGACAGACGACAACATGTAGGTAAATAGATACTTGGCTCATTGACATCTTGTAGACACTGCCTTAGAATTAAAGACACACAATGAATAGTGATGACAGGTTCCTAAGATACTACTTTGAAACTTCAGCTTTAGAAAATAATATGTAGCAAAAGGATGTGATGCACTAGCATCAGTATATAATACGCATTGACTGTGAAAAGGGGCGAGAAGCGAACAAAATGAGAGGATGTATGTATATGTGAGTGTGTGTGTGTGTGTGTGTGTGTGTGAGGTGTCAGTGGATTATTACACAGGAAGAAATGTATGAATGTCATATAAAATGCATTTTATTCAAATATTGGGTGTCTTGCCGTGAGCGGGTAGAGGAGCCAGAATGATTGGCATGGAGAAGATTGAGTCTCTTGCTGCCCCTCATGCTTCCCCTAAACCCCTCTCCTTCCTTTGCCTCTAGTCTACCAGGACTAGACCCTAAACATTTCTTTCTCCCAAATGGTTCCTTCAAATACGGAAATTCAGCGTATTTATGCACCAGAAAGTAGTCCACGATTGAGCAGCTAACAATCAACATATCTGTGGGGATTTTAGTGAATTCACGCAAGTCGATTGTGAGATATTCGACATGCTGCACCCATGGTGAATAATGACTCATAGCGCATTTGAGATATTTGCAGAGCTTCTACACAGGAAAGTATTCAACGAAGCAAAGGTTTTCTCAAGTATGGTTTTCTTGTTTGTGTATGATCTGAATGGTAGAGGGTGAACAGGGAAAGAGGCAGCTTGATATATCACCTGTCATCACAAAAATGCTGATAACATCACTAACTGTCAATTGTCTAATTGTAGAGGGTTTTTTCCCCATTTTTCCAGACTGTAAGCTGTCAAATTGTGCATCATTAGTTCCACTTTATTCAGAATGGGAACCCCACCCCCCCCCCCCCCCGAAAAAAAAAGAAGGGATGAACCATGCTCACGGGAGGGGGGGGGGGGGGAAGGGAAAAAAGTGGTTTCTGTGGAAGGAAGCTCAAAGGTCTAGATGCTGTCATACATGAGGGAGATTAAGCATTCAAATGCAATAGGTCACTTTTAAACACCATTGCAAGCAAAGATTTAAAAGTGAAGGGAAAAAATGGTTTTATATTAGAACTATTTCGTCATGAATGTTATATCGTACATGCATTTTCTTCTGTTCATGTAGCTGTGTTCAAACATTATGTCCTCCTGGTCCTGCTGCATAAAGTTGAGATCAAACTAAAGTCAGAAAATCAACCATAAGTCTCTGAATACTCAATCCTAATTGGCTGATATCCAATTTATGTTGAATTTTGTGACTTATGTTTGATTACATGTGTTTGTGCTACAGGGCCCAGGATACTTTTCAATCAGAGTCATGGAAAACTGCTCTTCATCAGATCAAAGTGAAAGTCGTGACCTTTCATGAATAAAGAAATTGAGCAAAGTTGTGAAAGTAACATCACAATGATGTGACCTTTCTTCTGCTTTTCAATTCTCACAGGACGTCATGTTTGTTGACTTTTTGACCTTCAATGTGAGGATAGCTGTCTGATTTTATTCCCATTTCAAATCCACTTTTGCTTTCAGGCATGTTTGTGTCATCGAGAATCTATTCAAAATTTGTTTTATTTTGGGAACAAATTTGGCCATGGAACTGACACTCCTTTCTGCTTGGCCGACATGTTTGCATGTCGTGTTGTTGACTCTGGCAGAATTGTTGAATAATTGACTAGCATTATGTGCTGCCAACACCAGTGTAGCACTCAGTGTCCTGCATAGTGTTATAGAGATCCGTGCCATCGTATCATGAGTTTGAAGAATGATGATAACAGCTGGTAGAGGATTATGTATTTGCATGCTCATGAGTACTGCTCCCTGCGACATGCAAAAACTTTTTCCCCCATGTTATTAGTTGGCACCAAAGCAGTGCCACTGACCTGCTCCACGAGCCATGTGCCTCAAATTTGAGCATCTTCCTTCAAGTGTGTGTCAGGGAATGCATCACTCCGGGCCTAGTCTTCTACACCCAGACTCTGTTGCGTCATTTGATGTTCTCCGTACCTCTGGTATGGTAGATTGGTGTTGTCATTGAATCGCATGGAGCTGTTTGCGTATTTTCTAGCCCTAGTTCAGTTCCCTTTCCATTCAATAGTGGCTATTCCCATGATCTCATTGTGGTTGCTTTACAATGCCCTTTTAGGTATACACTGCATGACTTGCTGAAATGTTGCACCCAAATTTGTAAAGAAAAATGTTAGATGTGTTGAATTCCAAACCTATTTTAATGAGTGATTCATTCAATGTGTCTTGCACGTGTGTGTATAATTCAAGATGATAACCAGAACAACTACTAAAGATCATGTTTTCTTGTCAAAATTATCTAATTCTATACGTTGTTGTAATAGAATGGTTATCTTGGTACTGAGATGTCTTTCATTTCATTTCATCATTTTTCAGAAAGCTGCTTTGAAAACTCCTTTTTGCATCATTGTGTATAACCAATTTTAAGTTAAAATAGTATTGCCAAGGAAGCTGATTGGCTGATGATAGCAGTTAACTTATTCCTGACATTCACTCTTGCTGCATGCAGAACTTAAGTCTGAATCCCTCTGAGAAATCTCAAGTGTGTTGTTGACAAAGGGACATCCAATTACTGCATCATCTATACTGCATCTCTCTGTGCCCACCCCCATCACCCCAACATCCTATCTCCCTTAGGTCACAAGAGGGCTCTATTACCCCAAAATGGAGGTGAGACAATAATGACATTACCTGGATCTGTTTGGATCTGTTTGTCATTGCATTCACTGATGGCAGCCAAAAACTTAAACTTGGTTCCTCATTACAAGTGGTAATACAGCTTAAAATCTGATGCAGATATGTGGATAACACAGTTCTGATTCTTGAGTGTCTTCTGTTCTTGCTCAGCCATTATTCCTGATTAGTTTAATATCATTGGTATTCATATAAAAATCAGTAGTGCATGCCTTACGAGTAGAATTAATCAGAGACCTGAATAAATTGAACAGTAACCTAAATAATGTAGCCATGTAGACGTCATATCTGAAACCTCACTGTTTTTATGTACCATGATATATTGAAATCATACACTGCATGATTCAATTTATGTCTTGCCTGTGCTCTATCTCTTGAGGTATTTCCTCAATTTCTCTTCATTCTCCTGTCATGTGAGACATTTTATTGGAGACATCTTTGTTATTTGTCTGCGTGATAATGCTGTTATTTTTTCATCACTTGACCGAGAACCACAAGCAAAGAATACAATATTGGGTGACTCTCAATGCTTATAAAAGTGAAGATCAAGACCTCTACATTTACTTTCCAATTAAACAATGTTTTCATGGAAATGTTGCCAATATTTCCCTCTCAGTATCAAAACAAAATATTCCTACATTGATGTCTCAATGCCAACCATGGTGGAAATTTGCCTTGTCTTCGTCTACTGCTGTTGGTTTTGTAGTTTCTCATCAGGGCAAAGCCTCATGTACATGTACATGTATCCTTTCTGTTTGTGTGAACTCGTGTCAACTGCACTGACTCATAGAATGCCGACATTATTGCTTTCCCCACAGACTGGCCTGTGTCTGCAAGGAACAATTTATGAGCTACTTTGCTTGAGAGGAGATGCTTGTAGAATGCAGTCGGTAGATTAGGACACCCTTTCCCATGGATTCCCTCTCCCTGTCTTCTCATTTTTTTTTCTCTCCCTCTCCCTCTCCTCTTCTCTTCTCTCTGTCTCTTCATCTTCCTTCTCACCCTTTCTTTTCTTTCCTCATCTTCCCTATCTCTCCATATTGATGGCCTGGTCAATTTATACTGTTTATATAAAGAAGTAGGCTTGTTTCACTTTCTGTTTTTTTATACACACTTCTCATTTTGAATCACATCCTAAATGTCTGATCAGAAGGGTGCAAACATTAACTCAAGATTGTGTGTATATCATGGTCAAGATGCTGTGACCACTTTTGACCATCCTCTTTGGGCTGTAAAATTTGAGATGGTTGCAGATATCATCCTATGATATATGATGTACTTCTGTGCATGTCTATGCTCCTACTTTCGATATAAAGGTACTTGTGTCGCTGTCGTTGTGCTTCTGTGTGGAAATGCAAGTTCAGCAGATCTCTACATCACTGTTAATACAATTTATATTTCCTCTGCATCAATCTTAACACAATTCATATTTCTCTGGAGCATTAGGTAATTGCTGGTACTCAGCATCGTTATAAGCAAGCCCTATAAAGTGATGTGAGCAAATTTCCACTTCTTGCGCGACAACTCATCTTATCACATTTTTTCCCTTTCTGCCTCAGAACCCAAACAAAATTGGTGAAATTTACTCAAGGTGCATCTCTTTTCTATTCTGCAGTATGCTGTATGTTCATTCACTGGGAATGTGATCATGAAATTAATTCTCCCTTGTGGTCATTCCACTTCTGTAAAATGAAACTGTCTCTTGGCACAAAGCTTCGTATCAAAACATGCAAGGAACTGAGTTTGAAATGATGAGACTTCTATGACTCCAGACTGGTTCAGACATTCGTCTGTATCAGGTGTCGTCATCACATTGGTGTTTCAAAGTTTCATGTGCTTTTAGCTTACTGCAAACACACACCAAAAAGCACTTTTAGCATCATATTTCTTTTCTTCTTTATTTGTGTGTTTGTGAGTGTGTGGCATAAGTTAACTTTCAGTTTTCATTCTTGTGATAATAAAGGCAGAAGCTATGTCTGGAATTAATAGTTTTCAAAATTTCTTTAAGAAATTTTTTTGTTAGCTATCAAGTTACCAGCGATCAGATCTGGGCAAGTAATACATATGGTTGTAACTTTCTGATTAAATTGCTTTGTAACGCAAAGAATTGATTTATCCAGAAATCAGAAGGACATGCAGGTTAGTCCGCCTACTCTCTAAATTCCTTTGATTGAGATGAGATGAGGGACAGATCCAAAATTAGATTGAAAATCTCAATCTGATACACGTAGAAGGCAATCTAATTTTTAAGTCTAATTTTGGATTTGTCCCTAACCACAATCTCATAAATTGATTTCTAATCCAAGGAAGTTAGCGAGATGATATGGGAATGAAGCAATGAGATGTTTATCACTTTTATTGATGAATTAGTTTGGCGTGATTGCCTGATGATTCACTAGGTGTAAAGATTCTAATATGTTTACTTTGTCAACATGCATAACTGTAATATAATGCGTCGAGAGGAAAATTAAAATGTCTTCCCCTCTGAGTGGGTTTCATAAGCTGACCTGCAAGCTTGTATACATGTAGCTAGTTTAATCACGCAGAGGTCTTCAAGCAAATTTCTATTTTGCATGTCATTTTGGTAGTTTTTCATGCCAGCCTTTTTTCCCACCATTGTAATCCATGTTGCACTTTAGCATTTTGTTTGTATGGTGGCCTCCTTCTCCGGCTTGTTGACATTTCCCGTCCCTACCAGCAAGTTGGTTTGACTTTTCAGCTATTCTGGGTCATGCAGAAGTATTATCATGCTTTCCAAAACATGTCCTTGTGGGTTTTGTTGTCATTGTTGTTTATATATGAATTGGACTATAATTTTTCTATTGTATATGTTTTATTTGGTTCTGAAATACATTGCACTGAACTGTTTGGAGGTCCTTTAATTCACGTCATGCTCCTCAAACAGCAAAAAAAGAAAAAAGAATCTTTCATGTATCCCTGTCTCACAAAGATGATAATCTTGGTCATAATTTGACATCAACACAATCAGTAAATATCAAGAGGCTATCATTCTGTTTAATCGTTTTGTGTACAAGGAAATAAAGAGTAATTTGTGTGTCATTGAATGATATTTACATGTACCTCATTAGTAACAAGATTCTAAAATTCCTACAAATGTTGTGCAGGGTAGCATTGTTTTATGAAAAAGGCATAACATATTTATCCCCAATTCTGCTCTGGTGCTTTTCCTATGAAACGTCAGTCATCCAAGCATTTCTAAGACTGATGCAGAAGACTAATGAAGGCATTGTAAATAATCCCACACTAGTACACATGTATAGACCTGTGAATGATACTCTTGCAGAATCTAGATCATGACGGGAACTCTCCAATGATAGTTCTTTACAAGGAAGAGAAAATATTATATTACTCTTTTCTCTCTCTACCTCTGTCTCTAGAGAGAGTGTGTGTAATACAAAGGAAAATTGTGGGGAAAGGGAAAGACAAATCTTACAACACAAGATACAGTAAACAGATTAGCAGAAAAGATCAAATCTTTGAATTTAAGAAAGGCTGATAGAAGCATATCTACAGTATATCACTACATTTATTCCATATACTTGTGTACACATAGATAGATGGATAGACTAATAGATAAACAGATAGATACACATGTAAAAAGAAAGATAAATGTGTAGATATAGATAAAGATGTAGATGTGATGAATAAAAATCCATAGTGCCACCATGTCTTTAGTAATTAAGGAATCTTCTTCCAGTAAAGGTCTTCTTAAAGTGAAGTGAGAATGCATTCACATCAGGTATCCTCACTCCATTCCAATCCCATGTTGGATGCATAAAATTTGATTTCACTCTCCTCCTGGTGAGCCGGATGCTCGGACTCTCCCTCTCTCTCTCTCTCTCTGTACTCTTAGACAACAATTGAAGCAGCCATGCCTGAAAACTACCCCTTACTGCTAGTGTGCATTTCCTTTCCTTCCTCCTATCAAATACCATTTTTACACCAGTCGAGAAATGTGATTGCAATGCTGAATTACAATTATGATTACAATTACGATGATAATTATCGCCTGTAACTGTGACCAAGGATGGCTTCTTCGCGAATTCTTGTAGTTTTGAATTTCAGAGAGAGGAGAGGAGGTGTGGCATCTTTCAGAGTTCTCATCAATCTTTCTTGAGCAGTAAGTAGCTAGCATGCATTTTGACTGCAGTGCGAGCATTTGAGGAGTGCAGTGTTTCAGCGGAAATGGTTGTAAGGTCACTGTAAGCTCCGCCCCAAAACACCATTAGGGGGTTAATCTGTAAACACAACTTTTTTGTTCCTTAATTCTTGAAAATCGTAATTGGAAAACACCTCAGGAACATCATTTGAATCGCGATTGGAATTATGATTCAAATTACATTGCGCGATTCCAGTTTGCACACACATGGCCAAAATGCATCATGTGAATCATGATTCTAGTGATGCCTCGTTAGAATCATGATTCAAAACATGCACTCTCAGTATGTGTGAAAACAGCCCAAGTCTTCCCATCCCATCCCGTTTCCCACCTCAGCAGACATAATGCAAACTTTTCCCGGTCCCACTTACCTCTCCCCTCGCCTGTGGATAATGCAGTGAGGGAAGGCATCGGCGGCAGTGCGTGCATTTTCCTCTTGACATTTAGTGCAAGAGGCTGTTGAAATGAGAACACCAAGGCGTGTTGGCCTGTAATACATACCACCTTCACTGTATCTGATCAAATGTGCATCAAGGAGTTAAAAAACAACAAAAACAACTACATCTTGAACATCTGATGAATCCCCCCCCCCCTTGTTTTTTTTTTGGGGGGGTGGAGGGGGAGGTGATCAGATTTTCATGCACTAATTTATTGCTGTGATACCTGTGCTCTCTTTATTTTTTGCTTGCCACAGTGGTGTGTGAGAAACTTCTTTCGTCTGAAATATAGATGCTGATTGGTATAGGACATTGACTTCTAAAGATGTTGAAAAAGATTGGGAAAGACTGTTATTAGTGGTAGCAAATGAAAGAATCTTCAAGGATTTGTGAGTTAGAATAGTGTATGTTATTTTTAAGCATGCTGTCATGTTGAAATCACAACCAAATACCTGTCTAGAGTTTGTCTCATTTATTAAAGTGTGTCATGTATCTGGTAATAGGTGTGGCAAAATTATGGGAACTATGAAACATCATCTTTACTACAAAAGATGAATCAAGACTGAATGAGAAAGGAAAAAGAATCTCAAGCATTTGATTGCAGGTTTTGATTATAGTGCTCTTATACTCTTACAGGAGTGATTGCTAAGCCTTTTTCTGAAGGGAGTTTTTTTTTTTTTTTATATTCATGACAAATACATCTAATAGTGTCTCAAGTACAATTCAGAAATAGGCCAGGATCTGCGCTTGGAGAGAGAAGTAGTGTATCATGATATCCAGCTTCTCTACTTTTCCTTCTTTTTATTTTCTTCTAGTAGGAGGACCTCAGGCAAGATGTGATAGAGAGAATATGACATTCCATCAGCGGATTGGTAAAGGCTTGCCATGCACTGCAGTGAGAACTGAGATTGATTGGTTGCAAGGCGATCCCTTGTCTTGTGAAGGAGGTGGTAGTAAAAACCACTTGGGGGAAAATGAAAGGCAAGTTTTCTGTGACCAGATTGAGGGTGGCTTGTTTACACTTTCTTGGGATGCACTTGACATTTTGTGTGGGGTGTAAGGAAGAAATGAAATGAGGATGAACAGGACAGAGCAGAGAGAGAATGAAAGAAAGATATCAGAGAGATGGAGAAAGAGAATACAGTCTGGCAAACTGAAGAGATATGAAGGAGGAAATATGATACACATCATTGATGTAACTTTTTTTAAGGCTTCACATAAGTTTTCTTGAAACATGAGAACAGAAAGATACGAATGCTCATAGCAATAGACAAAGGCACTCACAAATTCATAGTTGTGATTTCATACAAATATTTTCATCTCAACCATTTCCTGCTCTTTTTCTGGGATTGGTCTTTACATTCCCCTCCCCCCCCCCCCATAACTTAATGGAGGAAATATGTACGCAATATTCTCTTTAATAATCTGATATTACCAGCAGTCATATCATGTCAGGATGAATGAAACAGATGTGACAGTTGACAACATTAGATTTATTGACGGAAATATGATTTCCTTTGTCTACTTACCGATATCAGTTTTCATCATGCAAAGTTCTGATTGACTCTCGGTATGTTGCCTTCTGCCATACACTCATGTTCTTAATACCCATCTCTGTTCAGGTAGGGCTGATATTAGTTCTGTCCGTTATTTTTCATCTGACTATATTAGGCGGATGTAATTTCCCTTCTGATCATATTGTCAGTATTTGAAGCTGAAGTCACATCTCTGGAGCATGGAAGTAGTAGGCGCTATGTCCTCATGGAAAATCATTGTTGGGGTGTGATGTTGGTATTGATGTGAATATAAAGTACAGAAGGGAAGATAGCCATATTTTGCTTTTAAGAAAATGTGTGAGGAATTTGAGATTTACAGTTGATCTTGAGGCAAAGTTTTGGCCAGAATCTGTTCCAAGAGATCATTAACATGACATGATGATTTGAGTTTATTTTGTTTAAAATCAATATTCCAAACTGTAATGGGTGTTGATTCAGTAACCCATGTCTTTTACTGATCAGAACTGTCATATTATTGCCTTGTTACACAGTGAGTGCAGACCCTCTTTTTTTTAGATCAAACTCTGCATAAAAGAATCATAAAAAATAGGCAATATTTAATCAGTCCATGTAGTTCTCACAACAAAAAAGGCAATGGTGCTTAGACCTAATATGTTACTTAAAGGGATCGTATAGTTTCGGTTGAGACCTAATTTCAGATTTCTAACATTTTTTGGTGAGATAATGATAAACCTCTTATCAAATATGAAAGAGCATGTAATTCCATGAGGAATTCAATGTTTATTTGATGAAAATTGGTTTTGAAATGGTTGAGATATCCAAAACAGAGCGATTCTAATAAAGTGTGGTACCCGCACTTTTTTACGATTGCTTTGTCTTACTTTGTTTTTGGATGTTTCAGTCATTCCAAACCCGATTTTCATCAAATAAACTTTGAATTCCTCTTAGAATGGTATGCTCTGTACTATTTCATAAGTGTTTTTTTTTTTGGTATCTCGCAAAAAGTTATAAGCCCAATTCTCATCTCCACCAATACTGTATCATCCCTTTAAGTTGTACTTGATTGAAAAGGCTACCTCCTATCAATTGGGTATGAAAAAAAGAAATGTAACGAATGACTACTTACCTTGATAAATGGAAATGCCAAACAAGAATGAAGCAGAATTTAGTTTAGGCAAACATATGTTATGGGGGTTTACCAAGGCAAACACATGTGGATGTGAGTAAATAATGAAATCTGTGATATGGAGGTCATATTTCGATTCATTTTCGTGCAAGACATGTTCTCCTCTTCATTGATCAAATTGTCTTATTGAAGCAATTTTTTTTCCCTCTGTGGAATATAAATTTTTGAGTGGGAGGGATGGAAAGTATGTGAATTGAGAAAGAAAAAGGAAAAAGTCAGACCATGAAATCAGGCTAATGAATTCTGTTACTAGAAAAGACAACATACCAAAAGATGAGATGGAAAAAGAGGGAGAGAGAAAAGATTCATAGATAGAGGAAAGATGGAGGGAAGAAAAAAGAAGAAGAGGAAGAGGGTGGAAGAGAGAGAGAGAGAGAGAGAGAATAGGGTACATGAATGTAAGTGGCCTGAATTAGATTTGACTTGAATGGATGTGTGTAGAGTAGTCAAAATTTGATAAGGGACCTGAAGACAGACAGAAACCGGAGTCAGTGGACCATCAAAACTACTTCATCGCGGCAGGTCTTACGAGTTGCATACTTGTGCTGCCCATTTGTATCAAGAGGGTCATAACTCCACAAATAAATTTTGTAATATCATCAAAAACAGTGATAAAGTGGTTTTTAGATTGCCATGTATCCTGAAACAGTTTGTAACCTCTGCTAATTGCTGTTTGTATCTGGATTGTATTTGTGTGGAAGTGTTGAGTCTACTTAGTTAATAATGATATGCAGTTGTTATGACCACTGTGATAATCAAATACTGTAAAAGTGGATATTTTCGCATGACTAATTTTTCACGCTTGGCCAGGTTAGAAGAGTTTCACGTGTTTTTAATTCCGCGGATTGAAGACAGCAACTACTGGAACATATGGCACGCAAAAATATTTGCGTGCTTTTATTTTCACGCTAGCTTCTGGTTGCGCGAAATGCATGAAAATTTCCACTTTTACAGCACATAGGTTTAGGTAATTGATGCGTAATTGATCTTTTGCAGCGGTATTACAAGGTAGAAAAGCTGCAAGTATCATTGAAGCCTTTCCCTCGTTGTGTTCCTGAATCAATACAAATTCTTGTTTAATGTATAGTATGGCAATTCAGGGACCAAAAACACAAAATGTTGAGCTAACACATTATAGCTCAGAGGAGCCTGGGTGCTTAAATGCTATCCCCTATGGAATAGGAATGCAGGAGACCTCATGTCTTTCACATAACCCCCAGCCTTGATCCTGCAGCGTTCAATGGCATGATCACCAACAACTTTCGCTCTTAGCTGTGGATAGCCACGCACAAATGATCATTACAAATCACAGGGTCCACTCATGTAGATATTAATCTAGGATGTTCTGATGATCCGTAACGATTACATGTACAGCTGTTGCTTTTTTTTCCCCTAGAGATTGAATCTATTGTCAGTTTTTGCCATAATTTCATCAAAGCTATTTTTACCTTGCACTTAAGTAGCACACTAATTTGTTGTTTGTTTACATACAAAGACTACATATTATTATCATGCAAGTGCTAGCAAAAACTAGTAAGATTTTGACAAGTGGCAACCAAAAATGTGACTTTGGTGGGCATATGTGGCACATCCTCTGTAGTGATCGCAATGGATGAGAATTTGCAACTTTATACTGCTGAGTGCATCATTTTTTTTTGGGGGGGGGGGATCAATTTTGCTATCAATTATTTTTGTTGTGTGTTTTTGTAGGGTCAATGATTAAAAAGAGTTAATTTCTCCTTGGAGCAGAAACTTCTCACTAGAATTTTTCTTTATGCAATCCCTACATACTCATTGCCACCCCATCACTTTTCTCCCCCACCCCTATACCCCACCCTCCTCACCACCTCTTTCCCCCACCCCACTCCCTTCTTGCTGCTGTTAGTGCTACAGAATACAATCCCACACATTGTAAATTTGGTGTTGGCGTACTATGAAGGGTAATTAGATTAAATCTGGGAGACAACCCCTACTATTGTAATGGGTTGAACCAAGGCCATTTCCAGTCTAACAAAATATGGAAAATTCCATTATATGGGGGGGGGGGGGGGAGCAGGAATAGTTAGTGAGGGGTAACCAGAGGTTTAGTTAATTGAGTTCAATATTTAGTTTAGGCATTTTCATGAACATAGTAATCTCAATCTTCTGCCAACATACTAGGTAAGTTTTGTACAGTGATCACTTCTAAAAGTGTAAAACTGAGTGTGGTGAATATTTAGGCACTGAATATTTAGATTACCTGGTTAAGTGTTGGAAAACTAGTTATGGTGTTTTTAAGTGATTTCCCATGCTGAATTTCACGAATATTTCCTGTGGGTTGTTATCATGCCAGCCTTTGCAGATTTCATTTTGCTCCGCGTTGTCATAGATTTGAGGCTGTGGAGGGTAGCAGAAAAACATCTGGACACAACGGTGGCGTAATTACGCCGGAATTTGGGTGATAGCCTCACCACACAGTGTTTTGGCTTCCCGTGTTACCATCATCTCTAACTTTTTGGGTTGCTACTTGGGACAAGCGTATTTCCATGTTCCATGATACCTTATAGAATATTCTAAACTCCCATTGCACAGGATAATATGAAGAAATGGGATGAACTGGGGTCAGATTTACTGAATACATTGTAGTTTTTTTTTTTTCCAGCTGACTCTATCTAAACGTAACACATTTATGTGTATACTTATGTTACATCAAATTTTCACCTGCACTCACCATTTGAACATATTATGAGCAATAGTATCACAATAATACATCAAGTGAAGAGTTATAACTTGTAAAAGCATTATCAAAAGAGGGCGAGGTTTCTACCTTGCAGGTGAATGGCTCGGCTTCGGGCACGGGTTTGAATTCCAGTGAGTCAAGTCGAGCAATGTTGTCTGTTATAATGCTGTCCCCTCTACCACTGGAGCAAAGTACTCTGTCCCTTGGATAGGACACAAAAGGGCATTCCCTTTCTTTGTGAGAAAGTCACAATCCCATATACATGAAAGATCCTGCTGTATGCATTTGTGAAGGGCAGGGTGCGTAGCCCGATGAAGTAACCTAAGTACATACAACTGGACCTCATGAAAGACTAACTAGTGCAGCCGAATATGAGCTATCCAGTCATCTTGTACAGATGGAAAATGAAAACAACAACAACAACAACTTCCTGGAGGGAAATGATATGAAATTATGAACATCTTCCTGGCTAAGCAAATACATTAGATGAATATTCATAGATACAATGTCAATTATAAGTTTATAAGGCTGCTGTTTGGGACTACTTCACTGTGGCGTACAGTATACGTTCCCCAGGTCAGTGACTTTTTGCTTGTTCTTGCTGTTTTCATAATCAGAATGTAGGCCTATAGATAGAATGCTGAAATGATGAAGAAGGATAGAAACTAGTAATGGCACGAAATTACACTTCCACGCATGGTGTCCTTCTGATCTCAATATCTTTTATCTTTAAACTCAGTTGCATTAATCAGAAGTCATGGGCAACTCTTTTTTTCCCAGATGTGTCGACAGAGTTGTCCAGTAAATATTGACTGGATAGATTGATTGGGATGCCACATGTCCCTCTCATTCATTTTAGAGGAAGGGGAAGGGGAGGGAGGGGGGTAAGTGAGGGTGGGGCCATTAGGAAGTTGGAGACAACAAGTCTGCTTTTGTCCTTGGTTTTCTCCATCACCGCATCACTCTGTTTGCATTTTGTGACACTTTCCTGTGCTGCCACGCGTGCATTATCTGTCCTTTTCATATCTCTTTTATTTTTGTGTCTTTCTTCCACTCGCATTTGTGCAATCACTTGGACCAATCCATAAGGCATACCCACAATTCTGCCGGTTGCACTCACACTTTGAGTCATGGGTGCGGAATCTTTCTCACATGCCACAGCCAGTACCCAGTCACTGTTTGAGACTCAAAGAGGTTAAAGATACAAAAGCACTTATAAAAAGTGCATTGTTGAACTCATGCTCTCTCCCGATCTTGGTCATTTAGAAGTGTCGTCATCATAATTTTGTATCTGATGTGGAAGGAATATCTTGTAACACGGATCGAGTGATTCTTCCAGCTTCAACATTATGCCATGTGAAACAGAGTTGTCTTTGTTGCAAGAAACAGGATACCTGGGAGTCTTCAGAGAGAACTCTAACAACCATCATCATCTCCAGCTTTGATTTGATGCAGAAATCAGAGATACTGCTGCAGAATGCAGTGATTTATATGGTTTTGCTTCCTCTTTCTGTTCGGAAGACAAAGTGATATCATCATTCACGTCCCTGTGAATATGAAGTTATTTTTTTCCGCTGGAATTTCATCCTTGCTGCTGTCTTCTTTCATGGATTCCATTACAGAAATGGGAAGGATTTGGATGTATACAAGGTTCTAGATTCCATAGTCAAAAGCACTGGTGCTGACTGTTGCCTGCTCCATCTTTCACATCATCAGTTTTGCCTAACTTGATGGAAGAGCATCAACTTTGTTCAGCAGCCTGGTGTTTAGCATTGTCTACATCATCTCTACCATCGTCATCATCATCATCATCATCATCATCTCTACCATCATCATCATCATCATCATCTCTACCATCATCATCATCATCATGTCTACAACCAGGGAACCACATCATCAGACTACCATACTGCTGCTGTTGTAAACAGGATCATTTTCTGCTCCACACTGTGCACTTCTTTGTCCATCTAAGGAAGGATCCTGCTCTTACCATGTGGAGTCTCCCCCTCCTCCTTTGCAAGCATTCTGATGTATCACATGGCAGACAAAGAAAGGAGAATTTAGCTCTCTAGTCTCCCCCCCCCCCCCCCTTCCTCCGGACTGGATGTTGCTGCTCGAGACAAAACAAATTGTACATGTCACTTTTCATCTTAGTACACCATCCATGGCATAACGATCTGATTGAAAAAACAATATCTCTTCATGTCCCCATGAAGAGTATGACTCGTCCCCAATCACCATCGGCATCGGATGCAATTTTTTTTGGGCCGAGTCAAGGCTTCCATGGCCTGGCTTGAGGGATACGCCAGCCATCGCCACAGTGATGGTTGTGTGATTTGATTTCAGACAAATCTCCTGAGTTTGATCCCTTCCCGACTCCAGGGGTATCTCCCCTCCAATCATTTCTTGATTGTCTCCCCCTCCTCTCGCCCATCACCAGCCTGGGATAGAGAAAGAGGGAATAGTGGAGTCTGCTGTATGCCTGTTTTCAATGCCAAGTTTCCTCTTATATCTACAGTATTGGAGGGCCAGTCCCACTGGATGGTAGCTGTGATAATCATATCATCTGACCTCCTTGAGCAGCCATCTTTCTTTACTGTGTTCAAGATGATGAGAGTGAAATGAATGGGCTGAGGAATGAGAAACTGAAGTGTGTGAGTCCTCTATGATGTCCTGTCTTCAGCAGCATCTCTTTCATCCACAATTTCATCACTGATACTGGAGGACTCATCTGCCCATAATACTTTAGAAAATTAAACTAGACCTCTCATCTTGACCTTTTTGCCCATGTGGAGTGAGGTAATATTAAACTGATGATCCAGCTGAGATACTTCATGTTTCTGTTCTCATCTAACGTGGAATTGATGTACAGTATTTATTTTGATTTGGCATCACATTGGGACATTTCTTAGCCAGAGGAGCTACATATTCAGAGATTTGTGACATTTAGCATGGATATCTCTCATTGGGGAGAGTTACTTTAAGATCCAGAACTTGCTGCTGGTTGAACAGTTCACGCATCTCTTCACATCATCATGAAGCATGCTCGCCCATCCTACGTGCGATATTACAGCGATGGTTTCTTTTCGTGAGTATTTGCTGAACTATCCTTATTATGCAAGATACTAGTAAACCAGATAATAGACTATGATACTATGCACCCATTCAGGTATTAATTATTATGACCTCGCATTTTCATTGTAAGGACAACTTTTGATTCTGTTCTGTCTGGAGATGATTCATTCACTTGTATGACGTGTATAGCCTTTTTGATAAGATGATATTTTCACCTTTGTTCCTCACTTTGCTTCATCAGGGCAAGCCTGGTTTCTAAATCACCTTTAAAACATAAAACATGATTTATGTTGGTTCCTTTGTCCTTGGATGGTGAGGTTTCACTTCTTGTTCCTTCTTTTTTCAATGAGAGAGTGATAAAGCCCACTATAGCTCCCCATCATCTTTATCACAGAGACCTTGGCAGGTGCAGTAGTCATCACCATAACATTTTTCCCCAGGTTTTATCTTGCAGTGACTACTATCTTCCATAACCTCTCAGTACAGGAGTTGGGTGGTTATAGCATTGTTTGTGCTGTCCAGTGTGAGAATCTGATCGTCATAGTAGTCGCATTCACATGAACAAAATAGCAGGACAATGACTGCGATCCAAATCTCAAAATTATTTGCATCAGATCAGATGGACAGAAATATCCTGCTAATTGCTGATCGCGATAATCTGTTGACCAAACTGAACGTGCCCAAAATCTACCGGAATGGTGACCCCTGCCCTTGTATTTGTGCACTGTTCGATGATGCATGCTTTGAATGATGGGATTTTAAATCCTGAGATTTTTTGCTCCAGTGTTCACATATTACATAATTTGCTGTGTGAATTATCAAGCTCTTTCTCAAATAATAACAATACTTCTGAAATAATCACAAGATTCTTTGGGATTTGAATTGCAGTGCTGATCATGCTACTTAACCCGTTGAGGATGGTTTGATTTTACTACAACACACAATTCCCATTGATGCTTGCCCGAGTATACTCGGGACTCGTCCTCAACAGGTTAGAAGGAATTATTGTGTTAACACGGGCAAAAAATCTCAAGGTTTGGATCACTGTGCCAGTCTCAAGATTTGTATCCTACTACTTCTTGTCAGCGTGAATCCACATACATGTATGTTATACCTCTTTTGGATTGATTTTATCCCATTGTTCTGTGTTTTAGTCTAGAGGATTCAGTGGAGAGAATTCCCAATTGCTTTTGTCATTGAATTTCTTCACATTCTTTCCTGATTCAAAGCCAAGGAGTCCTATAAAAATCATTAGTATGAAAATATCAGCTCCTAGTATCAGCTAGCCTTGGAGTGCATTTCTCATAACAGCTAAAGTAATACACCCAGCTTACACCCACCTCATTGCAGCATGTAAGATTCACTGATATTGTCTAAGTATAGGAACAGTTTCATTCTGTTTCCATGACGCAGACAAGTACTCCAGCCCAAATGCACGCCGCCCTCTACAGACAAAATTGTTGTAACAGGATTCGTGCTGAGTACAAATGAGTCTGTTTCCTGGTAGCTCTAATGGTAAATACGTGGAGATGGGTGTGTATTTATGGCATGAATGGCCTTGATGTGATGCTCAACGGATCCGCCTCACATCATACATGCCTCAGGACTGATGTAAATTTCTTTTTAACCTTTTTCATTGCCATATTTGTTGTTGTTGGGGTTTTTAAAACTCCCCTCCATATTTTCTGCAAATTTTGTTCAGGTAACACAAAATCCTTGGTAGGTACAGAAAAGGCTTTCTTCCCCCAAAATATGCATCAACCAAATTTATGAGTTGTCATTTGGGAAGGTAGGATGGGGAATCAGTTATGAAAATAAAAACCAAGGGCAAGAAATATTAAAGGAGAGTGAAAAGTTTTTCATCATATGTTTGCTAGTTTTGTCCATATGTTTGGTTTTACTTGAGTTAGTATTTGCTATTACTGAACATAGTAGACTTAACCATTTGAATCCTACACTTTTGTTTTCATGATTACAATTTTTCAGATTTAACAGTTGCAGAATCTGTAGCTGTCAGTATACTTCACTGAAAATGATTAGTAATTTTTGTTTTGAACTTTGCCAATGATGAAATTATGTAGAATATGAGTGCATTTTATTCATCAGAATGAACAGTGTTTGCTCTATCTGTGCACACATTGAATAATTTGCATTGTACTTGGAAGTAGGCATTGGCACTTTGAATCACACTTTAAAGAACAAATTCCTGTTTTATCCTTTCTGGCATGCTCTGAAAGATCAAGTTTCATTTCTAATTCAGGTGCCATTCTCATTATGTAAGGGAGTTAATTGTCTGTTGTAGAGTCTAATGTGTACCAAAACAGTCTATGAAGATGACCCACAAGTACTTCACTGGCAGGTCACCACTAGACCCATACACTATTCTACTTGTACAGCAAGGTGCCTATATACCTATGTAGAATGCATAAATATATGACTCTTGAATAAGAGTTCAACGCACATGATAGAAAGAGTGGTATACCATTGCACCTTGGAAAGGACTGCTGGATGTGAGTAGCTATGGTTGAGGGTTGACAGACAAGCCACACTGTGGGGGCCAAGCTATTTCATGCAGGGAGAGACAGTTGTTTTATCGCTGTTTTTGTTTATGTGATTTAAATACTTCTGGGGTGTGATTGGTAGGTCAGGGGGAGTTCTGTAGTCTCCATTCTTAGTCCTGTTGTCTCTGCCTGGTGTTCATAGTCCCATAAAGTGATTGCAGCTGCCCTGGATTTAGGCAGTGGAGGTGCCATCTAAAGACAGGAATATTTCTACCCATTTTATGGAAGGATATAAAATCAAGCTCTTCCTCTTCTTGTCTTGTTTCTTTTCCTTCCTCTTTTTCTTCTGCTTCCTCTTCAATTCTTTCTTGTGTCTTCATTCTCTCTCTCGTTCTCTCATTCTTATGGTGACCACAGCCACGTGTCCTTCATGACAATCAAGGAAAAATGGAAGGGAAATGAGAAATGTGTAGTGATTACTCCTTGGCATAGTCAAATGAACACTTGGATATCTCACAAGTTACTTCTTTAAAGGTTTGGTTTCTCTTCGTATGTTTAAAATCATTATATCTGAGTGTTTCTACGAGAGAGAAAAAAAAAGTTGACAAATGTTTTCTTTACAATTAGGTTCAGTGTGTACTACTGAATGTGGTATTATAAATTGCGTATCCCTTCCTGCATATCCTGTTTTGCTTGTTGTTTTAATGTTTCTCCTGAAATTGTAGGAAAAATGAAACTATTTTTATATTGCTTTGATAACCTTGATACTTTTGAGATGTGGTAATTCCCCTTAGAGATATATGTGGTATTCCTTACCTTCACAGAAAATGAGAAAGAGAGAGAGAGAGAGAGAAAAAAAAAACTTTCATGAACAGGAACAGAAAACTAGACCCCTCTTCCCTCCTCCCCCCCCCCCCCCAAAAAAAAAGGCAAGTGAAACTCTTCATGATCTCAAAACTGTTACATGTAGTCTTGCAATAGCTGCAATTTCCTGTCAGCATGGTTATTTGGATAAACATTTCCTTCTTTTTTTTTTACTCAGAAATACATGATTAGTTCAAGATGTACAGTGGGTATTTATGTAAGGGATGGAAGTAAATGTAAGCATCAATAGAGCCAAATACACATTGCTGTGTTTGATTTGTTATAAGGGAATAGTGATTGGGGAGTATTGTCTTCAGAAGTGACCAGGAGTGACTGCTGTCATAAAACTTAGACCATCAGGATGTAGGCTGCCCCGGGCAAGGCAGGAAATGGGTCCCCATGGAGCAAGGACACCACTTTTCTGTCATTCCTAATGCATTCCACAATCACTGAGTGAGACACCACCATTGTGAATGTTTAGCCCTGCTTGATGGGGCACATTGAGAGGCAGTGGACAGGCATGGGTAGCTCTGAAGAGTCTGAAATATTAGACTAACCAAACTTGGCTGAAATCAGTGTGCAGAGGTCTCCCTCCCCTCCAACCAGGATGTCCACATGCCGTGAGAACCAAGAGGTAAGTTTACATGCAAGTCAGTGCTATCACAGAACACTGTGGGGCAGTGTACGATAATTTGACTTCTTGCCAGCCAGACTCGCCTGATCGTGGGCCAAGTTACAATTGAGACACCACAGAGATTCATCAACATCCAGCGATCCTGAAGAGAGTTTCATACTCTTCACACTGATGCTGGATTGATTGGGTGGTACCATACAGCAAGTGGAAGTGGTGATACGTACTGCGTGAGGCCTTTACCCTCTGGTAGAAAACTGCTGTACCTTCCTACAAATCAGATTCTGGCTGTCCATGGTGTAGTACCCTAGCAGTGTGAAGGATACTGCCCCTGTTTAGATGGAGTAAGGGATACCATACCCGCATTAGCGGTCATCTTCCATTATCCAGCCTGTCTGAGTGACCAACCACACCGTCGCTGTGGCTGTGCAAGTTTTGAGAAGCTCCATGTAGCAAACTCTCCAGTCTTGCCACTTTGGTTTGGCCTGCATCTCTGCGTGGCTGGAAAATGTTGAGCATTTAATAACATCTGATGTGTCACACAATCAGCTGGACTAGAGCAAAGTGGAATAGGTGGATTGTACGGACGTAGTATGTGTGTGTGTCTAATGTCAACAAAAACAGCCCCATGTGTCTGTCTGATTGGACATGGTGCACGCTGAAGCTTGGCTTGATTGAAGGAAAAGTGGTCAATGTATCAAAAGAGAGGACTGCAGCCGGGCGAGAGGGAGCGCTGCCGAGTACAGTCATCGGCAAATCATATGTAGGGGGAATTAAATAGTGGAGGAGCAAACACTTTTCTCAGTCTGCCAGAAAGCTGAGGGGCTGCCTGGTCACAAACTGCTCTCAGCTTCACAGTGAGGGTGGAGAAAAACATCTCGTCCCATGTTTGCAATGTGTAATGGCTCTGTGCTGGCCGAATTGGAAGGTTGACTGCCAGCCAGGGATTCGCAATGAGCACTCATGCATAAATATTTTTTTTTCTCCACGACCTGGAAACTTGGATGTGTACCCATCAGCCCTGTCTTCACTCGATTTGCCATCTCGCTTTACTAGCACCCGCTTCTTATTCTTTCCGCCAGACCTCCCATCTTTGATCGCTGATCAGCACCGAGAGAAGAGGAGAAAAAGAGATAGAGAGATAGGTGACTAGCTGTGAAGGTCATGAGTGAAGTACACACAGTAGAGATACTCCTCATCTGACTACAGTGTATGGATTCCATCAGCCGGATAGAATAATCTTTTTTTCGTGTTGTAGACAGAAAACAGAGAATGCTGGCAGAAAAGAAAACAGGAATGTGATATCTTTGAATGCCATATCTGTCAAAATCCTGTTTTTCTTACTACACAGGCAAGAATACCACCACCACGCCCTCCCTCTCACGTCTCCCACCCATGAAACTTGCCCATTATTATTTGCCTCTGTGATCACTCCAGGATGTGGAATCAGATTACGTGACAAGAGCCTGCCAGGAAGTTTTCCCCATTTTACCTCGCTCAAATACACCATTCCCAGCCCTTTACCGTCAGATTGAAGGATAATGCCACTCTGATCATTCGCGTGTCAGTCTCTCTCGCTCCCTACATCCAACAGGTTATGTGTGTACACCTTTGGTTATAACTCGGGGACACACCAGGCATCTAGACACCTCGATCCCTCCCTCAGTTTTAGCTGCCACCCCAGCAGGAAGTGAATGCAGCTCATTTGAACAGGGAGCAGTGATATCATCTTATCTCTCTTATTGCCATTATCTGAGGATGTGAATCGAGGAGACAAATATTTGCTTGTGGTTTCTCATTCCTCCCTGGAGTTGATCCATCCTCATCAGCTGATCGAAGTCGATATTTCCTCCTCCCCATCCCTTCCCTACCCCACTGACTGGCGGCCACTGGAGGGGCTTGCTACAAGCTGCTTTCTTCCCCTAGGTCCCCTTTCCATCCATATTATCTGCAGACTCCCTCTGGCTGAGGCAACGGATCTGTTGCGGATTAAGCAATCTAAGCTGGATTATACCAAACTATTAGAGCGCCCAGAGGTATGAGGTATGTGTAATATTGATGTATCGCACCCACTGGTAATATAAAGCTTGTCAGATTTGGTCGGAGAGAGTGATGGGTCGTTTTGTAATCCATGACGTGATTACCTCCTCTAGGACATTCTCTAGTGAGTTACCCCAGGCACCTTTACCCCCATGATGAGCGCAATATGAGAGAGATCTGTCTGCAAGAATAATGACAGTGCAGCCAGCTAGCTATTGATACACAGTTATGCTCCTGTCATCACACTGTGTTGTTCAGAATGCAGTTAACTTGGTTCCAGTTTACTGGAAGCTTCTTGCTTCTACCTTTCTATTCAGGGTTGACAGCTTTGAGATTGTTCTATTTCATGACATATTTTCCTTGTTTGAGCAGGTCTTTCTCATTCTATTTACTTTTATCTCATTGAGGCAATATTGTAATAAAGATGTTATACATTGTCTGTCATATTCTTTCAAATGAAAGTAATTGAAAAGTAATTTTACAAAACTTTGCTTCTTCTAACTAGAATGTACTACAGACGAATATGCTGTCTAATCAGAATTATCAGCAGATGCATGGGAATGTATGGTGATACAGTGATGTAGAAATATTCAAGATAATACATCATGCCACTGACATCTAAGGCATTGTATCGACAAGCATTTTTGTTTGCATTTGACTTTTACGAATCTTGGCTCCTCGCAGTATACTGGAAAGTTTTATGCTCACAGAATGATTGGTTTTACAGTATTCAGCATAAATAGTTATTTTAGTGCTTTCTTGTCTTAAAAACAATAGATCAGTTCTAAGGCTTTCAATATTTCATACCTTTATCGTGCTTTCTTGTCTTAAAAAACAATAGATCTGTTCTAAGGCTTTCAATCTTTCATACCTTTAGAACAAAGGGAATTATTGTGACAAGTTTTAAAACATCGTTACACAATCAAATCAAAGGTACAATATGTGAGTTTATTTTGGAAGTGTGTAGAAAAGCTTGCATTAAGAATATTTATTACTCTTGCCCTCTGCCTGATAACCCGTGGCCTCAGCAATGTGCCACCAACAACAAAAAGTGAAAACCAAATGATTGTAATTGATAGGATTGTTGAATGGGGTTGCCATTTTGGTAAGAGGTAGTCTTCACAGCACTTTGCTTGAATTTATAGTAAAAGCTCCTCCCATTGAGTCATGTGTCTGTTACAATATAGTGCATGTGAACATTAACAAAGTCTCCTATTTTGCCAAATCAAACAAGCTAAATATTGGGTCAACCACAGCTGTAGCTTGATGTGCCTTGCCAGTCACTCCAACAGACGGAGATTGAAAAGAAAACAAATCGGCCACAAATTATAAGCATAACAAGGGCAGTTACTCTCCATTATTTGTGCACATCAGCCGTGGAATTGTATTCTGTCGCGCCCATAGTCAAGGTATTTGTGTCATGGTTACCGCTGAATTTGTAACTCCTGTAGACTGCTTTGAAGAAGGTGTGCTTCAAGTTCTGCTGGAGCTCATATTTACTTTTCTAACTGTTCCATGTCAAATGCTTTGATGCACTGAGTGTTCCTACCCAGATGGGCCTATTGATCCTTCAAGGCTTTATTGACTTTTGGCTATAGGAAAGTTTGCTCTTCCACACCAAATTTCTTCTTTCAAGTGATTCACTTCATGAAGCTCGAAAGACAGCAGCAAACATGAACACACCTTCCCACATGCCACAGTCATGGCTTGCCCTAATACATCTGGATATCAGTTGAATCAAGATTAAATCTCGCCCCCTCAGTTCTTTGTCAAAAAGAATAAATCAGCACATTATTTTTTCTTTCGTTTTTTTAAGAGAGTATATTGAACAGTATGAAATCAGTGGAACTAAGTTGCATATTTCTGTTTAAGTTTAAACTTGCGTATGCAGGTCTTTTTTTAAAGGGACTATTAGCAAGAATGGTGCATTATTAGTAGAATTGTAAAAATGCATTGGAAGCTCTCCTTAAAAACAAAATAAAACAAGTGAACAAATAATTGGTATATGGTTCTAAGAAATGTTAGTAATTGGGATTACAAACTCAAGCAGAGTTAGAAACAAATAGAGAGTTTAAAGGCATTGTTTACCATTGGGAGCAGTATTTGATGCATAGATGTGCAGGTTAGTAGTATCACAAAACATCCTGCGATATAAGAATTTTGCAATAAAGCCTAGAATATAAGGAGATATCACTATTTTTCTCAGTAGACCGTAACTATGGACGGGTTTAGTCTAGAAAAAAATTCATTGAAAAAAATTCATTAATAACTATTGTTCACATTTTGTATATTTAACAATGCTTAACATTGATTAACATTTTTACATTGGTTGTTTCTATCCCTAACTCACATTTGAGAACTATTTTGAAGCACTAATGCTGGGTTTTTGTTTATCTGCAAATAGTAAATAATGCCTTTAACTGCTATTCTTGTAAATGCAGTATAGCTGTCTGGTTTGTGTGGTTTTTGAACTATGATGACGTGATAAGTTGTTCATTAGACCCCTTCATAATAAGATTTCTCAGAAGTCTGGGAATGCCTGTGATCACAGTTTTTTATAGGTTTCTAATCCTGTCTGAAGCATGATGTCAGTGACCCAATGATATGCCGCGGCAATATTTTATTAGTTTACCAAATGCTCCATTGAACCTGAATTAGGTATTGGCACTTTCAATGCAGTATAAATAAGTTGCCAGTAAATAATTTGCAGCATTTTTTGATTGAAATTAGTTGTTCATAGTATTGGGGGGGGGGGGGGGGGGAGGGGGAATTGAATTTGAAACACTGCACTTGTCAATACAAGCCACATGATCATGATCTATTTTTGTTCTCAACATACATGGAAGCAATAAGTCTGATTTTGTACTGTCAATGTTTCTAATTCTGTTAAATCAACCACAGTTGTGCAGATTCAGCTTCTGACTCAGTGATACAATTTCAAATAATAATTCAACCACAAGTATTCCGAGCACAGTTTGTTTGGATTGTGAGTCATTTTGAAAAAGAGTGTCTCACCAATACGACTGATATTGATTCAAAAAAGGCTGTAAGGTTGAATTATTTGTGAGGTGAGAGGTGGTTCCAGGGAACCCCAAAGGGTGCCACACACACAGGAAAACTTGTTTGTGATCATATTTTTGAATTTACAATGCTAAATGGGTGTAGAGTTACGGCATGCTCGGACACTACAAGGACTCTTTTCGCTTACACCTACATGTTATACAAACATCATTCCATGCGACAGCTGTGTCTGAAGCTCCCTGTGGCCTGTGAATAGAAAACGCACAACTCTTGACATGATTACTTGAGTTCTTGTTGGAAGGTATATATAAGAAAAGAACTGCAAGCAAATAATACAAGGTCAAGCTTAGCTTCACTTCTCAATCATATCCATGCAAAAGCATACAATAGAATAAAATCATGCAAAACATAATTTGTCGAGGTTACCTAGAATGATTCTAGTTTCTGTCAGACTTTAAAAAAAAATAACTTATTTGGCGTGAAATTTGTTTCTAAAACACATTCATAAACATATCCTTCTGTAAGTCCCAAATCCTTCTTTGTTACTAACTGACATGTGCAATGGAGGCATTGGTGTGTACTCCAGTGTTGTGCATGCCCATGAAGAGCTTACTCCAGCATGTTCTGAATGCTCTGTGGATTATCAAGGGATTAGGTCTCTTGTATGCTCTTTTGCCCACTAATACCAACCAGAACTATATTACTTCCTTATTACTGCAACAACTGTGTTTTTCTTTCCCTACAAGTCTTTTTATAGGTAGATGACCTTGAAACAAGTACAGTGACCACACCACTGTTTTTGTCAACATGTAGATTGGTGACAACTATTATCTTTGAAACTGTACTTAAGATTGAATTGTGATTTGGAAATCAGTGTATGCCATAAGAAATGGTGCCAAAGTCGCAACAGCGTAATATATTTCTTAGATATTTTTTTCTTAAGTTACTTCAGAACAGTAGCCTAAATGTGGACCCAATGATTTCTTCATTTGGTAGAAGAGCTTAAAATAAACAAAGTTGTGAAATCCAAAGTTTGTTTTACTCTATACATGGATGATTGGGGTTCAATTATAATTTTCATACCCAACATTTGTAACAAACTGATGGCTAATTTCAAAAACATTTCTTCTGACAATATCAGCTCATAGACAAACATGCCCCTAAAATATGTGTATGGCATTTCAAAAGGTAGACTTAGGTGAGAGGTATTTGAGTCATTTCTTTTTCTTTTTCCACTGAATAAAACAATAAATGGCCGTACTGTAGGAATAAATGAAAGTTGCTACTTACACTTTGTGAGCCCAGCTATTATACTAGAGATTTTTGCCCATGCAGTTTTGCATGATGTAGGGACATTCACTGCTTTCTTTTGAACTAGTCACCATGTGAGCAACGTGTGAATTTTAATTATAACCCTCTCAAGCCACTAAAATATGAACTGTCATAGCATTGCACACAGACAGGTTTTCAATAGGAAAGACAGGGTTAAACAAGTAGGCTACTATTAGGCTGTGAATGTCCTGTCGGGGCGGTTGCCTCTCAATTTCACACTACGCACATCTGATTTGGGCTCCAGCATTCAGAGGGTTTCCGCACTGAAAGTGGTGTTTATAATGCCGCCAATATAAGAGTGTTATGTGACACAGTTTCTGGTGCTGAATGCATGTCTGTGCTAGGAGCTCGCATCCAGAAAAAAAAAAAATGCCAAGAGGGAAAAAAAAACTATCAAAGGGCTTTTTACACTTGTAAATTTTTGCTTAGCCCCGGACCAACGGTGGGGCTAAGGGGGGGCCTTAGCCCCACCGTTGGTACGGGACTATCCTTAGCCCACTTTCTGTTTACACTCGTTTTTGCCAAAGTGGGCTAGCCCCACTGATAGTACGGTACTATCTGGCCCTGCAAAATAGCAGGGGTTAGCACCGCAATTGCGGTGCTAGCACCGCAATTGCGGTGCCAAGCAAGTGAGTGTAAACAGAACGAAAAAATAATCCTGGGCTAAGCGACGGAGACGAAGTCCGACCCTCACTGACCAATCAGAAACGAGGTAATCAAGTGCTGCCGGTGCGTGCGTGTACGTGTACAGTACACAGCGTAATTATGAATATTCATGGGGTTTGGAAAGTCCGGGGCTAAGAAATACGAGTGTAAAAAGGTCAGTTTTCTCCTTAGCCCCGGACAAGAGATAGTACGGGACTAATTGGCGAGTGTAAAAAGCTGAAAAAATTGGTACGGGACTAACGATAGTCCTGGGTCAGAGAAAGTCCGGGGTTAAGAAACACAAGTGTAAAAAGCCCTCAAGATTGAGGAAAAGAAAGTGGAAGAGAATCTGGTTGGCATGCGTTGCTGAAAGTCCATGCTTGGAAATGTTTACATTTGTGTTAATGGGCTTTCACAGAAAGAGGAAGAAGAGATGTGATTACTCCCAAGAAAAAAAGGAAAACATGGCTCCACATTCTTAACTCCCAACTGTGTTTGTGTGGGCCAGTTTAGATTTCATGGCAAATATTTTTCTTTTAATGTCTTCCCTTATTTCGCATTTGACCATGGATTTATCTTAATTGTATGATATGTCAAATACATCACATAGACATAAAAAAAGCTCTTGTGATTCCTTTGAATATCCAATCTAGTCGTTGCTATGGAATAAGATGATGAGATGAACACATTGGAGCCAGGTGCATTATGGAGATACTGTGTAGGAAATAACTTATATCTTATTTAAGATGGGTTGAAATATTTTGAATTGCAGCAAGAGGGAATGGCGTGAAATCAGAAATAAAGAAAATAGCAAGCTGACAGGGGTCGCACTCAACTTTTTTTTTAACTAGCCAGGCGGACTACTTAGAATCAATTTTGACACTGAAGCAATATTTTGGCTAGCCAGACGGACTAGTAACTTCAGAATTTTATGATTTCTAGCTAGTCCGACGTGATTTTGGGTGGCCAATGGCCATCGGACCATCGCCAATTTCGAACCCTGCTTCAAGTGAAGTCCAAGATCACAATTGCTTCCAACATTAAGTGTAAATGATGGAGAAATTGCTTGTTGCTGACTGTAGCAATATGTGCATACCTTGAGAGGTTCAAACTCCTGAGGTCATGATCACAAGTTTGTATGAACACTGCTAAAATGTATACATATCCCTCATATACTTGAAGGTGTAGAATACATAATGCATACTGTGAAAATACACAACAGCAACCTGCTGTCTAGCAACCAGGAGATCGTAGGTTCAGAGCCCACCAGAGTATGTATGCCCATGATTGTTATCATGGCTATAATATACAATACCGATCCTCAAAACATTGAATAACAGGTGTGTAATTGCCCTACCTCAATGTAGGGCAATGTGACAAATCAGTTGAAATAAAAGCAACTCAAAACGAGAGTTATTAATATGAGTGGATATGCAGTACTTACTGAGCCTATGAGGGAGTAGAAAGATCACTGGCTATCATGCAAAAGCTCAGTAGTCTGGTGGATGCAATATCTGTCTAACAATCAGGAGATCGTGGGTTCAAATCCCACCTGCGAATATATGGGTGTGATTTTTATCATGGTGCAAATTGAATGACTGATTGATTGGTGTGTATTTACACTAATGAAGGGCAGTTTGTCAATCAGTTGTAATGAAAATAAAAATGTTACAGAAGAATTTCGAATAGATATTCTATACTCGCTGCTCTTGGATTACAACCATTACATGCTATGGGCGGAAGCATGGTAATCTAGTGGATAAATGATTCCTGTCAGTTCATCAGTCAAATACAAAAACAAACAAAAAAGTCATTAATATTAATGAATATTTCCTGTATATTTTATACTTTGTATGTTGAGTTGAATATTGAGTTAATCATGTTTTTTTTTATCCCTCTCTTCCTTTTCTGTTCTATTCTGACTGTGTCTGTGGATACCTCGCCTCTGGTTTACATCACATGCAACCTACAGGTAAGTCGCTCTTTTAACTTGCATGCATGGTGGTATTTTATCATCTCTTACGTTACCTTTGGGAAAATGAAATGTCTGAAAGCAATATTTACTTACACCAGGATTTATACAGGAACATTGTGCTACCTGCACTGACAAGTATATAGGGTTTTGTTGTGTTTTTTTTTTCATAAAACACGATGTAATTTTGATATACTGTTTGATAGTATACTTCAGATCTTAAACCTTGTAAACTGTATGATTATGCAAAAGCTCTTTGAGTTACCGGCCACAATGATTGTTATGATTGGTGTGCTTTTTGATTCCTGTTATTACATTGTTAAAGGACAAGTTCACCTTCATAAACATAAGGATTGAGAAAATGCAACAATGTTAGTAGAACACATCAGTGAAAGTTTGAGGAAAATTGGACAATCGATGCAAAAATTATGAATTTTTTAAATTTTTGTCTTGGAACCGCTGGATGAGGAGACTACTACAGCTTGTGAGTCATATGCGTACAACAGTATAAAGAAAATGTAAAAGAAAATTCAACATATTTTCACTTTTTTCACATAATAAAAGAGCACTTGACTTGCCTCTTTCTAAAGGCAGGGGGAATAATATTACCCATAACATTTGTCGGTAACGAGTCAGGGGAATGTATACTTTTTTCAACAGATGGAATTTTGTGAAATTCTCTTTATATTTTCCTTATATTGTTGTACGCATGTGACATCTAAGTTATTCATACATATGCAGTAGTCTTCTCATCCAGCGGGTACTGCACAAAAACTTCAAAAATTCATAACTTTTGAACGGATGGTCTGATTTTCCTCAAACTTTCAATGATGTGTTCTACTAATATTGCTACATTCTCTCAATCCTTATGTTTATGAAGGTGAACTTGTCCTTTAATATCATAGTGCTGGTATTCAGAATTGCACATTGAGAGAGAAGTGTGTTTTGGGTATTTTTCTGTTTACAAATGGTTGAACAGCAGTATGCTTTTACCGGTAGTTCATTTAGTTGGCATTACTTGTGGCAATTACTTTATTATTTTTTTCCATCATTACTCAATGACAGATTCATTGTAGTTTAAAAAGATAAAAGATATTATTTTAAAGGAATTAAAATAATTATAATATATTGCTGTAAATTGAGAGCTAACATCGTACCAATATCTTCTAGAGGTCAGTGAAAGAAAACAAATGATAATAGTGAAAGGCAAAATTCATAGTGCATTCAATTCTTACTCATTATTGAATTATTAACACAGTACATTAGTGGGTTACATTATCAAATTACCGTCAAATGTCCTGAGGGGCCCCATATTCCTTGTGGCATATTTATCATGTGACATTGCGGACAATTTACCGCTCCAAAACTTTTCAGATGGAATATTGAAAATGGCATGATGGCATTGTGGTAGTAATCAGTTGAACACCTTATTAGATTTATGAGCTTTTTGTAGCATGTATTATCTCACTTAAAATTCAATAGCCAGTGAAATCCTAAGCAGTTCTACATTTCTGACTGCTGCTGATATTTTGTATCAGATTTCTTTCTGAGAAATATGAATCTTTCCTTGGAGATGAGATTTGGATCAGGCGTCCCTTGTTTTTGGATTTAGGAAAAAAAAAACAACAACCAAAAAACAACAGCAACAACAACAACTATGATATGAATTTCTAAAGCTCCTACAGCCTATTCCTGTAATCCTCGACTGCTGCCTAGATGATTCTCCTTTTATCCTGAACTGCTACATGTGACAGGGAGCAGATGGAATTACTGTGAAGATGATGAAATTGGTGCCATCTTTATTTGTAGTCTATTTTACATCTGATTAGGATATAACCAAACGAACTTGTGCTGAATAAAAGTATGATTGTGCATTATTGCACGGATGCAACAAGCTAGAAAGTAAAGGCAATATTCTTGGAGTGATATTTGTTGAGGGAGCGATCAAGCAAATAAATATTGCTGACGACGCATGTCGGCATTGTGCAGTGGGGGGGGCAGGGTCAGTAAGACACGCAGAAAGAAAACATTGGTAGTGCGTGCTGTGGAAAGACAATATTTGATTTGATTTACCTACGCTCTGTTGATGTAGGGCAGAAATAATGCAAAAACTTACAGCTTGGTGATGTGGAAAATGTAGGGGACAAGCCAGAGACATGTTTGTGTGTGGTGTTCAGTCCTTTTTCCCCTCGCATTGGTCATGATTTGTCAAGAAGCATACACTCAGCAAGTCAAGAAATGATCAGGTTTTGTGGATCAGTTGAGTTAGTTAATAGTTTTTACCACCCACTACAATGTTTAATCTTGCTAAGTCACACTTCATAACAGACAAAGATACACGTGTATGTCAATCTATGGTCTGATGACTGTTCTGCTTTATCCCCACACTTCATGTGCATTCCTAAAGATCAGCATTGACATAGAAATAAAGTATTAACATCCTTTGTGCCCATGCACTTAGCTTAAAGGTCCTGTTTACCTTTTGGAGCAGTGATTTTAAAAATTTTCAAGATATCACATTTGATGCATATGTGCAAGTCTGTTGTATCACAAAACATCCTGCCATATATAATTTTCACAACAAAGCCTAAAATATAAGGAGATATCAGTATTTTTCTCAATAAACCATAACTGTAGACGGTTTAGTCTGGAAACATTTTGTTATAACTATTGTTCACATTTTGTGTATTTAACAATACTTAACATCACTTATAAGGATTCAAATTTTTTCAGTGGTTGTCTTAATTTCTATCCCTAACTCATATCTTAAAGCACTAATGCTGGGTTTTTGTTTCATGTGCAAATGGTAAATTATGCCTTTAATTTGCCAAGCTATTTCAACAGCATTCAGTAAGCCATCCAAACTTGGCTTAGCAGTAAAGTTCACATGTCCACTCAGGTGTGGCAATGTGCCTCAGTCCAACAGGAAGGCCATGGTGACACAATAAGGATTAGGAGGATTAAGTAATTCATTGGCAATTAGCTTTCAGACATTTATGCCAATCAGCAGAGAAAGCATGCCAGGGTGTGTGCCAACCGTTGAACAAAACATACAGTACAGGTTTTGAGCTAATGCTGAAAATAGGCCAACTCTTTTTGGCCGTGAAAAGCTGATAGTATTGTGCCAAGTTGTGACACGAAATAATATTGTTTTAACCTCTTTATTGTTTGGTGACTTTTCTACCGTTTATGCTAATGTATGGTTTGGCAATTGTAGCCTCATTTCCAATAGAGATACATTTGTTGCATTAAATCAGAGGGTAAAACTGCTCAGCCATTTGCATTGTAGTTTACCCTCTGTAATGTAACCTCTTACACATTTCCCTTGATTTAGCCTCCTGCTGCAAGAAATCTATTATGACTTTGATGTCATGTGATTCTGAGATATGTCATAAATGCTAATGGATGATTTTCTTTTATAATCTTCTAACATGAATGCTGAAGAGTATTGATCGGCAAAAGCATTCTACGAACCCAGAGATACTGTTATATCATTGTGCGGGCAATCTTTATGGTAAGACATGTATTGATGACAGTCTCTTGAGTGTGGCTTTCTCCTTGGGTTTTATTGGAAAGGGGGACGTGTAGGGGAATAAAAGGAAAAGAAGGTACAAGGAGAAATAGCTTGTACACAGGGTGGATTTTATATAGTATTTTAGCAGGTTATAGGTCTATATACTTGAATGTGAAAGGCAATTATGTCAATTATAACACGTGAAGGTGAAACAGCCTCAAAATTTATCGCTAGAAACTGTTCAAATGTAGTGTTTGATTTTTGTGTTCTACTGAATGAAGCCACCATCTCCCCCACTCCCTTCCCCCAGGAGTTTAGGTCTGAGCAGCACTGGGTTGCAACAAATGCTGGCATAAAACATCTCCACTCAAATGGGCAGTGAAGCAAGGTTAATACAAAGCTTTCTAGCTCCCAATATTCACCCAAGGAGTTCCATTGATTTCATGTCTGATGCAGATGTCTGTCATCAAAGGAGTAACCCTGTCAGTGGTGATGGCTGGAGTCTCCGCCGGCCACGCAGGGGGTCTTCCTCTTTCTCTCTCTCTCTCTCTACTTGTTTCCCAGGGTTGATCATGTGACCAAAGACTAGGTCAAGTGTGTTAACTTGTATTGCCATCACCCTAGAGCAAGGTGGAAAAACTGTGTGCATTTCAGCCAGAGGCACACCAAAATGTATGCATCTCACCCCCGTTTATAAGCTTTGGGTAGCACAAGTCTCCTCTGTTCCCTTCAACTACCCATTAAGTGGGACAGTTTGTTGGCAAGCAAAGCCACCATGTGTGGATTGTGTGCAGCTTTCACCAGTTTCAATTATTTATGCATCTGGCTACGACTAGCCAGTCATTATGGAAGCTAAATTCATTGATCGCTAGAAAGGCTAAAATTGGAAGTGGTCAGCTCATGTTGCAGAAAGGGGAAAATACGATTTTCAAACTCACTGAGGAGAACACCCCCCCCCAAAAAAAAAAAAAATAATAATAATAATAATAATAAACTAGAGATTGTAATTTGTCATTACTGACAAATTAAGGTGATCCGATTTTTTTTTAATCAATGATTCGAATCCTGATGACCATACAGGTTTCATCTGTGTTTAGAGACATTGGCCGTGTGATGTTTGGATTCTCATTTAGAAAAGGAAGTCATATCTGCCATCTTTGGTACCAAATTCTGTATACACTAGATAACGAAGATACAGCAACAAATACACATGACCTTTGACTCACCTTTACACTCCCAAGATGGCATCTGAGGAAAAAGTGGTTATTTTGTGAAATGATTCTTGCGACATCGTCTATACGTGTGCAAAATATGGGAAAGATAGGACAGGTATTCATTCACCAAGATACTAGATAAAAAATGTATGACCTTTGACCCTAATTTGCATACCCAAGATGTTGTCAGATCAAATAGTTATTTTATGAAATAATGTACGTGACATGAACTAAACATATGCCAAAGATGGGGGTGATAGGGCCTGTTTTTTCTTGAGTTATTGCAAAGACAGTTGCAGAAAGAAAGAAATATGAAAATACATCGAATATAAGCTTTCATTTCCACCAAGTTTTTTGACGTGATGCCGACGTCATATGAAAAAGTGGAGGGCACATGACGATAGCCCAAAGTCTCAGCTACAACATATCAAAATCTGGGAGAAATTCACCGAAGGTTAAGTGAGCTAGGGCTCGATAAAGACAATCACGTCAATTTTCACATCTAGAAAAATTCTCTCCCATAGAGATAACACGTCATAGCGAAGATACAGAAAGATGTACATATGACCTTTGCCCCCACTTTGCACAGACAAGATGGCATCTGAGCAAAAAGTGGTTATTTTGTGAAATGATCCTTGTAATATGGTCTTTGCATGTGCAAAATATGGGAAAGATAGGACAGGTATTCACCAAGATACAGGATGAAATATTTATGACCCTTGACCCTAATTTACATACCCAAGATGTTGTCAGATCAAATAGTTATTTTATGAAATAATGTACGTGACATGAACTAAACATGTGCCAAAGATGGGGGTGATAGGGCCTGTTTTTCTTGAGTTATTGCAAAGAAAGTTGCAGAAAGAAAGAAATATGAAAATACATCGAAGATAAGCTTTCATTTCCACCAAGTTTTTTGACGTGATGCCGACGTCATATGAAAAAGTGGAGGGCACATGACGATAGCCCAAAGTCTCAGCTACAACATATCAAAATCTGGGAGAAATTCACCGAAGGTTAAGTGAGCTAGGGCTCGATAAAGACAATCACGTCAATTTTCACATCTAGAAAAATTCTCTCCCATAGAGATAACACGTCATAGCGAAGATACAGAAAGATGTACATATGACCTTTGCCCCCACTTTGCACAGACAAGATGGCATCTGAGCAAAAAGTGGTTATTTTGTGAAATGATCCTTGTAATATGGTCTTTGCGTGTGCAAAATATGGGAAAGATAGGACAGGTATTCACCAAGATACAGGATGAAACATTTATGACCCTTGACCCTAATTTACATACCCAAGATGGTGTCCGATCAAGTAGTTGTTATTTTATGAAATAATGTACGTGACATGAATTAAACGTGTGCCAAAGATGGGGGTGATAGGGCCTGTTTTTCTTGAGTTATTTTAAAGAAAGTTGCAGAAAGAAAGAAATATGAAAATACATCGAAAATAAGCTTTCATTTCCACCAAGTTTTTTACATGATGCCGACATTGTATGAAAAACTGGAGGGCACATAACGATAACCTAAAGTCTCAGCTACAACATATTAAAATCTGGGAGAAATTCACCGAAGGTTAAGTGAGCTAGGGCTCGATAAAGACAATCACGTCAATTTTCACATCTAGAAAAATTCTCTCCCATAGAGATAACACGTCATAGCGAAGATACAGAAAGATGTACATATGACCTTTGCCCCCACTTAGCACAGACAAGATGGCATCTGAGCAAAGAGTGGTTATTTTGTGAAATGATCCTTGTAACATGGTTTTTGCGTGTGCAAAATATGGGAAAGATAGGACAGGTATTCACCAAGATACAGGATGAAACATTTATGACCTTTGACCCTAATTTACATACCGAAGATGGTGTCTGCTCAAGTAGTTGTTATTTTATGAAATAATTAACGTGACATGAACTAAACGTGTGCCAAAGATGGGGGTGATAGGGCCTGTTTTTCTTGAGTTATTGCAAAGAAAGTTGCAGAAAGAAAGAAATATCTCAATACATCGAAAATAAGCTTGAATTTCAATCAAACGTTTTGACGTAATCCCGACATCATATGAAGAAATGAAGGGTACACTTACGATAGCGTGAAGTCTCAGCTACAACATATTAAAATCTGGGAGAAATTCACCGAAGGGTAAGCGAGCTAGTGCTCGAGAAAGATAGTCGTGTCAAATTTCATTTCCAGAAAAACTGCACTCCCATAGAGATAACACGTAAACTGGTCAAATTTGACAAGATTACATTCAATCCATTTTTACGAGGTGATGCTGTCATCCAATTAAATTTTTGTAAATTTATGTTTGAAAGAACATTAAATAAGCTACAACATACTGAAATTTGGGTGAAAATTGACAAATCATTAATGAGATACGCTTGAATAAACTTGAAATTTGATGACGTCATTTTGAAAATTTACTTTTTTTACTTTATTAAGAAATTTGATATCTTTTAATCATTTTGCCAGCATTGCCACCCCATTAAATGACATGTATAACTCATCAGCTTTCAAAATATGTAAAGAAAATGGGGGGTCACCGTCCATCCTGACGAGTAAAATCGGATTTAAAAATGGCGGTTTTTGGGCATAGTTGCACTGTATATCACCACTAACGCGCGCGCGGAATTTCAACTTTGACGAGCCCGTATGATGTCATATTGAGTCGGATTGACTTGAAACTTGGTAGAAATATTCCTTGACACTTCAGACATCCGATCCGTGTGAAAAAACGGGATATTTTCGTCGCATATGAGCTTTGCGCGCGTATATGCGCGCGCGCGTACGTGTCCGTCGATTTTTTCTGAAATACTCCAAATGACCTGAAACGTATGCAAAACAATTTTGAGCTCGATTGGAGCACGTTAAAATTTCAACGCGCGCGTACGCGCTCGTTTACCAGGGTCGTGATCAAATTTCATGAAATATATCGATAGAACTTGACTTGAACTATATGATATGTAAATTTCATTGAGAAATTCCATTCCATTAATGAGATACGAATGTGAACGTGATTTCAGATAATGACGTCATAGTGACGTCATGGTTGTCTGATCACAATGATACATTAGATCTGTCGTCCTTATGACGTGATACATATATGGTGTAAGTTTAAAAGTGATAGGTGAATGACTTTTTGAGTTAACCGCTGCACAACATTTGAGGAGAAAGAAATAAAGAAGAAAGATTCAGTACAGATACAATAGGTGATCCGAGAGGATACTCGGATCACCTAATAAATAAATAAATGAATAAATAAAAAATTTAAAAATTTAAAATTTAAAAAATTACAAATTACAAATATTGACAAAAAAAAAATGAGATTTATTGGTTTAAAAATGTTAGGGGAATATTCTTAACTAGAGATTGTAATTTGTCATCACTGACAAATTAAGGTGATCCGATCTTTTTTTAGTCAATGATTCGAGTCCTGATACTGCAAAATCTCAGCTACAACATATTAAAATCTGAGAGAAATTCACCGAAGCGTTAGTAAGATAGTGCTCGATAAAGAGAGTCATGTCAATTTTCACATCTAAAAAATTCCCTCCCATAGAGATAACACGTCATAGCAAAGATAGAAAAAGAAGTACATATGACCTTTGACCCCACTTTGCACAGACAAGATGGCATCTGAGCAAAAAGTGGTTATTTTATGAAATGATCCCTGTAACATGGTCTTTACGTGTGCAAAATATGGGAAAGATAGGACATGTATTCACCAAGATACAGGATGAAACATCTATGACCTTTGACCCTAATTTACATACCCAAGATGGCGTCTGATCAAGTAGTTGTAATTTTATGAAATAATTTTCGTGACATGAACTAAACATGTGCAAAATATGAAGGTGATAGGGGCTGTTTTTCTTGAGTTATTGCAAAGAAAGTTGCAAAAAGAAAGAAATATTTCAATACATCGAAGATAAATTTTAATTTCAACCAAGTTTTTTAACGTGATCCCGACAACGTATGAAAAAACGAAGGGCACATTACGATAGCCCTACATCTCAGCTACAACATATTAAAATCTTAGAGAAATTCACCGAAGCATAAGTGAGCTAGTGCTCGATAAAGATAGTCATGTCAATTTTCATTTCCATAAAAATTGCACTCCCATAGAGATTACACGTAAACTGGTCAAATTTGACAAGGTTACCTTCAATCCATTTTTTCGAGGTGATGTCGTCATCAAATCAAAATTGTTTAATTACATTTATGAAAGAACATTTCATAAGCTACAACATATTGAAATTTGGGTGAAAATTGGCAAAGGATTAGTGAGATACGCTCGAGTAAACTTGAAATTTGATGACGTCATTTTGAAAATCTACTTTTTTTATTTTATTAAGAAATTTGATATCTTTTAATCATTTTATCAGCATAGCCAGCCCATGAAATGACATGTACAACTCATCACCTTTCAGAATATGTAAAGAAAATGGGGGGTCACCGTCCATCCTGACGAGTAAAATCCGATTTAAAATTGGCGGTTTTTTGGCATAGTTGCACTGTGTATCCCCATTGACGCACGCGCGGAATTTTGAATTTGACGGGCCCGTATGACGTCATATTGAATCGGATCGACTTGAAACTTGGTAGAAATATTCCTTGAAATTTCGGACATCCGATCCGTGTGAAAAAATTGAAAATTTCTATTTCATATTAGCTGTGCGTGCGTATATGTGCGCGCGCGTACGCGTCCGTCCAATTTTTTCAATTTTTCAAAAAATGCTCCAAATGGTCTGAAACGTGTGCAAAAAAAATTTGAGCTGGATTTGAGCATACAAATATTTCAACGCGCGCGTACGCGCGCGTTTTGAGATAAAAATGAATTTTGAGAATATGAGTAGAATGCGCTTGACTTGAAATATATGTGACGTAAATTTCATTGAAATATTCCATTCCATTAATGAGATATGCATGAAAATATGTTTTCATATAATGACGTCATAGTGACGTCACGGTCGACTGATCACTATGATTTTACTTGCGCTGTCGTCTTTGCGACATGATACATATATGGTATAAGTCTGACATTGAGAGGCAATGCACTTTCTGAGCTAACCTCTGCACAACTTTTGAGGAGAAATAAAGAAGAAGAAGAAAAAGAAGAACAAAGAATCAGTACAGATACAGAAGGTGATCCGAGAGGATACTCGGATCACCTAACTAGAGATTGTAATTTGTCATTACTGACAAATTAAGGTGATCCGATTTTTTTTAATCAATGATTCGAATCCTGATGACCATCATTACAGGTTTCATCTGTGTTTAGAGACATTGGCCGTGTGATGTTTGGATTCTCATTTAGAAAAGTAAGTCTGCCATCTTTGGTACCAAATTCTGTATACACTAGATAACGAAGATACAGCAACAAATACATACGACCTTTGACCCACCTTTACACTCCCAAGATGGCATCTGAGGAAAAAGTGGTTATTTTGTGAAATGATTCTTGCGACATCGTCTATGCGTGTGCAAAATATGGGAAAGATAGGACAGGTATTCACCAAGATACTAGATGAAAAATTTATGACCTTTGACCCTAATTTACATACCCAAGATGTTGTCAGATCAAATAGTTGTTATTTTATGAAATAATGTACGTGACATGAACTAAACATATGCCAAAGATGGGGGTGATAGGGCCTGTTTTTTCTTGAGTTATTGCAAAGAAAGTTGCAGAAAGAAAGAAATATGAAAATACATCGAAGATAAGCTTTCATTTCACCAAGTTTTTTGACGTGATGCCGACGTCGTATGAAAAAGTGGAAGGCACACGTTCGATAGCCCAAAGTCTCAGCTACAACATATTAAAATCTGGGAGAAATTCACCGAAGGTTAAGTGAGCTAGGGCTCGATAAAGACAATCACGTCAATTTTCACATCTAGAAAAATTCTCTCCCATAGAGATAACACGTCATAGCGAAGATACAGAAAGATGTACATATGACCTTTGCCCCCACTTTGCACAGACAAGATGGCATCTGAGCAAAAAGTGGTTATTTTGTGAAATGATCCTTGTAATATGGTCTTTGCGTGTGCAAAATATAGGAAAGATAGGACAGGTATTCACCAAGATATAGGATGAAACATTTATGACCTTTGACCCTAATTTACATACCGAAGATGGTGTCTGCTCAAGTAGTTGTTATTTTATGAAATAATGCACGTGACATGAACTAAACATGTGCCAAAGATGGGTGTGATAGAGGCTGTTTTTCTTGAGTTATTGCAAAGAAAGTTGCAGAAAGAAAGAAATATCTCAATACATCGAAAATAAGCTTGAATTTCAACCAAAATTTTTGACGTGATCCCGACATCGTATGAAAAAATGAAGGGCACACTAGCGGTAGCGTAAAGTCTCAGCTAGAACATATTAAAATCTGGGAGAAATTCACCGAAGGGTAAGTGAGCTAGTGCTCGAGAAAGATAGTCGTATCAATTTTCATTTCCAGAAAAACTGCACTCCCATAGAGATAACACGTAAACTGGTCAAATTTGACAAGATTACTTTCAATCCATTTTTACGAGGTGATGCTGATATCCAATCAAAGTTTTGTAATTTTATGTTTGAAATAACATTAAATAAACTACAACATACTGAAATCTGGGTGAAAATTGATAAAGGATTGATAAGATACGCTTGACTAAACTTGAAATTTGATGACATCATTTTGAAAATTTACTTTTTTTACTTTATTAAGAAATTTGATATCTTTTAATCATTTTGCCAGCATTACCACCCCATGAAATGACATGTACAACTCATCAGCTTTCAAAATATGTAAAGAAAATGGGGGGTCACCGTCCATCCTGACGAGTAAAATCGGATTGAAAATTGGCGGTTTTTTGACATAGTTGCACTGTATATCGCCATTGACGCGCGCGCGGAATTTCAACTTTGACGGGCCCGTATGACGTCATATTGAGTCGGATTGACTTGAAACTTGGTAGAAATATTCCTTGACATTTCAGACAGCCGATAAGTGTGAAAAAACGGGAAATTTCTATTGCATATGAGCTGTGCGTGCGTATATGTGCGCGCGCGTACGCGTCCGTCCAATTTTTTCAATTTTTCAAAAAATGCTCCAAATGACCTGAAACGTGTGCAAAAAAAATTTGAGCTCGATTGGAGCATGTCAACATTTTAACGCGCGCGTACGCGCACGGTTTGAGTGTAAACTGAAATGTGAGAAAATGTGTAGAATACGCTTGATTTGAACTATATGTGACGTAAATTTCATGGAAAAATTCCTTTCCATTAATGAGATATTAATGAAAATGTGTTTTCATATAATGACGTCATAGTGACGTCACGGTCCATTGATCACAATGATTTTACAAAATCTGTCGTCTTTGTGACATGATACATATATGGTATAATTTTGAAATTGATAGGCTGAGGACTTTCTGAGTTAATCTCTGCACAACTTTTGTCCAGAAATAAAGAATCAGTACAGATACAATAGGTGATCCGAAGGATACTCGGATCACCTAACTAGAGATTGTAATTTGTCATCACTGACAAATTAAGGTGATCCGATTTTTTTTTATCAATGATTCGAGTCCTGATCGCAATAGGCATGACCATACAAGTTTCATCTGTGTTTAGAGACATTGGCCGTGTGATGTTTGCATTCTCATTTAGAAAAGGGAGTCATATCTGCCATCTTTGGTACCAAATTCTGTATACACTGAATAACGAAGATACAGCAATGAATACATATGACCTTTGACCCACCTTTGCACTCCCAAGATTGCATCTGATGAAATAGTGGTTATTTTG
This sequence comes from Diadema antillarum, assembly GCF_040938485.1. Taxonomy (NCBI): domain Eukaryota; kingdom Metazoa; phylum Echinodermata; class Echinoidea; order Diadematoida; family Diadematidae; genus Diadema; species Diadema antillarum. The sequence continues at coordinate 190,113 of NW_027271544.1, forward strand.
TGAAATGATTCTCGCGACATCGTCTATACGTGTGAAAAATATGGGAAAGATAGGACAGGTATTCACTGAGATACAAGATGAAACATTTATGACCTTTGACCCTAATTTACATACCCAAGATGTTGTCCGATCTAGTAGTTGTTATTTTATGAAATAATGTACGAGACATGAACTAAACATGTGCAAAATATGGGGGTGATAGGGCGTGTTTTTCTTGAGTTATTGCAAAGAAAGTTGCAGAAAGAAAGAAATATCTCAATACATGGAAGATAAGCTTTAATTTCAACCAATTTTTTATCGTAATTCCGACATCGTATGAAAAAACGAAGGAAATGAAACGATAGCGCAAAGTCTCAGCTACAATATATTAAAATCTGGGAGAAATTCACCGAAGGGTAAGTGAGCTAGTGCTCGATAAAGACAATCATGTCAATTTTCACATTAAAGAAAATTCCCTCCCATAGAGATAACACGTCATAACGAAGATACAAAAAGAAGTACATATGACCTTTGACCTCAATTTGCACAGACAAGATGGCATCTGAGTAAAAAGTGATTATTTTGTGAAATGATCCTTGTAACATGGTCTTTGCGTGTGCAAAATATGGGAAAGATAGGACATGTATTCACTAAGATACAGGGTGAAACACCTATGACCTTTGACCCTAATTTACATACCCAAGATGGTGTCCGATCAAGTAGTTGTTATTTTATGAAATAATGTACGTGACATGAACTAAACATGTGCAAAATATGGGATTGATAGCCATTGTTGTTGTTCATCTATTGCACAGAAAGTAGTAGAAAGAAAGAAAAATAAAGAAAAAAATATGTTATTTTATAGAAATTTGAAGGAGAAGCATAAAAAAATCAGAAAAAGATAAAGTTAGGAAGGGAGATTAAGACTAACTAAAGAAAAAGAAGAAAAAAAGTGTTTAAAAAAATGAAAAAAAAATATTGGCAGGGGTGAGCCTCGAACCAGGGACCTTAGGATTACGAGTCGGATGCGCTATGCAATGACCTATTTCATGCTCCATAGGCCCTGTGTATTAAGCAAAATGACGCTGCATCGAAGCCACGTGCCATTTTTAACCAAGTTTTTCGACGTGATGCCGACGTCGTATGAAAAAATGAAGGGCACACTTACGATAGCCCAAAGTCTCAGCTACAACATACTAAAATCTGGGAAAAATTCACCGAAGCAAAAGTGAGCTAGTGCTCGAAAAAGAGAGTCATGTCAATTTTCACTGCCAGAAAAACTGCTCTCCCACAGAGATAACACGTAAACTGGTCAAATTCTACAAGGATACATTCAATCCATTTTTACGAGGCGATGACGTTATCCAATCAAAATGTTGTTTTTACATTAATGAAAGAACATTTCATAAGCTACAACATACTGAAATATGGGAGAAAATTGGCAGAGGATAAGTGAGATACGCTCGAGTAAACTTGTAATTTGATGACGTCATTTTGAAAATTTACTTTTTTTACTTTATTAAGAAATTTGATATCTTTTAATCATTTTGTCAGCATTGCCTACCCATGAAATGACATATACAACTCATCAGCTTTCAATATATGTAAAGAAAATGGGGGGTCACCGTCCATCCTGACGAGTAAAATCGGATTTAAAATTGGCAGTTTTTTGGCATAGTTGCACTGTATATCGCCATTGACGCGCGCGCGGAATTTCAACTTTGACGGCCCCGTATGACGTCATATTGAGTCGGATTGACTTGAAACGTGGTATAAATATTCCTTGACATTTCAGACATGCGATCAAAGTGAAAAAACTGGAAATTTCAATAGCATATGAGCTGTGCGTGCGTATATGCGCGCGCGCGTACGCGTCCGTCCGATTTTTTCAATTTTTCAAAAAATGCTCCAAATGGTCTGAAACGTGTGCAAAAAAATTTTGAGCTCGATTGGAGCATACAAATATTTCAACGCGCGCGTACGCGCACGTTTTAAGAGAAAATATGAATTTTGAGAACATGAGTAGAATGCGCATAACTTTAAATATATGTGACGTAAATTTCATTGAAAAATTCTATTTCATTAATAAGATATGATTGAGAATGTGTTTTCATATAATGACGTCATAGTGACGTCACGGTCGACTGATCACAATGATACATTAGATTTGCCGTCTTTGGGACATGATGCATACATGATATAATTTTGAAATTGACAGGCAGCGGACTTTCTGAGCTAACCTCTGCACAACTTTTGAGGAGAAATAAAGAAGAAGAAGAAGAAGAAGAACTAGAGATTGTAATTTGTCATCACTGACAAATTAAGGTGATCCGATCTTTTTTTTTTATCAATTATTCGAGTCCTGATACTGCAAAGTCTCAGCTACAACATATTAAAATCTGAGAGAAATTCACCGAAGCATAAGTAAGATAGTGCTCGATAAAGAGAGTCATGTCAATTTTCACATCTAAAAAATTCCCTCCCATAGAGATAACACGTCATAGCAAAGATAGAAAAAGAAGTACATATGACATTTGACCCCACTTTGCACAGACAAGATGGCATCTGAGCAAAAAGTGGTTATTTTATGAAATGATCCCTGTAACATGGTCTTTACGTGTGCAAAATATGGGAAAGATAAGACATGTATTCACCAAGATACAGGATGAAACATCTATGACCTTTGACCCTAATTTACATACCCAAGATGGTGTCTGATCAAGTAGTTGTAATTTTATGAAATAATGTTCGTGACATGAACTAAACATGTGCACAATATGAAGGTGATAGGGGCTGTTTTTCTTGAGTTATTGCAAAGAAAGTTGCAAAAAGAAAGAAATATTTCAATACATCGAAGATAAACTTTAATTTCAACCAAGTTTTTTCACGTCATCCCGACAACGTATGAAAAAACGAAGGGCACACTTACGATAGCCCTACATCTCAGCTACAACATATTAAAATCTTAGAGAAATTCACCGAAGCATAAGTGAGCTAGTGCTCGATAAAGATAGTCATGTCAATTTTCATTTCCATAAAAATTGCACTCCCATAGAGATTACACGTAAACTGGTCAAATTTGACAAGGTTACCTTCAATCCATTTTTTTGAGGTGATGTCGTCATCAAATCAAAATTGCGTAATTACATTTATGAAAGAGCATTTCATAAGCTACAACATATTGAAATGTGGGTGAAAATTGGCAAAGGATTAGTGAGATACGCTCGAGTAAACTTGAAATTTGATGACGTCATTTTGAAAATTTACTTTTTTTACTTTATTAAGAAATTTGACATCTTTTCATCATTTTATCAGCATAGCCAGCCCATGAAATGACATGTACAACTCATCACCTTTCAGAATATGTAAAGAAAATGGGGGGTCACCGTCCATCCTGACGAGTAAAATCCGATTTAAAATTGGCGGTTTTTTGGCATAGTTGCACTGTGTATCCCCATTGACGCGCGCGCGGAATTTCAACTTTGACGGGCCCGTATGACGTCATATTGAGTCGGATTGACTTGAAACTTGGTAGAAATATTCCTTGACATTTTAGGCATCCGATAAGTGTAAAAAAACGGGAAATTTCTATTGCATATGAGCTGTGTGTGCGAATATGTGCGCGCGCGTACGCGTCCGTCCAATTTTTTCAATTTTTCAAAAAATGCTCCAAATGGTCTGAAACGTGTGCAAAAAAAATTTGAGCTCGATTGGAGCATACAAATATTTCAACGCGCGCGTACGCGCACGTTTTAAGAGAAAATATGAATTTTGAGAATATGAGTAAAATGCGCATAATTTGAAATGTATTTGACGTAGATTTCATTGCAAAATTCTATTCCATTAATGAGATATGAATGAAAATGTGTTTTCATATAATGACGTCATAGTGACGTCACGGTCGACTAATCACTATGATTTTATTAGGAGGATCGTCTTTGGGACATGATACATGTATGGTATGATTTTGACATTGATAGGAAGAGGACTTTCCGAGATTACCTCTGCACAACTTTTGCGGAGAAATAACAAAGAATCAGTACAGATACAGAAGGTGATCCGAAGGATACTCGGATCACCTAAATACATATGACCTTTGACCCACCTTTACACTCCCAAGATGGCATCTGAGGAAAAAGTGGTTATTTTGTGAAATGATTCTTGCGACATCGTCTATACGTGTGCAAAATATGGGAAAGATAGGACAGGTATTCGCCAAGATACAAGATGAAACATTTATGACCTTTGACCCTAATTTACATACCCAAGATGTTGTCCGATCAAGTAGTTGTTATTTTATGAAATAATGTACGTGACATGAACTAAACATGTGCAGAATATGGGGGTGATAGGGCGTGTTTTTCTTGAGTTATTGCAAAGAAAGTTGCAGAAAGAAAGAAATATCTCAATACATAGAAGATAAGCTTCAATTTCAACCAAGTTTTTTATCGTGATCCCGACATCGTATGAAAAAACGAAATCAAATTTAACGATAGCGCAAAGTCTCAGCTACAACATATTAAAATCTGGGAGAAATTCACCGAAGGATAAGTGAGCTAGTGCTCGATAAAGACAATCATGTCAATTTTCACATTAAAAAAAATTCCCTCCCATAGAGATAACACGTCATAACGAAGATACAAAAAGAAGTACATATGACCTTTGACCTCAATTTGCACAGACAAGATGGCATCTGAGTAAAAAGTGGTTATTTTGTGAAATGATCCTTGTAACATGGTCTTTGCGTTTGCAAAATATGGGAAAGAAAGGACATGTATTCACTAAGATACAGGATGAAACACTTATGACCTTTGACCCTAATTTACATACCCAAGATGGTGTCCGATCAAGTAGTTGTTATTTTATGAAATAATGTATGTGACATGAACTAAACATGTGCAAAATATAGAAGTGATAGGGCGTGTTTTTCTTGAGTTATTGCAAAGAAAGTTGCAGAAAGAAAGAAATATCTCAATACATCGAAGATGAGCCTGAATTTCAACCAAAATTTTTGACGTGATCCCGACATCGTATGAAAAAACGAAGGGCACACTTACGGTAGCGTAAAGTCTCAGCTACAACATATCAAAATCTGGGAGAAATTTATCGAAGCTTAAGTGAGCTAGTGCTCGATAAAGATAGTCATGTCAATTTTCATTTCCAGAAAAACTGCACTCCCATAGAGATAACACGTAAACTGGTCAAATTTGACAAGGTTACTTTCAATCCATTTTTACGAGGTGATACCGTTATCCAATCAAAATTTTGTAATTTTATGTTTGAAAGAACATTAAATAAGCTACAACATACTGAAATCTGGGTGAAAATTGACAAAGGACTAGTGAGATACGCTCGAATGAACTTGATATTTGATGACGTCATTTTGAAAATTAACTTTTTTTACTTTATTAAGAAATTTGCTATCTTTTAATCATTTTGTCAGCATTGCCACCCCATGAAATGACATGTACAACTCATCAGGTTTTAAAATATGTAAAGAAAATGGGGGGTCACCGTCCATCCTGACGAGTAAAATCGAATTTAAAATTAGCAGTTTTTTGGCATAGTTGCACTGTATATCGCCATTGACGCGCGCGCGGAATTTCAACTTTGACGGGCCCGTATGACGTCATATTGAGTCGCATTGATTTGAAACTTGGTATAAATATTCCTTAACATTTTAGACATCCGATCAAAGTAAAAAAACTGGAAATTTCAATTGCATATGAGCTGTGCGTGCGTATATGCGCGCGCGCGTACGCGTCCGTCCGATTTTTTCAATTTTTCAAAAAATGCTCCAAATGGTCTGAAACGTGTGCAAAAAAATTTTGAGCTCGATTGGAGCATACAAATATTTCAACGCGCGCGTACGCGCACGTTTTAAGAGAAAATATGAATTTTGAGAACATGAGTAGAATGCGCATAATTTGTAATATATGTGACGTAAATTTCATTGAAAAATTTCATTCCATTAATGAGATATGATTGAGAATGTGTTTTCATATAATGACGTCATAGTGACGTCACGGTCGACTGATCACAATGATACATTAGATTTGTCGTCTTTGGGACATGATGCATACATGGTATAATTTTGAAATTGATAGGCAGCGGACTTTCTGAGCTAACCTCTGCACAACTTTTGCGGAGAAATAAAGAAACAAAGAAGAAGAAAGAATCCGTACAGATACAGAAGGTGATCCGAAGGATACTCGGATCACCTAACTAGAGATTGTAATTTGTCATCACTGACAAATTAAGGTGATCCGATCTTTTTTTTAATCGATGATTCAAGTCCTGATCGCAATAGGCATGACCATGCAGGTTTCATCTGTGGTCAGAGACATTGGCCGTGTGATGTTTGGATTCTCATTTAGAAAAGGGAGTCATATCTGCTATCTTTGGTACCAAATCTGTATACACTATAACGAAGATACAACAACAAGTATACATATGACCTTTGACCCCACTTTGCACAACCTAGATGGCATCTGAGCAAAAAGTGGTTATTTTGTGAAATGATTCTTGTAACATGATCTTTGCTTGACACGCAAAATATGGGAAAGATAAGACATGTATTCACCAAGATACAGGATGAAACATTTGTGACCTTTGACCCTAATTTACATACCCAAGATGTTGTCCGATCAAGTAGTTGTTATTTTATGAAATAATGTACGTGACATGAACTAAACATGTGCAAAATATGGGAGTGATAGGGGCTGTTTTTCTTGAGTTATTGCAAAGAAAGTTGCAGAAACATAGAAATATCTCAATACATCGAAGATAAGCTTTAATTTCAACCAAGTTTTTTAACATGATTCCGACATTGTATGAAGAAAGGAAGGCACACATTCGATAGCGCACAGTCCCAGCTACAACATATTAAAATCGAGGAGAAATTCACCGAAGGGTAAGTGAGCTAGTGCTCGATAAAGACAATCATGTCAATTTTCACATTTAAAAAAATTCCCTCCCATAGAGATACCACGTCATAACGAAGATAAAGAAAGAAGTACATATGACCTTTGACACAACTTTGCATAGACAAGATGACATCTGAGCAAGAAGTAGTTATTTGTGAAATGATCCTTGTAACATGGTCTTTACGTGTGCAAAATATGGGAAAGATAGGATATGTATTCACCAAGATACAGGATGAAACATTTATGACCTTTGACCCTAATTTACATACCCAAGATGGCGTCTGATCAAGTAGTTGTTATTTTATGAAATAATGTTCGTGACATGAACTAAACATGTGCAAAATATGGTGGTGATAGGGTATGTTTTTCTTGAGTTATTGCATATAAAGTTGCAAAAAGAAAGAAATATTTCAATACATCGAAGATAAACTTTAATTTCAACCAAGTTTTTTGACGTGATCCCGACATCGTATGAAAAAAACGAAGGGCACACTTACGATAGCCCAAAGTCTCCGCTACAACATATCAAAATCTTGTAGAAATTCACCGAAGCATAAGTGAGCTAGTGCTCGATAAAGATAGTAATGTCAATTTTCATTTCCAGAAAAACTGCACTGCCATAGAGATTACACGTAAACTGGTCAAATTTGACAAGGTTACTTTCAATCCATTTTTACGAGGTGATGCCGTCATTAAATCAAATTGTGTTTTTACATTTATGAAAGAACATTTCATAAGCTTCAACATATTGAAATTTGGGTGAAAAATGGCAAAGGATAAGTGAGATACGCTCGAGTAAACTTGGAATTTGATGACGTCATTTTGAAAATTTACTTTTTTGACTTTATTAAGAAATTTGATATCTTTTAATCCTTTTGTCAGCATAGCCAACCCATGAAATAACATGTACAACTCATCAGCTTTCAGAATATGTCAAGAAAATGGGGGGTCACCGTCCATCCTGACGAGTAAAATCCGATTTAAAATTGGCGGTTGTTTGGCATAGTTGCACTGTGTATCCCCATTGACGCACGCGCGGAATTTTGAGTTTGACGGGCCCGTATGACGTCATATTGAGTCGGATCGACTTGAAACTTGGTAGAAATATTCCTTGACATTTTGGACATCCCATCCGTGTAAAAAAACTGAAAATTTCTATTGCATACTAGCTGTGCGTGCGAATATGTGCGCGCGCGTACGCGTCCGTCCATTTTTTTCAATTTTTCAAAAAATGCTCCAAATGATCTGAAACGTGTGCAAAAAAATTTTGAGCTCGATTTGAGCATACAAATATTTCAACGCGCGCGTACGCGCGCGTTTTAAGATAAATATGAATTTTTGAGAAAATGAGTAGAACCCGCTTGACTTGAAATATATGTGACGTAATTTACATTAAAAAATTCCATTCCATTTATGAGATATGCATGAAAATGTGTTTTCATATAATGACGTCATAGTGACGTCACGGTCGACTGATCACTATGATTATACTTGCGCTGTCGTCTTTGCGACATGATACATATATGGTATAAGTTTGACATTGATAGGCAATGCACTTTCTGAGCTAACTCTTGCACAACTTTTGCGGAGAAATAAAGAAATAAAGAAAGAAGAATAAAGAATCAGTACAGATACAGAAGGTGATCCGAGAGGATACTCGGATCACCTAACTAGAGATTGTAATTTGTCATCACTGACAAATTAAGGTGATCCGATCTTTTTTTTAATCAATCATTCGAGTCCTGATACTGCAAAGTCTCAGCTACAGCATATTAAAATCTGAGAGAAATTCACCGAAGCATAAGTAAGATAGTGCTCGATATAAAGAGTCATGTCAATTTTCACATCTAAAAAATTCCCTCCCATAGAGACAACACGTCATAGCAGAGATAGAAAAAGAAGTACATATGACCTTTGACCCCACTTTGCACAAACAAGATGGCATCTGAGCAAAAAGTGGTTATTTTATGAAATGATCCCTGTAACATGGTCTTGACGTGTGCAAAATATGGGAAGGATAGGACATGTATTCACCAAGATACAGGATGAAACATCTATGACCTTTGACCCTAATTTACATACCCAAGATGGCGTCTGATCAAGTAGTTGTAATTTTATGAAATAATTTTCATGACATGAACTAAACATGTGCAAAATATGAAGGTGATAGGGGCTGTTTTTCTTGAGTTATTGCAAAGAAAGTTGCAAAAAGAAAGAAATATTTCAATACATCTAAGATAAACTTCAATTTCAACCACGTTTTTTCACGTGATTCCGACAGCGTATGAAAAAACGAAGGGCACACTTACGATAGCCGTACATCTCAGCTACAACATATTAAAATCTTAGAGAAATTCACCGAAGCATAAGTGAGCTAGTGCTCGATAAAGATAGTCATGTCAATTTTCATTTCCATAAAAATTGCACTCCCATAGAGATTACACGTAAGCTGGTCAAATTTGACAAGGTTACCTTCAATCCATTTTTTCGAGGTAATGTCGTCATCAAATCAAAATTGTTTAATTACATTTATGAAAGAGAATTTCATAAGCTACAACATATTGTAATTTGGGTGAAAATTGGCAAAGGATTAGTGAGATAAGCTCGAATGAACTTGAAATTTGATGACGTCATTTTGAAAATTTACTTTTTTTACTTTATTACGAAATTTGATATCTTTTAATCATTTTGTCAGCATAGCCAACCCATGAAATAACATGTACAACTCATCAGCTTTCAGAATATGTCAAGAAAATGGGGGGTCACCGTCCATCCTGACGAGTAAAATCCGATTTAAAATTGGCGGTTGTTTGGCATAGTTGCACTGTGTATCCCCATTGACGCACGCGCGGAATTTTGAGTTTGACGGGCCCGTATGACGTCATATTGAGTCGGATCGACTTGAAACTTGGTAGAAATATTCCTTGACATTTTGGACATCCCATCCGTGTAAAAAAACTGAAAATTTCTATTGCATACTAGCTGTGCGTGCGAATATGTGCGCGCGCGTACGCGTCCGTCCAATTTTTTCAATTTTTCAAAAAATGCTCCAAATGATCTGAAACGTGTGCAAAAAAATTTTGAGCTCGATTTGAGCATACAAATATTTCAACGCGCGCGTACGCGCGCGTGTTAAGATAAATATGAATTTTTGAGAAAATGAGTAGAACCCGCTTGACTTGAAATATATGTGACGTAATTTACATTAAAAAATTCCATTCCATTTATGAGATATGCATGAAAATGTGTTTTCATATAATGACGTCATAGTGACGTCACGGTCGACTGATCACTACGATTTTACTTGACCCGTCGTCTTTGGGACATGATACATATATGGTATAAGTTTGACATTGATAGGCAATGCACTTTCTGAGCTAACTCTTGCACAACTTTTGCGGAGAAATAAAGAAATAAAGAAAGAAGAATAAAGAATCAGTACAGATACAGAAGGTGATCCGAGAGGATACTCGGATCACCTAATTAAGACAAGTTACATAGCTATGTGCAATGTGTTCTTTGAACTCCTTTTCTTAAGCAAGGTCCTGTAGTAATGTGGGCCCCATTTCACAAGAAGTTGATATGATAGCAACTCTTGCTGGAATGGCAAATGTCATGGTAATGTCAAGAATCCAGCTTCGTGATTCGCTGTTGCTATGGGAAGTGCCATCCCAGCAAGAGTTGCTATCCTAATATGTTTTATGAAATGGAGCCCTGGACTTTGTCTCTGGGATATTTAGTTCTTGACTTGCTGTCAGCTTCATGGCAGGGTTCATAGTAGTTATTTAGAATTTCTTTTTAAGAATGGTAGAGAAAAGTATCCTGTAGCATCTTACTGAGGGGGAGATTGTTAACATTTCCGGACATTTCCGGTAGAAATATTTATATGCAATTTCCTTGTGGGATGATAAATGGTCTTAAACTGAATGTAGCCCTTGATAACTCTTGTCAGGATAAAGTGTTAGATAGAAGGAATGTATAACACACGTTCTCGTCTTCCATGTTGTAGAGTTTACATGCCATGACTTGCTCTTTGATTCAGTCTCTTACCATGAGCTACGTCTGCCTGCATCACTGGTGCATAAATCATGACGTTTATTTGGACAGATCTGGGCTAATTTCAAAGCATGCATGCAGGCCCAGTCTGGCTGCCCCATTGGGTGTAGAAGAATTAGGAAGACAGCAAGAGATGGAAGAGGAGAGAGGAGGCTGCGAAGATTTCACATGACACCACCCACATGCAATAGCTCATCTCGTCTACCGTAGACTATGTGTGAAGCCAGACAGGGCTAGATTCCATATAGGGAGGAGAATACACAAGGGTATGACAGCAAATTGAACCAAGAAATGAGGACAAGTTTTGCTTGACCTATCTTTTCAAAGTCTTGTTAAGATACCAGGAATAGGATGACCTTTTTTTTATCTCTCCCTCTCTCTCTCTCTCAGAGAAAGATAGAATACTCATCGGGTTTTCTTGCACTCACCTTGGAATGAATCTGTTCCATTTAACCCATTGCATCTGAACTTTAGTGGGTCCCATCAACATTCTACAGGAGTTTAAGAATCTCCAAGAGATTAAGAATCTCCAAGAGAATGGACAGAAGTGCTTGTCTGTATTAAAGAAGATAAATCAGAGAGAGTTATTTTCTCTCTGGATAGAGGGATCTTGTACTGCAACAGATAATTGCATATGGAATTCTACTCGCAGAGAGCATGCTGTATGTGCCATATATTTTGCGAGTTGGGACTCAAAAGACAATTTTGCGACTGGTTGAATTCACAATTGAGAGCCACAGCAACAGCATGAGACGTAAGTTCAATCATTCATTTATTCATTAAATTATTTTATTTTAGCATGGTGCAAGCTTAGCCAGCACTGTTCTACAGCATGTCTGTGCAAGGATTATTCCTTATCAGTGGAACATTAGTGATTCCCCACCCCCATGTAGTCGGTACACAAGCATATTTGTGTTACAGGGGGCAAAATTATATAGGGAATTGTTAATTTCATATTTCATCAGTAACAGTCATCTCATGAAATTTAGAAGAAAAAAAAAAACCAATATACACTACATATACACAGATGGTATAGATGAGGAAAGTACGTTCCAAACTTTTGGCCCTCTCAAATTGAAGAATTGTCAATTTTTAGACTGTGATGCAAAAATCAAATTATTTATTTGTCACTGGTAATGTAGGCCGAACCAAAAAAAAAAGAAAAGAAAAAAAGGCTACCCGTAGGCATAAAGATGCAAATTAATATATACCAATACTTTCATGTATTTCAATGACTAGTGTGTTTGATGAAAGCAATGGTCTATATGTCATACATATAAGATGCCTTTATCATTGGAGGGTTTGGATTTACTGTGGTTGACAAAATGATGGTATTGCTGGAAATGAAAAAAAAAAACCTGCATTGGCTCTCAGCATGATAAAATTTTCATCACTATTCAAAAGATGATGGGTCATCTCTGTGATAGCCAGGACTGGGAATTGCTGTAGTTGCCATGGCAATCATGACACTTGAGAAGATTACCCTTTTGTCTCCTGTGACCCATCGCTGCCATACAAAGCAGTACTCTTCCCCCCCCCCCCCCAACACAAAAAAGAAAAAAATACATTGTATTCCATCACTAGGGATGGATAATCTTTGAAATTAGAAAGGTCAAAGTGGAAAGAGAGAGAGAAACAAGAGAAACAAATTTGCTCCCTTTGGGTAAAGTGATTGTGAGAGTGAAAATCAGTATAGTTCAGCAGTGAGATATTACTATTAGGTTTTGGGTTGTTTTCTTTTGTTCTGTTGTTTTTGTTTTTTTGCAAATGGAGAGATCTGTACTACTTTGCAATACTTTGGCCACAACACAGTTTGAATGGGATCAGGGCATTTATTAATGATGCTTCAGACAGTAGAAATTTGATTCTGTGAAAGTGTACATCTCTGTACTGTACTGTATACACAAAATACTGATTGTAAGGCAGGGAAACATATCTCATACATTATATTCATCTTTTGTGTGTGTGCTGAATGCTATCAAAACGTTGAATTGAAAATCACAACTTGTCTTTGAATCCTGTCTCTTTCTCTCACACGACACAGTGAGTAATCAGGCTCCATGTAATGGGTTACATTTTTGCATCACAATGCAGAAATCTGCTAGTTGTCACTGCTCGCAAATGTTGTATAGGATAAATTAATGCAAGAATTGTACAAAATACCAGCCAGGACTGATTTTCAAATCATGATGCATGTCGCCATAATTAATCATTTTTGTGTGTGTGTTCACACAAAAGAATTCACAGGCTTTCTACGTGCAATTATAGTGCTAGAAAACAAACTTCTGCAGCCAGCAAGGTACGTTGACCTTGGGGACCTGGTGAACAGTGAAGATATGAAGAGTGATTCCCTTTTTAAAACCCCATTGCTCATCACCCCTCCCTCTAATGCTAGCATCCATCCAAGAAGGCATCAGCAAAGTAAAAGAACCTTGCAGACAGTCCTCCAGCATCGGGCTCATCATAAACCTCTTCTAGCAATCCTTGTGATTCTCCGCCATCAAAAATTGAAGCATGCGCCGCGCGCCAAGATCATGAAGGAAGTGAGCAGAGAAGGGAGAGAAGAGACGAAGGGACATGATTGGTGATAGAAGATTGCGTGGAGTCTGAAGTGGTTGGTTTCATCCAAGATGGTTGCCTGGTATCTGATGGCCGAAAGTGATCCCGGCCAGAGTGACCCTTCAACACCCCACTTTGTAAAGAGAGCCGCTTTGAAAGAAAATCCATCCCAGAAACAGCTAACCGCTCGCTTTGAGGCTGACGGCAGGGAGAACTTTATCTTTACTTACCCCTTTATAATTTTTTTTATATTTCTAAGTTTCATGCAGACACTGGAAAGAATTAGAAATGATAAATGTGAAAAAGGTCACAAACATTTTTCAGCAACAGTTGCCAGTTTTTGTTTTGTTTTTGGTTTTTTTACCGCAGAAGTGTTCGATTAAGCTTTTGAATGTAAGTATAAGCAAGTGCACACCGATTCCTTCTGCATGTGATGTGTGTCTGCTTAAAAGATGCACAGGATGGGGTTAATAGTGGTCCATGGTATGAGAGTTACAAGGTATCTGTCTTTTGAAGTCATTATTTAGTTTGTCACAAGGTTTCTAGAGTATATATAGTTTGTAACATGGTTGGGGTTTTTTTGTCAGAGCCTTTGCAAATGTATGCATGTATGTGAGGGAAAATGAGAGAGGTTAAAAGATTGTTCAAGATGTGAGTAATTCAATGTCCTTTTTTCATATATATATAGTAATTCCAGGCCTAATTTATGGTAAATATAAAGTTAAAGGGGAAGGCTAGTAACTGATCAGTGGGAATCAGTGGAAATGCTGGGAGATGATTGTTCCAATCCTTATGGGATTCATTCAAGAGTTCATTGTATATCTATTGTTGTGTGAAAATGATTTGCTTCAGAACGGTCTCATATTCAAGTAATGTGCAGTTTAATGCTTCCAGGTTAGCGTCCCTGGTCAGTGACGGAGCATTAATCTGCACATTACTTGAATATGAGACCGTTCTGAAGCAAATCATTTTCACACAACAATAGATATACAATGAACTCTTGAATGAATCCCATAAGGATTGGAACAATCATCTCCCAGCATTTCCACTGATCAGTTACTAGCCTTCCCCTTTAAATGCCTGTGGAAATGTATGTTGGGAGATGCTGAAGAATTTCGTGGGTATTGAAAAATTATGTGCCAGGATGTATTTCTCCCTTCAAGTGTTAAGTCGAAGATGAATGGGAGAGACAGAGGCGTTTGAATTGGTTGTGGCATCCATTTGTGAAGAAGGGTGCTGAGAGCACCACCATACCACACCACCTCCACGATGGGACTGAGAGCAGGCATGGCAGGGATGCCTTGGGTGCAGTGATTGATGATCGTGTGGCTCCCATGTTTTTGTTTGAGCAGGCTGAAAGCACTCGGCTGACAGAGGCAGGCGTCAGAGAGACTGGAAAGTGAAGGAAAGAAAGAAAAACAAGATGGAGAAATAAGGAGTGGTGGGAAGAAAGATGAAGGAGGAATGAGAAAATGAAAGAGAGAACGAGAGAAGGAGGAGAGAGGAAAATATCTGAAAAAAGAGAGAGATCTGGAGATGAAATGACATTTTGCTCATGTTGCTGATAACACCCACCGAAAACCTGATGTTGAATGTGACAAAAATCGTTGATTGAAGTGTTTAACCACTTGTGTGCTCAGACACTTAGCTTTTAAAACTTGCCAAGCTTTTTTTTCTTTCTTTCTTTAGCTTTCAGTAATCCATCACTTGGTTGTAGATTAGCAAGCCTACCCAGGTTCAGTAATATGAGACATTTCATCAGGAAGGCCATGGTGACACAAAGGAATTAGGATTAGGTAATCTCTATTCATCAACAATTAGGTTCCAGACACCAATTGGCAAAGAAAGCAATCCAGTATGCCTGCCAATTGGTGGACAAAGCGCAGGAAGTTTTATAAAACATCAAGGTTAGTTGTATATCATATGTAAGGCAGCTACCATGTGCTTCTGAAGTACCAGACATTTATCTCAGCTACACCTTAAGAGCACCATTAGAAATGCATTTTTTATTCTTCAGACATTATATCCTATGTGAATGCTGAATACTGTAAAACGAGGAATTTTCACGTGCATTTCAATTTCGCAAATTTCGTGAGAGCCAAGATTCGCGAAAATAAAATGCACACGAAAGTTCTTGTCTACATTATATGCATTGAATGTTAGAGCTTTGTTAGAGGCTACTCGCGAAAATTTCATGCCATGAAAAATGCTGTCGGCTCCAATACGCGAAAATTTCATGCCGCGAAAATATCTTGTTTTACAGTATATCATTAGTATTTCTGTTGTGGAGATGTGTGATGAAGTACAACTGTAGGATGGTTATATTCACAGACACTATTGTCTCATCATGGCCACAGATGTGCCATAACAGGTTTGCTTGATTAAGGATTCATTTTGCAGCTCAACTTCTTCATTTGTTTCTTTGATCATTTTCTGCCAACCATTTTGACCTTCTCTGAAATTAGGGCCATGTCCATAATGCCCCATACCATGTGAGAGGGCAGTGATAACCATATGAATTAAGATGCGAGTGTTAAGCAGAATGGCTGACTTTGATGTATCTGGCTACATCAGGTTGAGAATTACAGGTGTTTTGTATAAACAATTTCTCTTTCTCTTCTTCAAATTATTGTAAACATGTTTGCCCAGGTCCTTGGGTATGATTAGGCAAACAAGCAGACAGACAGCTACATTGTAATTAAGTCTCCCTCTCCATTGTGCTGTAATTTCAGATTGTTAGACCTAGTTAGGTGCAAGAGTGTAGAATTCTTACTTGTAACTAAGGCATTTTGATATAGAATGGATTACAAAGTGATTGGAAGAAAGAATAGAAACATTCAGTAAGTCTGTCTTTTGATATTTCCTTATAAGATGGCAGGTGTGGATTTACAGTAAAGTACTGCTAAATTGGCTTCTTCAGGGGAAGGACTGACTGGTTGATTCTCTGCTGCTTTGTGGTATTTTGTAGTCATCTGAACAAACATGACATTTGGAACACCCTTCGATTGCTATGTGAGGAATATGCACTGTAGATGTATGAAAGGTTGAAGTGTGAGGCATATTATATTGCAATTTAACTCTGAGGTAGAAACCAAAGCACATCGTTTACCATGAGTCTTCAAACCTGTAAAAGGACACTAATGAGAACATGATACCTGTGTATAAGATGCTTACATAAGGCAAACTTGTGATAATATTCATCTGTGGAGGAAGAATGATTATAGATGATAAGAGAAAATAAAGCTCCACATCTCAGTTGTCACAGTACACAATTATTATTTCTTTTATCAGGATTTAAAGATTTTAGAATTATATGTTTTGTTGTATATATCATTTTAGATATCTTTTGAAATATTAAGATATGAAAGGTTTCATGCAGGTAATGTAGATACGCAAGAAAATGATGATGGCATATGTTAGTGAAAGATCCTGTTCTTGATGTATTTGACAGGACTTGCTGTATGCAGTTTACAGTATGTGTTCATGATTTCCATTTAGGTCAAGTGATGTAACAGACAAAGGAAAAGATTAAAAAAAGAACATACTTAGATGGATAAACAAATTGATAACTGATAAGATATATCACAGGAGTTAATGGTAAAGTACTAGAACTGGCCAGTAAATGTACACAGAAATGTGGAATTCTGAACTCCAGGTAACTATGATGGGGAGACCAGACACCTGCATGATTGATGCTATACCTTTTGCTCTCTTTTATAATGCATGGCATTTGTTCCCTTGTTGCCTTTAGTGGACTCATTGCTCTCCTGATGAGGTAGGGCTTTTTCTTCACTTTGTGTGTCTTTTTTTTCCTCCTCAAAGTGTGGTATTTTTTCCCTCAAAGTTTGTGACAGAACTACATTACAGTATTCTTTCCTACCATGTTGCAGCTATGTATCACAGCCTGCCATGTGTGAGTGAATGTTCAGGAGAGCTAGAGAGAGAGAGGAGGGTGTGACTTATATGTTGCCATGGCAACTTCTCATCTCTGAGGACATGGGAGATACCACGCTGACGTCTTTTTCTGCGTGAATCACTCTCCGCAGCTATGGAGAAGCAATGTAAACTGCTATCGCAGAGAGCTAGCTGGGGGAGATACACTGCTGGCAATCATGAATGGAAATACAAATGGGCAAATGGTTAAAGACCAAGTACAGGCATCCTCTATGGCAAAGAAAGGACAAGATATTTGTATGCACTAAGGCTCGTTTTGCAGCATGAGAGACAGTTTGCTACATAGGATCTATTGCGTGTATAAGTATGTCTGTTCCATTATGCTTGGTGCGCTTTTGATGGAAAATGGATGCCATGGCAACCAATTTGCGGAAATGGGATGTGCCCTACAGGTATCCGTCAGTTGGGATGAGAGAGAGGGAGCTTGCTGTCTGCAGCGCTGTGGTGTGTTTTGTGGTTCAACACCAAGTATATACCCTGCCTCGTGTGCTCAGTTTGCACTTCGAAAGAGTGTTGGGGGGGGGGGGCTGAGGAAGGCTAGGAAATGTGTATGAAGTCATGTAGTGTTGAATGGAGGCCAGTTTCCATTTATTGCAATTATTTGTTTGATTTTTTTTTTCATTTTAAAGATTAATGATCATGATATATTTAAAAGAAGGAGAATGAGATACAGCCAGGAACTGTAAGAAAATCAACAGTATTTTATATTTCATAGAGTTGCTTTTGTTTCTGTGAAGTTTAACTATGGCAGGTTAGCAATAGATTTCCTACAAAGTTGTTGCATGTAACTTCAAGCAGATGTGGACTTAAAAATAGAATCAGCAGTTGCCTTTATTTACGCATGCATGATGAATGCTTGTGAGAAATGTTTTTATTGGTTTTATTACATTTTGAATGATAGATGATAGCTATCAATTTGTCTGGAAAAGTTTGCCCATTGTCTGGTTCAGTCTATATCAATCAGTCTATTTGATGTTACTGTTATAGGAATTTGAAAGGAACAAATCACCATCAATTTTCATGAGTGTTTTTTCCTCACCATATATTCGCATAAAATTTAGGTTTTGTAGTCCATTTTGAATTTTCATTGTACACTGTGTTTTCGTGAGAGATGTTACAGAACAAGTACAGTATCTGTAGTATGATTTTTGAAAAAAAAAAATGTGTGCTTACTAAGATGTTTACATGCTGCTGAGGGCACAGGTCTCTCTCTCTCTCTCCCTCCCATGCCCCTGTCGGTCTGCTCAATTGAGAGTATAGCTGTGACTGTACATGTGGGACATGGGATTATATTAGCATTTAATGAATAAATGGGTGTTGCGTGGAAATGGATTCACCTGCTTACGTTTTGTACTTTTTTAGGGAGGGAGGGAGGGGGTTGTACTGCACAAAAGTGTGTATGCTGCCTTTTTGCTTTGCACATTGTTATATATGTCATGCATATATACAATTGTGTTAATTGAATTCTACTAGAATATGGATCTTCAGTGAATCTTGATTCTCCTGCTTGTCTTTGCTGCCATATTTTTGGAGGGTTTGGGTTTTTTTTTAGAGGGGTGGTTAGGGGATGTTCTAAAAGGATTGGGAGTATTGCTCACCTTCTTGTACATATATGTGTAAAATTATGCTAATTGACGGAATACTCCATGATTAGCCAATTGGTAGACAATCTTGCTCTATTGTATTTTGTGGTAATCTGTTGTATAATACCATTGTGATTATCTTCCTCTAGAAGATACGTCTATAGAAGATACGTCTAAGAGGACTTACTCTTATTATTCTGCACAGTCTGTTCAGTTGGCCTTTGTTATTTATGTCACATATCAAGAGTAAAAACAAGAAATTACACAGAGAATTGATGGTAAAGTGTTTATTTCTATGTCACTTACCATGTTATGTATGGTATGATCTGTATACCTACCTGTAAGTAAACTTAGTTTCTTTGTTTTTGTCTGCTAAGTTATGTGATATGATGTCAAACAGTTGAAACTTTTGTTTGATGAATTATTCAGAATAGTGACCATGTCATGCAGATCCACTACAATGGAAATGACCACATTCTTTGATGTATGAACAGACAAAAACAAAAAACAAAACAAATAAACAAACCTTGGCCATCATCCTGATGAAATAAGTGGTGTTGAGGAGATGCCTTCAGTTGATTCAATCATCTCTTTCCCTTCCTCCCCGCCCCTCTTCCGCCCCTCTCCCCAACCCTCTCTCCTCTCTCCCTCCTCCTTCAAATGAGAGGACTTAATCAGATCTCCTCTTAAGATGTTCTTGGAGGCTTGGTATGGCCAAGGAAACACGGCAAAACAACCCCTCTCAACTTTAATCAAGTGCAGGGCTGATTCATGTCGAGCCGATTAGACACAAAGTACATTGTCCAAGAGGGATACACTCTTTGATTTGCTATGTCCTCCCTGTACTGCATGAGAATGAAGTTAGCAATAGCTCTAAACCTACTTCATAAGAAGCCAGGTAGTCTCAGGTCTATTTCACCTCCATTTCACTTAAAGTTTGGGGATATGATTCCCATCTCTCCCATTCACTCTCTCCTCGCGATAGAAATATCCCTCTCTCTCTTTTCCTGCCTCCTCTCCAAAATAATATGCATGTAGCAAAGAGAATATGTAAAAAGGGGTTTAAAATGCACAACACGTGGCATCTAGATGTGGGACGAAATCGGTGCCGGAAAGCCTTTGTTCTGCTGCCTTGCAAACGCCGAACTATTCAATCTCACAGCTTCCTCCGGTGATACCCACCTGCACCTCTTCAAAGATGAGACGATGATGAGGCCACTTTGGTTTCATTGCACTCTTCAGAAATGAAAAGTGAGAGGGGGCAGTGATGGGTTGGGGAAGGGGAGGATAATATGAGAGGAAGAGAATGAAATCATGGAAAGTGCATGTAGCGACATATGAGGTCTTCTTCGTAGGTGTGTGTTGCTAGCTCGTATTGTTTGGAGGATGATGTTACGCATTGCGTATGTCATATAATTAACTGTTTGTATGGTGATGTACTTTGAGCACCACAACATGGTGGAAAGGT
This sequence comes from Diadema antillarum, assembly GCF_040938485.1. Taxonomy (NCBI): domain Eukaryota; kingdom Metazoa; phylum Echinodermata; class Echinoidea; order Diadematoida; family Diadematidae; genus Diadema; species Diadema antillarum. Next base: position 210,638 of record NW_027271544.1, read on the forward strand.
GCTGTTATCCTCATCTTATTGTAATGATTGAATGTTGACGGTCATTTTTGTACAATTTTTTTTTCATACCAACTCGAGCTGAAGGTCATGTTAATATTATACAAGCAGATAAGTTCACCTGTGGGAGCCCTCCCTTATCCCCCCCCCCCCCCCCAAACAGACACAGCTCCTGTAAGGAAGAGCCAGTGAACTAACATTAGAAGTGGCCCCTGTAAGCTGTGCTGGTCTGGAAGAGCCCCTCTGGATGAAATGTCAGATCTCCCTCCCTGATTGAACCACCAGACAGAATGTGAGGACTGCTGTGAATTTAAAGTGGAAATTCCATGATGTCGCGCTGGAACGTGAGCTGGAATTGCAAATCTGGGGTCCCTGTGCATTGAGCTAGTCTCCTACCAAGAACCATGTGTCAAATTGATTCTTAACTGCACTGGATCAATTAAAGGCCATGAAATGTCTTGTACAGATAATTTCTTATTATATTTGAGGTTGGAAATAAGAATGTGTACTCAACATTGAGAAAACTTGGCGCCATCACATTAGTCACAGCCATAATCATGTAAGGGATGAATTGTAACATTAAAAAAAAGCCAAGTCAGATATCATGCCTGATATTTAGTTTTCTACTGGTATGGAAGCATTCTTCTGTTCATAATAAATACATTCAAAAAAACTCACAGTTCTTTTGAAAATAATGCAGTTCAGCCCCCAACTAAAACAGCGATCAAATTTGCCATTGGTAAGTAATTGTAAGTTTTGTGGTTATATGCTTCAGGTATAATCCCCCAGTTGCACTGAAGATAAGCAGACTGTTTCTGTAGATCTGATATTTAAAAAAATAACCACAGTAGGTCATTTGATTAACTGTGAAGTATCACATCATTAAAAAAATAATGAGTTTCAAATTCTGGAGGATTCATAGAATTTCAGATCTGGATGGCAGGTTTTTAAGATATCAAACTTTTGATTTTTAGTGAATATAACAGTGTCTTAGTTTCTATCCAAAGTAACATATTTTGTGATTAGGCGTATGGCCTTAAATATCTGACTCCATCAGGCATTCATGATGATAGTCATATATTATGTAGATATCAGTGAATATGTGCATTCAGTTGAGAAAAGAATAGAAAACCTTTATATGTCATAACAAAGTATATAGTGACTGGATCCTGTAGTGGGTCAATTTAGTGTTCATACTTAATACAGTAAATTGCCTAGATATAACCTACACTGTAAAATCCCAGCATTCTGTGCTTTCAACCTTTATGGGCACACATACTCCAGAAATTACTTTTTTTTTCTGCAGAGAGGAGTTAGTGATCAGATATGTAATCACCCAGTTGATATCTTTCCTCTATTAACCAGTTTATCTGGTTTTAGTTAGCTGCATGGGCATTTTGTTTCCTTATACGTTTTCTGGTTTTAAATGCTCTATCACAAGATTTGTGAACATTATAGTAACCTATAGATGTGAGTCTTAAACCATGAGTCATGTGTGTTGTCTGATGTTCTCTTTATGTAAAGTAGCAGAAGTGAGGCTGTCTAGATGCTTGTACCTGAACCTGTCCAAATAACTGTGACTGTTGTCTGTACATCATGCTATCTTTATGGGGTTCCCTCCCTCAGACCACCTCCCCTCTTTACCTTTTTAATGAGACTCGGTGACAGATGCGTAAGCCTGTGTATTAACATATCTTCATTGCCCTCAATTCTGTAATCAATCTCCAAAGTAAACAAAGCACCCTTCCAGGGAGAGACAACTGTTCAAACATGGGTGTAAGTGGGAAAGACTGAAAGGCCAGTGACGATACCCCTGCGCCCTAGATTCATCATAACAATATGCCTTGTCATATATAAGCAAAATGCAAAAGAAAACACACTTATCGTTTCTCACCCAGAAATTCATAGTGCCTTTCCCTTAGGGGATGTAATGATTCATTGATGAAAGAGATTATTGCCTACTTCTGTCAATATTGCTACTGATATAGAATTCTGTGAGAGCATATTCCATATGTAATTCATAGTTATGATATAAGATGTGATACTATTATGTTTCCTTTTATTATTTGCATTTAGGAAGTAGACCTAATGATTAGTCATTATTCCTGGTTATGATTTACCAATTGAATGAGTCTGTACTATTTAGAGATGTTTCAATTGGTCAAATCATCACTGTTTAGTCATTGTTTTTCCATGGAATATTCATGGTCAAGCAGTATGACCACTGCTTGGTGGATTTTCTCATTATATACTTGCAAACAGTTCGCAGATTGATTTGTAAATTGCCTTCAAGGAGACAGGGAAACCAAACCACTTATATTTTTCCACTCAACTGGCTTTAGGCTTCTGTTTGCTATTTTCCACAACCGCAAAAATATTTCCTTCCTCATTGTCCGAAAGTGTGTGGCAACTATTTGAGCTTCCTGTGATTGATTTGTGGGAATGTTTTCCTGGCTTATACAAAAAAAAAATGACTAGTTTTACAAGAAGAAACTGACTCAAAATGATGAGTATTTCATTATATTCCATTCATCTTTATGAAATGAAAACACCCACCATTGAAGTCTAATTCTTTATTTGAGGCAACTGTGAGAGCTTTGAGCTCTTTGCCTTTGAAGATGTTTTGTGGAAACACTATATCTTTGAGTCCCCTAATGAATTACATTGCTGGATAGTCATGCATTTATGTAGTCCAGTCAAATCTCATGCTGGCCTAGTGTTATTCCTAATATTATTGATGTTTGATTCCTGTTGGGCCTTGCCAAGTTTGCTGACGGAGATGGCTTCTCTGTCCAAGCGTAGCCGATGTGGCTGGGGTAAAATCAATTGACAATGTGTCAACCGCAGACAGGTGCAAGTGTGAAAAACAATGTGACTAAATTGTGCTGCAAGCAACTTCACTTAGCCATCTCAGAACCGCACAATGGGAGGAGGAGGTAGAATGTGATATAAAAATCATCTTTCAAACAGGCAATATTTAGGCTGTACTTGGTTGCATCATTGCCCCTTTTTGTTTATTTATTATGGAGTGATATTCATTTATATAGATAGGCCTATCAGTAGATTGTTGCTTTATTAACTTGCTTCAGAGAATGTAGGACCTACTGTAAAGTAAGATATTTTTGTGACATGAAATTTTTGCAAATTGGAGCCAACAGCCTTCTTAGCAGTATGAACATTTTGCAAATTGCCACTGGCTTTCATGCAGTGTAGTGTACATCTACATAATATAGTGTAGATAAGAACTTCCACGTGCCTTGTAATTTTGTGAATCTTGGCTCTCGTGAAACTTGCGAAATTAAAATACACACAAACATATCTGGTTATACATTATCCAAACATATCTGGTTAGTATCGAAAAGCATTGATCTTGTCCTAGTGTCTGTTTGCATCCATACATGTATATCAAAAGAGGGAGTACTACTATATGTAAGTATTTAAACATCCTTGCAAGTATATCAAAAGAGGGAGTACTATGTGTAAGTGTATGATGTGGAATAGTGAGGATTTTGTTTGTTTTCCACTCAGCAGATTACTCTTCTTTTTTTTTTCTCTCTTCTTTTTTTTTGGCACGTATCATATAAATGCCTTTGTGCTTTGTGACCAATACAAGAGCAGTCTCAGAAATTTGACCCCTTGAAACATAATTTGAGAAAGTGAAGCTTAGCATAACCTTGTATCACTTCCGTTATGGTGTGTTCATACATTATAATGTAAACACTCTTGTTAAGTGACCTTTTGTGTGCATGTGTCAGAGAGTTAAGCCTATGTGTTTGATTGGCATGGTGTAGAGCCAGTGCCACACCTGTTGTGCAGAACTATTGATTCCAGTTTGCAATTGATGTAGGAGACTCATTTCCATGTCTGAACCTCTGTAACTCTTTGTAGAATTTGAAATAAGTTTAAAAACAAGCTTGCTGGTAAATCTGAAACCTACCATCAAGATCTGAGCCATGCAGTGAGATTTGCTGTAGGAGGGTAGAAGTAATGTCCCTTGTAGATGTCAGGCTGAAGTTTTCACCTCTCCTTTTAGCTAAATGGAGGTGTTTTTTTTTTTTTTTTTTTTTTTTGCAGCACATTATTTAAGCCTCACTTATGAAAACTACTACATGAAAGTGACAGCTGAAGTCCCCTGTGAGTAAAGTGCAGCACAGTGTGGGTCAAAGGTCAAATGTAGGTTTCAGTCAGTACCATTTGCTGCTGTCCTTCAGAATGATGGCCGCTTCTTCTCAATTAGTCTGTGTTTTCTAGACTCCACATATCCTGGAGATCATGGCATGGAAACAATGGTTCTTGCTTGCGGATGATTGTAGTGTTTACCAACAACTACCATTTGATTTCATTGTTTTTATGCCTCCGCCCAAAGGGTGCCGGAGGCATTATGTTTCTTCTTTATAGATATTGTAATTTGGTGACTAGTCCTGTAGATTAACCCATCAGTGGACATCAATTTTAAGATCTTTGGGGGGTATCCGTGCAGCAAAACCCTTCATCAACATGCATAAACATATCCATCTTACTCTTAGAAGACTGTCATTTTATGATCAAGTCTTTTATTTGACTTGAGTATCTTGTTTGTATTTTAATCTTGTTTTAATTTATGGAGTTGCTTATAACATAACCGTTTCCTCGTTCTATGCTGAATGCATTGGTACATTTTCTCACAGGGACTTAATCATCATGAGAAGCAAAAATAGCAATGAATTATGAATGAAAACTTAGTCTTCTGTTGTAACTTTACTCGTAAACTTTACAACAAATATTGTCATTCTTCTCAAAGAACCTGGAATGGCTATATTAAAAAAAAAAAAGTGACTTACTCCCTTTTCCTTGAGATCATTGAATAAAGTAGACTGTAGTGGCAGCCAACCACAGAAGGAAGTGAATTCTCTGCAGCTATTTTGCCCTTATGATCAAAGCTTTGTGATGTGTTTGAAGTGGGCAATAAAACGTGGAGTGACTTGAAAACAGAGAGACAAAAGATCCACTGTCTCTTGTGAATGGTCTCTTCTACACAACCTTGGCTCAAGGAAAGTTCTGTAAAGGAAGGCAAGATTTTACTCTTCTTCTGCATACCAGACAAGTCACTCACTGTACAAGGTTCCAAGTGATCATGTGTATTTGATTTTAAAGATATTGTCTAAACTCCCATAAAAATGCCAACAGACAAACAAATAGAGTGTTAGGGCAAGCAAATTATGCTTTGATGGATTACCGAGAATTTCTTGTCAAGGTGTGTACATGTAGATTTAGCAACCTCTACCTGTCATGTGTGTGAGTGTGTATCTGGGTTAGTGTTTCTACGTGTCTGTTTTTTTATGTATTTCTTCCCCCACCCCAACCCCACCAGCCACTTGAAATCTGAGTTTCACTGAATTCCAAAATAATTCAATGGGCCTACTTCAATTTCATTCTCAGTGATACCTTTCTGCATTATCACTATGAATTTCATTTGGTGCAAGAGTTTTGGATATATCTAATTAAGTGTGCTTTATATTCTCCTTTTCTTTTTCATGTCTTGCTGTCTTGCTGGGTCTCATTCTCTGGTCTCGTCAATGGTCTCTTCAATTTTGCTCCACAGGTGAGTAATGTCCAATTTTCATGATATATCGTTATATGTTGAATGTCCATGAGTTAATTAGTTTAAATCTTACTGGTATCTGGTTTCTTCCTCCTTTGACATGAAAAAAAAAAAAGGTCAGTCATTTTCAACTTGATCTTGCGTTAAAAAAACAGTTAACATGAATCTTGGTGGAACACCTACTACCCTCTATTGTGATTCTTTTGGACTTCCATAAGAGAGAGTTGTGTCTAGGTAGGATAAAAAAAAAGAACACAGCATATATGCTTAATGTAGAGATTGAATCTTAGATATGTGCTGTTCAGTCGTGTTTGGCTTGTGAAGTAGTTAGACCATTGAAGTTGGCAGGTTTTATTACCAGTGACAAATCATCCGTTACAGATGAGATTTCATATCTAGTATCTGCAAGTTTGGGTCGCATTCTTCAAGGTGCGTGAAGTGTGTCTTAGCATGGCTCCCTCGGTGACAAAACTATTTTCAATCAAATCCATGCAAAGATACGAGGAAGACTGAAAAAAATCAGCAATTCGCAATATCCTCTCAAAAAGACAATTTACGTGAGGTTGTATCATGATTAAGTAAAAAGCACTGCTGATGTTTTATACTCTGAGATGAATTATTTGCAGTTGAATGATGGAAGAGAATATATTGCTTATGAAATGCAGCACAAATTGATCATGAGACATTTCTTTGTCCAAGTTGGCAAGCAAAGAATACTCAAGATTTATAATGCACAAGTCTACATTATATTCAGATCCATTGAAAGATTAGAATTGAGTAAGACATTATCATCCAGTGAGTTTATCGCTACAGTTCTAATATGTATGCTGGTTGATTATTGCCAGATTTCTTGTGTCATCCAATAGTACCCTGTGCAGAATTAGACATCCCTATCTGACTGATGTTCTCTACTTGTGTAAAAGTTTTTGTGGGTTTATTTTTTTTCCACATGGCAATTTAGCTTTCAGTGTTCCAAGTTTTGCAGTAAGCGCAATGTTTAGCAAACACCAGAAGGTTAGAAAACCCATGAGGAGTATTTCATTAATACCAAGTATAAATACCCATATTTACTGTGTTTTCGTATGAGGAAAACCTATTTCTGTGCCAAGACATGTTGCAATAAAACTACATACGTAGAAGGGAAAAGTCATGAAAAGAGTGTCACAATCAAAATGGCTGAGGGTTTTCCCTTTGTCAAAATCAAAGTGACATCTGATAGGGTACTGCCCTTGCTTTGCTTCTTGTTGCTGGTAGAGAGCGAAGGTTTAGACCAAAAACGTGTCATCGGAGACACGTGGATCCGTTCAAGGTACCAGCACAGTTGGAGGAAAGTTTTTGTTTTCATGCCAGAAAGAAAGTAATACAGGAGTATAACAAGAACTTTCAGCTTGGAGGACTGTGAAACTGAGTGAAGCCAAAATCTCCATACCCGAGTCAGGTATGGACATTGCTGTTCCCATTGTGCGTGCTTTTTACATTCTGAGTGTTTGTCCAGGATGTGAAATTATGAATGTCAGCAGCGAAGGACCAGAAAGGCTTTAAACTTTATGCCTGTAGCCTACAAAACAGAAGTATAATTATTTCATGATGATCCACAAGAGAGATGTCTTATGATGATCAGAGTTGAACTTGACCAGAATTGATTGACACTGTTAGCTTGATTTGCAGGCCTCCAATACATAAAATGAAAATTTTGAATAAAGTCCAAGGTAACTGTACAACGGTTTTAAGATATGACCCCTCGCTTCTCATGTATGTCCTGGACATCCAATAATGTGCTTTATGGACAAGAAAATATTAATCTGGTATATTTTTCTTCCCTTTTCTTTGGGGGGGGGGGGGATGGGCAAAGACTTATCATGCTCATGGATTACATTTTCTTGAAGTTAGTAACTGCACGTGTTAAGGTTTTCAAGAGCATGGAAGCTAGGCTAAATCAGTGGTGATGTTTACTGCCTATGATGCTCCGATAGGTTAGGAATTAGTGATGTGTTTTCAGTATGAGATACCTGATATGGAAGAAGCCTGCAGAATTGATTAATCACTTCCAATTTATTGGCAGGAATGTGACATGCTAAAAGTATGTTGCTGTAAAAGTTGCTATTTTAGGAGGAGAGTATATGTAAATGGTATGGATTAACATGTGAAGTGGGATATTTAGATTGGAGTAAAGCTACTTAATAAGGCTGACATATAGAAAAATAGTCCTGAGACTAACTGGAGAAAACATATAAAGTAACTAGATTAGGAGATACCACGGAATAAAGACACAAGTAAGACCCATTTGTACCCATACTGGATGAAAAAGTGCAGATGTGCAAAAATGAAATGGTGAAATAGCTACATAGAGGAAGATACAAGAAAACGAGATAGGGAGAGTAGAAATAGTTTACCTACTTTAAGTGCACAGAAAAACAACATCATTTAGTTTGTGAAGGGCATACTGTGGTCTGTAGGCATACTCAAGTAGTAGGCCATACATCATTCTTTTTAAACTGTTCATAAACAGCATTCCAATCTGCTATAATTCACAGAATCTTTGTACCTAATCCTGATAACTGCCAAGATTATCTATATCAGATTAAAGTCATCTGGCTTCACAAACCTTGAAGGTATTCTCTCTAACTTTGAGCGAGTGTTGCAGATTGCCAGACTAATCTGTCAGATTTGGAAAAAAAGAGGGCAAGTGAGTTTTTAATCTCCTTTTTTGATCAGCTTTGAAGTTATTCTTGTGCCCAGGCCAGATTGTGGTGGAGAAGGCATTAATGGTCTTCAGGTTAGGATGTCTGTCATTCTGTTTGTCTGTAATCACTTCTTGTTACCGTAGTAACTTGTGAATGGCCTCGTGGAGTGTGGTAAAACTTGTAGGTATGCATGAGTGATGTTAACCCGTTGATGACAGGCTGATTTTGCTGCAACATGCATTTCCCATAGACACTTGCCCGAGTATACTTGAGACTCGTCCTCAATGGGTTAAGCCTTATGAAGTGGTCATGGGAGAATGAAATTGTCATGTTGTTCCCTAAATTCTGTTTGATATTTAAAGCAATAATTTATGTAGCGTAGGATAAATATGTTCAGCTCTGTGTAAAGAGAAGACAGGATGTAATGTGTCACCAGAATGAGTTTTATTAAGCAAGACTAGTTGATATGAGGGTTCAAGAATAATTTCTGACAGTATTTGACTATTCTACAGCTTAACCTGTTGAGGACAGACTGTTTTCGCTACAACACGCATTTCCCATTGACACATGCGCGAATATACTCAGGACTCATCCTCACTGGGTTAAGAAGTATTTGTCAAAATTATGTACAAACACGAATTGTTTCTTAGCATATTTATGGTACACTAGGAGTAGGAATAAGAATAGATCCAGCGAGGATCAAGTGTGACAAGTACAAAATCAGAAACTGAATTTTTCATACAAAAGCCAAGTACTTGTATTTGGTGAGAATTCATTGACATGGAAGCCATCTTTGTTCTTGGATGTGCATCCATCTGAAATACAGGCATCAGATTCAGAATGGAATGAAAAACAATATTGGATGACATTGGTGAGTTATAATGAGCGTGTTTCTATATGGACACCTCTCAGCAACACCTTGAATTTTTATCGCTCAGTAGAAACGTGCTGAAAAAGTCCCCCTGCCATTTTTATTTTCCGTGAAGTGTCTAAAAGAGATTATGAGTGGATGGATTTCATGATGTGGCTGTAGATACTCAGAGACAACCTACAGGCAGTGAGAACCACGATGTTGTTTATAACTGCATCAGGCCAAGTCCTCAAATTGTGAATGGGCAAAGGGGACTGACATTGAAGAAGTTGATCAAGTTATCTCTAAAGCTGAATTTTAAGTGTAGTACACATTTGTAAGGAATAGCCAGATGGTGTAAATTAGATAAACTGTCATTGACTTGGGTGTATGTATCAACTGCTGTACCACTTAGCACTTTGAATGTATTGATCTGAGCACTCAGGGTGATAAATCCAAGTAACTGGATACTTGTTTTGCTTTATAGATGTGCTACATGTGTGCACCTCATTGCAACAAGTGGGAGGGTGATCTTCTATACCTGTCTGTGACTTGCAGTTATCTAAATAATGTGGAGGCATACATTGAGCTGTAGAACAAGTATCAAACTCTTAATGATACAAGCATATAACAACAAAAACACTATGCTGAGTACAATAAAAGCAAAATTTAGTAGTCACTGGAGAACAAGTATCAGAATTAACAGCTCATTTTGTTAGTATTTATTAGGTATTTTTGTTGAATATTGTGATCACAATTAATGTTATAAAGCTGCTGATCTCTATTTCAACCAAGCCTCTATTAAAGAACTGTAAAAGAGTGTGCAGTAGACAATATCAAAATAGAGTTCCATGTAATCTATCACAAACTTGCTGAGCTTCCATCTTTCTTACAGAATACAAATCTCCATTCATAGGGAAATTATAACAGTAGAGAGGGAATAAATGAATGTGAATCTCATGACTCATTTAAGAATCTCATGACTCATATAAAACGGACAGACAAATCAACTCTTTTAACAGTAATTTGATAAAATACAAGTAGTATTTTCACATCTCACCTAGATTGGAAAGTTCTGGATTGGTTTGCATGATGCTGCAATATCTTCTCTGTAGTATAAGGCACAAATAATCAGGCCATTAGTCCATGGATCAGTTAGGTCCTTTTTGCAATAAAACAGCCCATTCTATAGGCTTCTGGGCTTCAATCTATACCATTCTTCTAACCTCCTTGAATGATACTCATTCATTATTCCATCCAAAGTGCTTTATTTTTAGGTTCCTGCTCTCTTCTCTTTTTCCTCACCTTCAAAGTCTCATGCTTTTGTGACTCTACACCTCTGAATTCTACCAGACCATTCCCATGGTGAATAGGAGACAGAGCCCATTATTGCTAACACAATTGGAGTCAAGTCTATTGAGTGTCACATGGCCTGGAGAGAAGACACAAATGAAGCGCTGCATTAGATGCAGCATCTCTCACTCCAGAACACTTTGAGCATCTCACCGGAGCTGATAAGTCTCCCTGATTTTGCAGGGGGGGGGGGGGGGGTTCCTGAAAAATAATAACAACTTCAACATCTCTTTATGTCTAGATAAGATAGCATTAGAATTTCCCTAATTCAGGAGGTAGTTTTGCCCTTCAAAGATGTGTGTAACACACAAACACCTCCCTGATTGCTCCTTGGAGTCTCCCTAATTCCAATGTGCCAAAGTTGTCAGCCCTGAGCTATATGGACTGTCCTCCCCTCCTACTCATCCTGGAGTGAAACGGAACATGAGAAAATAAATATAATATCCTCAGCATGTTCTGTGTTACTTCATTGATGGGGAAGCAATGTGCATTTGAAATAAAGTTAGAGTGAGGCACACTGCCTGAAGACTTTGGGTAATTAAAAACGACTTTTTACCGCTCATGTAATGCCTCATCTTGCTATGGCATGCAAGTCTTCTAGCTGAACAGAGGGTTCAATGTTTAGTCATTATGTATTTTTGCTATTCTTGAATAAGGAATCTTCAGTGTGACTTCTATTCTTCTGTTTCTACTCATTTACAGAACCTGGAATCAATTTCTTGTATGATAATGCCAATGTATTTCAAAACTATTGAATTTCATTATTTTGGATGGAGTGATGAATTTCTGTGAAGACTCAGCTAGAGTATTGAATAGGTGCCTATACAAGATGATATGGATGTTGTTTTAGTAATAATTATTCTTTGAAGAGGCTAAGGTTTGATGTATATTTTGCAGTTTTCTCAAAGTTTGGCTTCATGTCTGTTTTCTTAATGCAAGGGATGTGCATTTCTGAGATGTGCTCACTACAAAGGATTGGCTTTCCAGCTGACCTCAATACTTGTGTGAACAGGCCACTCTCTGGAGAGGGTATGGCATCCTTCTCTACTTGAATTGCCATTCCAGCAAATTATTATTATTATTTTTTTGGTGGCTAATGAAAATGTAAAGAATAAGAAATTTGTCCAGCCAGGCAGAATAAGAAGGGGCCCGCTCGCCTAGTAATTGTTGACTAGAATAATGTTCTGTGAAATCATTAAAGCTTGAAAAGACTGCTGCAAGCTGAAACAAGGCCATCCCAAACTCATCAGGATTGTATTGTCAGAGCACATAGTGGGGCTTTGTCTTCTGGCTGCCCAGGTCCATCAAAGGGTGCATTCACATTGGAGTGGTTATTATATACCACAGTAATTTGTTGTTGTTACCATTCTACTCAGTGAAATACCATGGTAATAGATACTGCAGTGTTTCAATTGGTACCTTTCTCATTCAAGAAATACTGAAGTATTTCTGGCCTGACGAGGAGAAGACATGAAGTGTGTTGGGGTCGTGTGAAAAATACAGTTTGGTGCGGTGGTTTGGATTACCACCCTAAATACCATGGTATTTCATGAAGTATGTCGTAGGGTATTTGCGTTCAGGGTACGAAATACCACTCAAAATAATGTTCAATTTCAAATACTGCTGTATTTCACAGCAAGTGTGAATGGGCCTGAGGGAAGCACATCTCAACAACTTTATAATGTTTTTTTTCTGGATGAATCAATGAAGAATGCAGCTGTCCCAGTGGATTTAACATTTCATGTGGAAAATGTTTGGTTTTATAGAGTACCGTAGCAGTTCCATGCACTGGATACTCCCTCTTGTATAATTGATGATTTCCTACATAGTCTCATCCTTCTAACCATCTCCCCCCCCCCCCCATTCTCTCTTTGTCCTGCCAATACAAATAATGAATTTAAAGGTTGTTTTTTTATATCAATGTCTGTGTATTAGTCATTCTGTATGTTCCTTTCCTGATCTTTATTTTCCCTGAGACTCTGGCACACACATACAGTCTTTTACACAGCAATTTTCTTTTATGTAACTGCATGTCAAATATCGTTAGCTGAGAACCAGAGGGCTGTTATCACATTTGGTTTTTTTTTGTTTGGTTTTTTTTTGGGGGGGGGGTATTGAATTATTGGTATCCCACTGTAGAGCTAACTAATCGGTCTTTCCTTCACCAATCATGCAAAAATTTAGATATTCCAGAGAATTAGATGATGATGTATAAAGATCATTTAAAAAAAGGAGGTCTTACTATTTCAAAGTGTTTTATGCAATGCCACGTCATACAGTTGTTATGATGGAGTTTACATGACTGTTTTATTGTTGTGTTCTGTTCCCTTGCAGTTCTTGTAATTGGTTTGCCTTCATATTACACAGTTGAACATCCCAAACAGGCACTTTGCACAGTGGTTCAGTCTGACCTGATCGTGTCTGTAATTTCTCAGAGTTGATTGAGGCCTGTGATATGTTGATGGCCCATTTTCTTATGTACCATCTGGGTGTTTAATGGGCAATTAGCCTGGGTGTAAATGGCTCATAGACTGCGATTACTGGTCCTCATTCAGTGCTTCGCATGCATTATCGGTGATTATACCGTCACTTTAAAAACAAGAGAACATAAAAGTACAGAGACTGTAATGACAGGCAACTATGACTGACATCGCTGGCATTTAGATTGTTTTAAACTTAAACAAGATCACAGCAATTAGCAAAGAAATTGCCTTGAATGACATTTGAGTAATACATTGCATCATCAATGCAAAATTGTTCTCATTTATCTACTTGTGTGTATTATGTGTACAAATGGATGTATGTATCTATCTAGATCTATCTGTCTGTAGGCGTATGTCTGTCAATATGTCTGTCTATTTGTCTGTCTGTCTGTCTGTCTATCATATTACATGCTTTTAGTCTGTATAGTAGTTTGCACCAATTTTCTGAATCAGTGTCTGTGATGCCCATTTATGATTCTATGAGAGAATAAGGTGGAAATACAACTTGCTGTACATATTATGGAAAGGAAAAATGAAATGAAGGTGAAAGGGGCTTACAGAAGAGTACAAAAACAAGCAATCTTGCAAGAATTATCTCCTGTAGTCATATGAGTAGCAAGGAAGATGTGTGTCTCTTGGCTGACACATAGACAGTTCTTCAAGTTTCAAAGGGTAAACATCCTAATTTGTTGGGTTTTTGCATTTCAGTAGTTGTGGAGTCCCTGACATATTCCAGTGTTTACAGCAGTAAAAACAGAAGGTAAGACTGGTAACAGAAAAGGCTGACAACACAAAGGGGGAAGTAAACACACTGTGTTTTGAGTCCATTCTCTGGTTCTCTCTGAGTCAATTCTGTCTTACTAGATGATTGATAGAATCAAGTTGATAGAATCAAAACCTCCTCAATTGAATTGGTGCCTAAATGACCACATGGCAGAGAAAGAAAAAAAAAGGAAAAGGGGCTAAACTTTGAAATGGTCATCACTCATTAGTTTGACATTATGGTTACCCCTAGAACACTCCTAAACATTCCTTCACTACCAAGGAAACATTTGTTTTGGAAATGCTTGTTGTTTTGGATAAGAGGAAAAGACAGAAAAGCTCTACCCCATCTACCGCTGTCTATATATTATGGAAAAAGATTTTAGTTGTTTGTCCTTCTCTCAATGAGTTTGCTGAGAAGAAAAAGGACAATGTTTCCATGGAAATGATATCATTGCTTTTAACTTGAGTATCCTTGCTTGTCATTTTTGCTGTACAATTCTTTGGATTCTTGCAATCTTTCTGTTACCCACTTTCAGAATCATCCTGTGGCATCAGGATTTCATTGATACTGTGAAATTATAGATCTTTGACTTGATTCTTTTTCTTTTTCTTGTGAAATATGAACATGAGTTATATAGCGTGTGTCTTTCACATAACAATTTGAATGCTGTTAGTAAGTATTTTTTTTTACCTCATGCTCTTTTTGTTCATTTTTGGCTCATCTAAGCTTATTCCATCATTTCATCATCCTCTTCCTCCTCCTCTCTTTCTCTCTTCCATCTTCCATGCTGATATCACTCCATCACTATAACTTGTTCCACATTTTCAGTAAATGAACAAGACTTAGTGATAGATGCTACACTTTTCACACACCCACAACACACACATAACACACACACACACACACACACACACACACACACAGAACTGAATAGCGATAGATTGATGTCAGAGGCGATAGGCAAATCCCTAAAACTGTTGAGACCACTGTTAGGCATTTCCACGCCGCATTGTAGCAGAGTGCCATATATTAGGGTTTTCCGGTTTTCGGGTGTCTCTGCACATCCGCACCGACACCATGATTCATTCACGGATGAGTATTGCTTTTACTCTGAGCAATTTATCCATAATACTTCCTACATCAATCGGCCCACGTTAACTCATAATAACTTAGAAAATGCTTTCAGAGAAATATCTCTAGAGTGGGGAGAGAATGGGAGAGAGGGAGAAAAAGAGTGAGAGGAAGAGGGAGAGAAGGTTCTCTATTTCTGACCAATTGAAAACAGTTGTTATGGCAACCACAGAATATAGGCTCCGGTTCATGTTCATAAAGAAGAACCAGCTCAGGCTGTGTCTCTTGAAAATAGCACCCTCGTTTGGATGGAGTAGTATACAGTGTGGTGGAATATGTCATGTGCTATCTTTGTTCATATCAGTACTCTTCTTGGTTCCATATATTTAATGTATTTCTATTGTGTCTTTGGTATGGTATAATCAATACTGCAATAACATTATCAGTCATTGCAGTATAATCTGAATACTATTAAAGCGAAATTCAGTCAGGTAGTGATAATTCTAGTGTATAACATAGGCACCCTGTAGTAGCACTGATTCTAGCAAATGTAAATATTATGATCAACTGATATTTACACAACTTATTTCAACCTAATTTTAACCTGGGCTTCTGTGTCCAATAAGAAAAAAAGAAAGAATGCTTTCTTGAAACTGCTAGAAAATGTGTTATTCCTACTCCATTTGTTTTCAACCCAAATTTCTGCCCTAAAATATGACTTGATTTCTCCCCTTGGTCTGAGGCTAATAATCATACCCTTTCAAATCTCATATGATATTTTTGAAAAAAAGGCAGTGTGCAACATCTATGCAAATATATATAGACAAAATTGTACTCTTAACCTGTTGAGGACGAGCTGATTTTGCTATAACATGTATTTCCCATTGACATCTGCCAGGTTATACTCGGGGACTGGTCTTCAACGGGTTAAGGAAAGAATGTAACATTAGAATTTTTCAGGATTGATAGACAGATTTCATCTATAGCCCCACCCCCACCCCCATTTGAATTTGCATTTGGACGTATTGATTTACACAATCTGCTGCTTGTTATTGAAATCTGATATAAAATATTCAAGCCTACCCTGTTATGAATGAAGGCAAATTTCCACTATCAAGCCATAAAAACAAAATTAGCCTATTTCTCTAGTTCTTCGTGACACTTCTATGTGAAGACAATTTATCAGTTTGTTTTATTTATTCAGTGCGAGTTATTTGGAGGAGGAGGGAACAGAAAAAGAGAGGCTGCATTTGTGGAATGCCAGGTCATGATACAATTAGTGCTAATTACAGTGAATCGGTGATGAGGGGAGCAGCATCCACTCACTCACATTGATTTGTCAGTGGTTGGGTTCACACGAGGTTTGTAATCTTCAAAGTTTGATGATTAGCTTGTAGATTTAAACAATGATGGGGTCCACATGACATCCAATCTTAAGAATTGAATTTTCGAGTGAGAGGCCCACTCATTGATTAAACTGCAGAACTGGATGAAATACATTGACGCAGTGCTAGTAATAAACCTGATAATGTGCAACTATGCAGTAATGGATAACACACACTGGAGGTTGACCCGGAAGCTGAGGGAGAATAGGAATCGTGGTAAAGTCATTCTAGCTTTTGAATTTGTTAATTTTTGTGCCCACAATGAGTGTGGACCCCCAGTGGCTTGTGGATAGGATGTAACCCAAAAGATGCCTTCTCGTTCTAATCATTGACTAATCTTTAATATCACTAACTTTCGAGTGCATCTACATTGGGCTAACCTGGAAGCTAATAATTGGAGATTGAAAACTTCGAGCTAATCTTTAACCCATTGGGGATGAGTCCCAAGTAAACTCGGGCATGTGTCTATGGGAAATAGGTGTTGTAGCAAAATCAGTCCGTCCTCAACTGGTTAAGACAGGGAATGTCGTGTGAACATAACCAGTGTGTCTCGCAAGCTCTGCGCGTCTTATAATGAGATGCAGTCATGTATGATTAATGGGCTCAAGACTGTGGGAGGAGGGCTGGGGTATGGGATAAGTTAATGGGGGTAGTGAAAGGGCAAAGACACAGGTAATTGAGCATTACATGAGACATGAGCATTCTGACCTGTTGAGTCATGAATCATTTCATTTCATTTCCAGTCTGCTTTCATTTTCTAGAAACAACGTACCATCACAATCTGGCAGGATATATGGAGTAGAAAAAGAGAAGAGGGAGAAGGAAAGGGCAGGATGTTAAAATGTATGTAAACATCATAAATTTACTGAGTCTCTTGTGAGTGGATGTCACAAGTTGAACAGGAAATCGACAAAGTTTGATTGTGTGTCATGAACTAATATAAAAAGAAGTCATGCAGTTATCTTCTTATTTTCAGTTACCTACATTCACAAGGGCAGTTTAAGTCAAATCCATGGTCATAGTCAGTGAACCAAAACTAGAGAGAGAGAAAAAAGGAGTGTATCTTGACCATGCATTCATGTGTGTGCTTAATTTAAGACTTCTGCTTATGTACTGGAATTGTGAATTCGTCCTAGAACATTAGAGTGAAATTTAATTGTGAATAGATAGATATATTGACAGATACAGAGATTTACAAATAGAGAGATGAATATATTGATACAGAAAGAGGTACAGAGAAAGATATAAACAGATATTCATGCTTCAAATTTTATTAATTTACTCCCATTTTGCTTTGCTCTGATAATCAGGAGTATGCAACATATTTAATCATTTATTCTGCCCAACATTAGCCAGTTCATCAAGAAACACGGTTTATCAGCAATTTAGGTGTCATTTGTTGCATTAATGTGTTCTATTTTTACTGGGATTTCTGCTATGATCATTGTGTCAGAGAAACCTTTTTTAATGGCTGAGCAGATCAAAATAGATTGTCATTTAATTATTAATGTGTAATATAGTGCAATCAAGCTGTTCAGTGGTAATTACTATTATCATGTATTATCTCACAATCAGACTATCAACCCGTTGAGGACGAGTCTCAAGTATACTCGGGCAGCATCTATGGGAAATGCGTGTTGCAGCAAAATCAAACTGTCCCCCACGGGTTAAAGTTTCTTGTGTTCAAAGAGCTGAATATCATTAATTTGATGACTGGATGTCCATCAAATTGTGGTCCATATTATGAATCCCCTTATTTTCTGCATAATGAGATTCATGTTGTATTAAACAGTTCTGGAGGAAATGATTTCTCCACAAGCCATGCTGTCTATTTCATCAATAGTTCTTTACTGGCTGTACACGTATGTAGACTTATCAACAAAGATAACTTGTGTTTCTGTTAGAAAGAAGTGAAAATCATGATGTATTCTGTGGATATTTGTGAAATGGAAGATCGTAGGCTGGCAAGGAAGAATGTAATGGTCGTGGAGGCTAACTTTGAGACTACCCTTTCCCTGTGATGTAAGAGTGCCTTGATTGGTAGACTGGCTATTAGTTTGATGTCACGCATGACAAGGATAGCAGAGTTCTAGAGGTGCTTGTTAAGTAGGGCAGGAACATGATTTGGTTACCCAGGAATGCCTAGGGTGTGGGTGTGTGTCTGTGTGTGTGTGCGTGAGAGAGAGAGAGTTAGAGGATAGAAATTGGATTCCTGGTTGAATATTAATCGAAAGCACAGAGCGGTTTGTTTAGGCCCACGTACATTAGATGTGGATGTTAAATCACCAAAATATTAGATTTGATGTTGGAAAGTGCTGACGAGCGTGCCATGAAAAGCTGAAGCTCTTTGATCCTAGCTCTGTCCTCCGTGGGCTGATTTCTTATAACTCGCTTTGCAACCGTGTTCCTTCTCATACCATCATCAATTCTACCAAGTCACACATATCTATTGTGTATATATTTGTCTTTTTATATTCCAAAATATGAATCAAGCAATAGCTTCTTGTTCTGAATCTCATTTATCTCAATTTATCTTGACAAAGTTTTACAAGTTATAGCTCAGGGACAATAAAGTCAC
Organism: Diadema antillarum; assembly: GCF_040938485.1. Taxonomy (NCBI): domain Eukaryota; kingdom Metazoa; phylum Echinodermata; class Echinoidea; order Diadematoida; family Diadematidae; genus Diadema; species Diadema antillarum. The sequence goes on from NW_027271544.1 coordinate 229,386, forward strand.
TCACAGGCTGAGTTATTGAAAGGTATTGTTTTGTTGCATTGTTATTATTGACACATATAGACAGTGGTGAAAATGATATATCATATGCAAATGAAATTATATGAGTTAAAGTCATGCAGAAATGCAGCAAAGTGAAAGAAGAATGTAGTGATATATGGAAGATCTAATGATTATGAAGCCGAGAAGAAATCATCAGGATGTAGGAAATTATGTGTTTATCAGTAATGTTCTCTCTTTCTGATCCAGGGTGTGATGACTCTGCACCAATCTATTGTATGAAGCTATCTCAGAAATATGCCATTGCATAGTACAGAGATCTATCTGCCATCATGCTTTGATTGAGGCCCACTGTAGTGTGTAGTATCCTTCCTGTGTGGAAGCCTTCAATGGAAAAGACATGAACAGAAAGAGGAAGTGATGGTTCCTTCCCCCTAATATCAAATTACAAGTGATGTGTACTTGAAATATGTGTGCTTACAAGAGCACTGATAGGTGTTTGTGTAAGTGTTCGCAACAAACGATCGTAGCACAATGAACTGAATTTGCCCTAAATTATCAGAACATTTGAAACTAAATGCTCTCATTTTGTGATCTTCTGTAAGATATTTCTGGTAAGAATTGAGTTGATTATATTGGTAATGAAGCCCTCATTCAAAGTTGAAACAATGTTGCAGTGTGAATGATGATACTTCAAGGTAGGCGGACCAGGAAATACCATTTGCCTTTTTCCACCATTGACTAACCACCAGGTAAATGTTGTTGTCTCACTCCTGTTTTGTGCCCACAGGTAGCTCTTTGTTTTCTGTTTCTTTCCTATCTTGTACTGTATACGCCACATATTTAGCAAGTCTAATTTTTCACTAAATCGGCACTTCCCAACAATTTTTGAGTGGTCGAATTCGTGATCATAGAGTACGGTATTGAATGGAGAAAACATGTACACGTGCAACATTGCATTTATGTTGAAATCAGAGTTAATATTTCTGCATGTTGTTGAATTTGCGAATATCAACTGACTTGCAAAATTTGTGAAAATAAAACCCGAGCAGAATATATGCCCTATACAGTGTCTTTCTCTTCCTATACCCAGTGTCCATCTTTATATCTATTCTCTCTTCTCATCTTCTGTTCTTGAGACTCACGGGATGGTGAGGATGGCATCTTCTGTCTCTTGTTGGGAGAAATAATTGCATTCTCTCTGCCCTCCCGACGGGGAAGAACACTCCGATGAAATAACAGGCAAAAATTTGACCATCCATTAGTGCAATGACTAGTTCAGAAGACATGTCAGGGTAGGCCCATTGTGGCATCTATAAGTTATCTTCATTGCAACCTCAGTCTGTAAGTAAAAGTCTGTGCCATCGGCTAAGTTGATTTTAAAATCAAATACCTCCCTCCCCAAGCTGTCCTAGGATGTGTAGATGATGCCCCAGTGCATTATGAGACATTTAAATTGTGCAGATGAGAAGAGAAAATGATGATGGCATATTGCTGTTATTTTATGTCCTTCTATTGTTTTTAGTTGTTTTTTGGAGGGGAATTTTTTTTTAGAGAAAAAAAAACAAGCAAAACAAGCCACGCAATGGAAAAAGGGGCAACCAAAGGTATTCATTTATGCTTCAAGGATCATCCCCTGTTTTTTGTTGTTTTTGCAGGACAATTGGTTAAACTTATAGAATGCTGATTTACTCAGGAAAACCTGAACTATAAACATTCATATAGCTCTGATAAGGTTGAGTCAGTGACACCACTTTACAATGGTAATTTTCCTCTACATAGTGATATTGTATATTGTTTAACTGTGGATGTCACGAACTGCATGTATGTGCTTATTTGTGAAGAACAACAGCATACTGTAAATTTATATTGCATTCACTTTAATCAACAAAGATTGTCGTTGTTGTGGTGTGTCACGTGTGGCTATAATGAATATCTTTTCCATGAAAACTGCTATACATTCTTGAACGCAAGCAGCTTTGATAAGCGTGAGGTTACATTTTAACCACGTCATGTATTTGAATGTAGTTTATGAGGAAGCATGGATGTGTGTAAGGGTTTTTCTGGTTCCATGCCTAGCTATAATGTTTTATGATTTTGTACAGCCCTCTGACTTTGCCTTAAAAGGAAATCTTGCCAGTGAAGATGATCCTGGTAGCTCCTAGCTATCTTACACCCGTGTAGAGGAACAAATCTAGCGAAACAAATAGACATAATTTGGCGTCAGTCTCACTCGTTATTAAGGGGCGAACCCAAAGTACATTTGCCTGCAATTGAGTGTCCATTACCTCTGCCATTTGTTCCCTCATGGAGATCTACTTGATGTCTTTTACTTTCTTTTCATGCCCATGGATAGGGTTTTCTATGTAGTGTATACTGCTCATGGTAGAAGTAAATTACTTGACCATTTTAACTGGAATGGAAAACTGGTGACTATAAAAGATGTAGGGGAAGTACTCAGCAGGGTACCCTCCTCTGAGAAGATTTATAGACTTGTAGATTTTGAGACTGTTAAGTGTTTTTTGTGATGTATAAGTATCAATTTTCTCTCCTCTATACTGCTGTCCCTTTCTCATTATCTATCTTTCTCTCTGACCCTCTATGCTGTCACTACACAGTATTGTACTTGTCACAGAAGCATTGGAACTGGTTTGTTAGGTTTAACCCATTGAGGACCGACTGATTTTGCTACAACATGCATTTCCCATAGACACTTGCCTAAGTATACTCAGGACTCGTCCTCAACAGGTTAAAGGCATAATTTACCGTTTGCAGATGAAACAAAAACCCTGTATTAGTGCTCTAAAATAGTTCTAAAATGTGAGTTAGGGATAGAAACAACCACTGTAAAAATTTGAATCCTCGTAATCGATGTTAAGTATATAAATATGTATATCAAATACACAAAATGTGAACAATAATTATAATAGAAATGTTTCCAGACTAGTCCGTCTACAGTTATGGTTTATTAAGGAAAATACTGATATCTCCTTATTTTTTAGGCTTTACTGTGAAAATTGTATATGGTAGGATGTTTTGTGAAACAACAGACCTACACATAGGCCCTACACGTATGCATCAAATGTGATATCTTGAAAATTTTTAGAATCACTGCTCCCAAAGGTAAACTGGACCTTTAATGTAGGAAGGGTTAGATTAAATTCCATAGGAAGGGTAAGAATGCCATAGATGTACAGTATGAATACTAACCCCTCTCCATTGTGCCTTTAAGCATGATTTCGTGCTCTGTGACATGTCTTTTTGAGAAAACTTGTTTGATTTCCCACATTTGTGAATTTTTGGCACCATCCCCCATTCCTCTGTGCTGCTTTCTGTATAACTTGTGATACCACAGCATCTCCTTTGGTTCATGAATTGAATTGAGAATCCTTTCTCCAATCCCCTCAAAGCTACAGTGATAGAGCTGACTGCAAATATTTCCAATGAAGTGTGGCTGCAACTTCCTGTTCCCTTCCCACCCACCCGAAGAAGAAAAAAAAAAAGCACACACACACACTCGCACACAAGCAACAGACCAATCTGGCTTTCGTTCATGAACTCGAGAGGGAGTCAGTCTCATTTAAAATTTTGCAGAATGGCGACTGGATTTTAACTCAATTTAGGTACCAGTGGGAATAAATGGTGGTGAGTGCCATAAATTTACCTCAGTGATCATTAGATTACATCCTGCACACCAACCAAGTGGACTGACGTCTTCCTTCATCACTGTGTTTTCACAAGACTTAATAAGTTTACATTGATATAATGGATAGCAAATGGCAATTGGCACATATATCCAGTGAAGCTGAATTGGATTGCACTCAAGTACTTGTGCATTCAAGTGAAATGAGCTCACATCCAAAGATTGTGGTAGTGGTTTATTTCAAGAGCATTAATGTCATTTCTCCTTCATCCTTCCTAGCTGGGCTAATCCAAGTCTCATGACAAAGATTTTTTCTTTGAAAATATCTGGGGTTTTTTTCCCTAGACTTGTATATTTTTATTTTCTTCCCTTTTGAAAATATCAGTAAAAGGTTTTATAGATGAAGCAGTTGTCAATATGAGTACTGAATATTCCCCATGATGATTTCTCACAATATGATGACATGACATGATGATGACATGATGATGTGACATATTGTCTACTTCTAATTTGGATGGCTCTTATAAGTTTACTGGGATCACAACTTACCATTATTATTCCAAATATGAATGATTAGAGTTCCATTATTTCCCCTGAGCTATGAAATAAGTTCACAGTTCCCTTAAGCTCCTTCCTTTGTGTCTGCAATAGTCCATCTCTGCTCATCAGCCAGCTCCATTCTTTCCCCCAATCCTCCTTGTCACCGATACCTCCCCTAGCACCTGACATTACTGCAAAATATTCAATTTGCCCAGACCCACTGCTCCTTTGTCCCAGTTTTCTCTCTCCAAGTTTGCCCAGAGTTCTGCAGCCCTCATTTTTTTCTCTTCATCCCGTAGAATGAATATGAAGAGAGGAGGAGATGCCATTGTTCACAACAAGCTAGAAAGAGTGTTATCAGGACAGTGAGGTGAAGAAGAAAATGTTCAATTGGATGCTTGTTCCCTGGAGAATTGCATGGTGGCAGACCAGGAGACTGCTCATGTTTCTCAGGCATCAATAGAGCTGTTATCTATGGTGCATGGGCAAAGGAGAGAATGAGCAGGTGATACTCACCAGTCAACTTGGATTGTAACTCTGTGAAGTGTGTGAGGAAGTCGCACTTGAGAGGGAAAGGTGCATTCCAATAATGGAAACGTTGCAGATACAAGCAGTGCAACTCGAGTTTGTGACCCAGTAATGGCAGAACAAAATGCTTCACATTGAAGTCTTTTTGTGTTTGAAACGTATTTGAGACCAACCACTTCTAAAAACTGTCGCAGTGAGACACGAGTCTGTCAGTGGAGAAAGTGAACTTGCCCCCTTTTAGCACAGACAAACAGACAGACATATGCACACACACAGACACACACATAACCCTCACTATTGGGTTAAGGAGCAAGATTGGTATGGTGAAAAGTACAGAGACCCTCATAAATGTCATCAGAGAAGGTCTTGTACTAATGTTAAATTTTGGGGTACCATCTGATATATTTCCTTTCATCAGCGGCAATTCAGGGTTTACATAGATGGTACCTGTTTCAAGTTCAATAATGAGGGCAGTTTTCAAGTTTGATGATATCATGGTGCTGTAAAAATTCATCTTTGAGTGGAAGGATCATAGATTAGAACAGGCAGGATTTTTGTGTCTTCATCTTACAGTTGGGCATTTGAAGAAAGCATTTGGTGATGTAACAACAAATCATAAATCACACCAAGATATACATTGTATGCTTGCCCCAATGAATACTCCAAAAGATTATAAAATGATTTCACCTCTTAGATCAGAAGTTCTGAATTAATCATGCCCTTGTTTACCCTTTATTTACTAGAACCATGCAGAGTTGAGTTAAACAAGGTAGAGAAATATTTTGAGAAACCCAAGAAAGCAGTGCAGGTAGAAAGAGTCCTAATAAAATTGGAAAATAGACCGTAAACACTGACCTTAAGACTATAATGTCACACTGAAAGTCTAACTCTCAGTGAATAATCTGTATGACATGGGTCATATGATGTGTCCATATTTGGTTGTTTAGATTGTGCTTTAAGTGGTCTTGTCAGAGGAATGCTTTTGATATATAAATAGACTGAAGTATGTCAATAGAAACGCGTTTTCAATAATTTACTGTATCTTGCACGGTGTCTGTATTTGGGTAGTTTCACATCTACACCTGATGAAGAAGAGCACTTTGTAAGATGTACATTGTTTTCAACATTGCCAGTGGTCAATGTCAATTATCTCTTTGTAAATCTATTTCCTTCAATCTTTTTAAACACATATGAGCTTGTTATGTTGCTATCCATCTATTGTATATTCCTGCCAAGTAAAAGAAGAGGACAAAACAATGTTTGCATTTCTAGTATCATTTCTTAGAATATTTTTTCTCTTTCTTGCCTTCAAGCATTAAGAAATATTTGCCAGTTTACCTTTGACCTTTGCATTTTCTAAAAGCATTGCCCAATGTTGTTTATTTTTATCGACATTTTCTATGTTTCTGTTCTCATGGTGGTTATATGAAGTGTAACATGAACAGAGGATCCACTCTTTGCTGTAGTGTAGAAATGAAAACTAGAAATGGAATGCTTCCACACCCCCATCAGGAGTCCTTGCAATCTACAAGAGGGGTGTTATGATAGCAGCAGTGCTCTGAGACATGAGTTAATTGCAAGTTGTGTCTGTCTTCAGTCAGAAGGTTGTTTCATCTACTGGTGGGGAGGAAAAATTCATTGATGTATTTCATGTCCTTGAAGAGAAATTGGTTGTCATGTTGGCAGATATATCATCTGAATCAATTTGATTATTTTGTTTATGAATTGATAGATGACATTAGTTCTTGTTTTCATGCATCACATTTAATTTTGTTGGTATCTGTCTGATGCCAAATTGCAATCGATATTGATTTGCAAAGAAAGGGAGGAAAAAAAAGGTCAAATGCTGCAGTTCTGGAATGTCAAACAGAGATCTCTGACTCTCTATTCCTTGTACGTGTGGCAAGTGAAAGTGATGAAGCCTGAATCTAGCCGGCTGCTCTCAGGGCTTGCTTATATATCACACCCTCTTGGCTCCCGATGCTGACATCTCGCTTCAGGTGCATGCATATTTACATGGTTAGTTTGGTTCGGGGCAACTCATCTTGCTGTTGAGCCTCGTTCTGTACGCTTGTTATTCTATGACTGCCCTGTCACAGTGCGTTAAATCACAGAATCAGCAAATTGGGTTACAAGACAGGTGGATCTCCTGACTGTGAACTCCTGCATGGATTCACTGCAATACGAGAGGGGAATGTACCTCTCTCTACAGGGATGACAGGTTGGGGGAGGGGTGCAAGTTAGCAGGAGAAATATATGAGGCAATGTATTCCATGTTCCTCGCAGGAAGCTGAGCGTAATACTCACGAAGACGTGATATCATTCTCATGCTGTGATTTCAAGTCTGAAACATTAGTTGAGTTGTTTTTCTCCTGGCTGTTACTTGGATGCTGTGTCACCCTATCTGACAAGTTACGCAAGTGACTTCTAAGGCAGTGGAAAATTACCATCAGTATCTAAGACTTCATTCAACACTTACAACTTGTTTTGCAAGGGAAACGGAAGTGGATTTCTCAGCAATCTTCTTCTGTCAGCAGCACAGAAAATCTTGACAGATTTATACAACTCAAGACAAGACTTACTGTAAAACATGATATTTTTGCAGCATGAAATTTTCGCGAATTGGAGCCGACAGCCTTTTTCGCAGCGTGAAATTTTCACGAGTTGCCTCCAACATTCAATGCATATAGTGTTAGACAAGAACTTTTGCATGCATTTTAATTTTACGAATCTTGGCTCTCATGAAATTCGCAAAATTAAAATGCACATGAATCCCTGTGTTACAGTGTACTTTATCCCAGATTCTGTTCAGTAGTTTTATACTGGTTATGCACTTAACCTTATAAAGCCTCAAGGAAAACATTACTGCATCACAAAGATAATCCAACTCTCTTTTATCTGACACTTTTCACAGCTTTATTGTCTTAAAACTGCCCGCAATGTTTCGAAAGAAATCTTGACATTACAAAACACATCCATGCTTATTCCTTTATGCAAGAGGGCAAAAGGAAAGGGGTGTGCTGTGTCACATACTGTACTCAGCACTGCTGCTGAGGAGGTGACATCAAAGTAACAGGCACTTTATGCAGCTGCCATCTATTGCAAACATCCATGTAATTAGTATGACATGATGATAACTCATTGAGTGAGTGAGTGAGTGAGTAGTGAGTGAATCCTCCCATTGTGGAGGATCCTTCTCACTACCTGTCCATTGACAAACTCCCTCTGTCATAACAGATTTCCCCAGCAGCCTGGAATCAGTGTGCCACAGAAAGAAAATGTGTCTGCTGCCCTCTCGTGTCTGCTTTGTCCAATCTCTCACAACACATACCTATGATGAAGTTTTAGAAGTTGTCGAAGAACACAGCCTTCTTAACAGCAAGCTGTTAAGGAATGCTTTGCATTATCAGTGTAGATAGTGGATATGAAAGAAGACTAAAGATGAGGGGAACATGTGGACTGTTGGATTTGAGAATTTGATTTGATTCCTCACAACAAAAATGTCCATCTGTTTATTGTGTGGGTTAATCTGAATATTTTTAGAATGCATACCTTCAGCATGAATGTTCTGTGGTAATCATTTGTGCAGCTTTGCTACCACAGTGACTTTAGTGTAGCCTTTGTTGCTATTTACTTAAACAAGGTATTGTTATCACTTTTACTCAGTTATTCAGGTTAATACAATATGATATAATGTATGTTATTGCTGTGTTGTTTGTGCCAATTTTTATATTTTTTTTTTATTTTTTACTCAATATTGTTTCTCATGAGAGAAAACATCAAGCTGTTGTGCTGGTTGGCACATACAGCAAAGGATCCGCTGTCATGTGGTTAAGTTTATCCTATCACTGAATGGTATTCACCTCAGCTGTATGACTGGGTGTGGTGTAATACTGTAAACATGGAAATTTTCGCGGTACATTAATTTTCGCGGATTTCACGCTACGTTCGGCTAGCGCGAATTCAAAAACGCGCGAATATATCTTCGCAATTTTCTATGCACATTTTGAACGGCCTGAATTGCGTGCGCTTCGTCGAGGATACTGCTACATAGTACAGACATGTTTACGCATATTAGCAGTATCATCGCACGCACCGCACGCACCGAGCCCATGGCCGATTGATGTGCTACATCTCCGCGACTACAGTACATGTATCGAGTAAAATATGTGTACAGTGTACATGTACTACGTACATCGTGTAGTTGAGCGCTTGTACTCACACTCGCGCCGCTCGCTACGTCGCTTTCATACGCTGGCATCGCTGGATGAAAACAGCGACTGTGTATTAACCCGCTGCGGAGCGCGAATTTAAGAACCCGCGAATATGTTTTCGAGCCGCTCAGCGCGAAAAATTAATCGCGCGAAAATATTGACGTTTACAGTAAAGAGTGTTAAGGAGAACTTTGTGTGCGATGTGCTGCCCAAGGGAAATGCCTACATTTTGTGTTAATCCTTTTGAACTTAATTTGATATTACAGTGACTTAGTCTCCATAGATACCAGCCCTAGTATGAAGTTTGCAATTCATGCCTTTTTACATTATATAATGTAAGGTATATTGATGTGTGTGTTTTTGTTCTTCTTTACTTCTCTTCTTCTCCTCATGCTCATTGACAAACTCTACCACACATACCATCTCTACATCTACAGGTAAGTGAAAAATTCCTTCAGCAATGCTTGTAGAGATAGAGCAATAGATCTTTCATTTTTAATGGTGCATGAATATTGTAACAGTGTTGATTTTTATTGCAATACTGCTGTCATCAAATTACGAATCCATTATATTATTAAGGTTCTTAATACTGTGTTAATAGAGAGCAGCTGTACAGTAAAATATGCATGCATTTGCTGATATCAAGGGATAGTGTTGGATGTCTGTATTGACTGAGCAGACTGTATCTTTTTATAGACAAAGCTTTGCACAGTTTTAAACAACTACATGTATATTCTTGTGTTTAATCCTTTGTTGTACAAAGGAGAGGGAAGAAATGCATGTGATGTGTGTCTGAACCATCTGATATTAATCACCTTTTCATAGTGGAAATGTGACTGAGTGGTGGATTTGAAGGGAATGCTGTATGGCCAGTGGCAGGTTTGTGCAGTCTCAGCTGAGATTGGTTTGTGTGTGACTGTGGAGGTTGGCATACTGCATACCGGTATACATTGTGTTACCATCCTATCAGCAACATGCTTATGATACAGCGCCCCCTACAGTTGACTACTTGCATAGTGATGGTTCTTGCAACAGATCGTGCTTAGCAAGGTGTATCTATGCAGATATGGATTGCAGATGTGTGTATTGGATGTTAATGCATGCTTTGTGTATGAGTGTGTGTGCGCAAGTGTATGTATGTATGTCTTCATTGTTGCTTACTAATTCTAGTGGCAATCACACCCTTTTAGGTCTTTTCCACTCTTAGTTGCATTTAGTTTCCAAATCAGTTTTTTATAATATGATATATTTATGTCATATCAACACAGAACGAACTAACAAATGGTTGTCATGGTAGCAGCCAACATTATCTCTCGACACAGAAGCCAATCAGTGAAATCATGAAGTACTCTTGAAGTTATGAGAAGTGGCTATTGGTATGAATAGTACCAGCACACTCCCAGGGCTGGCTGAGAGAGGACAAAATGTCCTTTGTTGATTAATGGTACTAAATTAGTTTTGACTGAATGTCATGATTTGAATTAGAGAACAAAGTGATCACATCTCATGATTGCAGTGTACGGATATGATAGGGAACTGTCTGCAGTGATTACTTTCTGTCCTCTCTGTTATTTCTTGTTCTCTCTCTTTCCATATATATATATATATATATATATATATATATATATATATATAGATGTGTGTATATATATATATATATATATAGATATATGTGTGTATATATGGGGGTGGGAAGCAGTGGTAGTTCAATCATGTTGTGTTACATAATAAGAAATGTATTTACATTTCCAGACAAAAGAAGCTGCAGCATGTACAAATGCTTAACAAAAAGACCACAAAAAAATACATTCTTAGTTTCAGCTATTCAGATAATGAAAGGTGATAGGTTTCATATTCATTTCCTCAAATATTATTACTCTCTATACTTGAAGATGTATCCAGAAAAAAAAAAAGTGTTAGTGGCTGTGGTGTTAGTTGCTGTGGTACACTGAGTTCACTGTTATCTCGTAAAGCTTGTAGTCATCTCTGACCTATTTCTCAGCTAAGTGGTTTGTGAATGCTCAGCAAGAGCAATTTTCCTTTCATTTCCGTGAGATGCCATTGTTGTTGTATAGTGAAACTTCACATGCACTGTACATATCCAAATCTTTAGGCAAGACTTATGTCCAGAGTGTCACACATTTTCCCTCAACCTGCTATGTAGTATCAAGCATAACACTTAACACTAGGGGATTGCTGGCATGTTTTTATTCCATATAGACACTTCAGCATTCTGATGGATCAATTTAGACAGATCATTTTGGTAGACTTTGCTGACAGATGTGTGTTTTGATGCTGATGTGTAATATGGATGAAGAAACACGTACAGTGCAGTCCAATGATTGCATTTGTACTGGTCTAGCACTCTTACTAACTGTTTAAGTTGTTTCTCAATGCTTTACATCTTATAATAGCAGCTTTGACAGTGTTTTATACTCTACTGCACTGCAATTAAAAAAAAAACATTAAAAAAACTGCTATCTACCTATGGAAGATATGCTAAACAAAGATTGTGATGTCACCACTTTCAAAATGTCTTTGAATAAATGTCACATTTCTATCATACTAGAAGTATTATTCAAAGTAGTTTATTTAAACTTTCCTATTTATCAAGAAAACATGGGAAATCCAGTCACTTGTAGATTTTTCACTTTTAATCATAAAATGATTATTTGCATTTTTTTTCATAGCCGCATATCCAGAATTATCAGAGGCACTGGTGGAACATAGGACCATACACCTCATGTTTTTTTGTTTGTTTGTTTGTTTGTCTGTTTTTATTGGTTATCAGCATCTCTGACAAAGCAGTTCAATTAATTCACTAGGACACATGATTTGCTAAATAGGCCATAAGGTTACATTCTAGACAAGACATTGACACTGGAAGATATGAGAAGAGTGAAGTTGTAATAGACTGCTTCTGCAATGTAGGCCTATTACAGTTTATGGATGTTTCTTTTCCTATAGTCTATTAACAAAGCATTTCATTCACTTGCTGCCCTCCCAATAGGCGTTTTCACATCAGCCCGATAAAAATCCAAGCTCAAAATATTTTTTGCGATCGCAAATTAGTGCGCTATTTCATTTCCTATTGACATCAGCCCGAAGAGAATTAGGCCGAAATTTTTTTGAGCTAATTCGACAGCTGAGTATGCACAAACAGTGTCTGGTATACCAGTAGAGTGCAAGCTTTCGGATCACACATGCAAGGCATGCTGGGATGCATCGCGCTAATTTCTTGAGGCAATTTCACATTATCAAATAGAGCACTAGTTCACTATGTTATCCCGCTATTTCAGAAATTTCCCGAGTTGGACTTGAGAAATTTTTGCGATCAGAGCGATACAATTAGCTCGTTAATTTGTGTTCGCATTATCAAATAGCACGCTATTTCTTGATCGGGTTAATTTCCGAAGTCAGAAAATAGCGCGCCATTTCGAAACATCAGGCTGATGTGAAAACGCTTATTATGTACCACAGGCAGGAATTCACTGAGTTATTGCTAAGTAGGGCAAGCATGTGGCAAGCTTTGTGGTTGTTAAGAGCAACTTTTGTGGATAGAGCATGCATGAAATATGAATATATTACAGAACCAGTCTTTCTGGTATGCCTGCCATGAACATGTGAAATTAAAACTAAAAGAGAGTGAAATACACAAAGCCAGCCTGCTGTACAATTTGCTGTTTCCATTCTTGAAACACAACATACAACATGTTTTGGTTTCATGTGACCTTTTCTGCGCTACACAGAAACAGCTACACTCTTATACCCCTTTCAGGTAATTGCGGTTCAATTATCCGCATCCAAATAATGTGGATGAAGTATTCAAAATCGCGTTCATATATCCCATGAAGTGCGCACTACTTTTACGAGCGCCCATTCATATAACGGTGCGAAAGACGGGAGTATTTGTCATGGTTACTGCGCACGCCTCTATAATGACGTAATGTTTCCGGTGCTATATACTCACGTGTATGCACAGCTCTCGCTCAAGCTCAGCAATGAGCGGTTGTGCGGGAAATCGAGTGACCTTTGACCGAACTGTGGAATGTTAGTGCGCATGAGTCGTAAAACGCGTTCATGTATTCTCGATCTACTCCTCATGCTGCAATAATGCGGATAATAGCAGCATCAAAATAATGCGCATTTTTTTACTCCTCTCCCGTTCATGTAATCAAAATTTTACGACTTATTGCTCCTATTATCCGCATCCACGATTACCTGAAAGGGGTATTAAAAAGAAAAGGGTAAATCAGCGTTTTAAAAGGGGCGAGGAGAGACTGCATTTTAAAATGTCGTACTCACCCCTTTTCTTGCTGTATCTAGCACATCTAACTGTTGGATTTAGCTGGATAAAAGGGTGAATACAACATTTTAAAAATGCTGTCACTCCTTGCCCCTTTTAAATGTTTATTTACCCTTTTCTTTTTAAGAGTGTAGGTTCAATCCAAACCTGAACTGACCTTACCTCTAGGTGAAAGTTCCTTCTTTCAGGAACTAATTGCACAACAAATCAACAGATCCTACAGAAGTGAAACAACAAACATTCCTGGAAGTATATCCTTGATATACCAAAGAAAGAAATTCTATGTCAATATGATCAAATTTCTATGCTAAAGCCAAGATATAGTATCAGTTATGTGTGGTTACGGGTGAATGATGGGTACATGTTTGTGGCATAACACTTTCCTGTCCACAGAAACACAGGATTTTGAAGAGGAAGTAATTCATCGTCATGGAAAAATTGGGTTACACTTCCTGAAGGATGCGGGCTCTACGGATGAAGAGAGGTTAATGCCCGATCAGCTGACAATTTTATTTTTTCTTTTAATCGCAGAGGGATCGCAGAGAGCTGGCAGGGTCAATGTTCTGTCAAAACTTTCAATCCTATAGGATTCCTTATACAGCTAAAGGTGACATTTATCATGAAATTCACCTCCTACCTCTTTCCTTATAACATTTGCAGTGGGGTCAACTGGTTGAGTTGTCAAGCATTCATACTGGATAGTGTAACAAAAGTATTGTTCATAATTCATGCCATGATTTTTATTGAAATGGGGTAACATTAACAAATCAGCATTTTTCTTGTTGTTGGATAAAAAGGAACAGTTTAGTTGACATTTGATTTAATTGTGTGAAAATAATACAGGCATAAATAGTTAACTCAAGTAATGGTGAAGTCTGTTACCTGACATTTTAGACATGAAGTAATGCACCGAATCTGTAAATTCCATCAAGATTCTACAAAGAAGTTACAGAGAAATCTTGCGGTCATCTGAAGAGCCTTTAGTCAGTGGTCATTTCCCATGACAAGCTTCAGAAGTAGGTAATATTTGTAGAAGCCAGTTCAAGGGGTCCCTTCCTGGAACCTTTTTTGTTTTCCTGTTACATAGCTTCACATGATGAGACATGTCCACGAGTCTTTTGCTTTTTATTTAAGGAAGAGTTTGGCCTTGGTAAATATCTGAAGAATGACAGCTTTCCAGAAATGGACATTCTTTGGAATCATAAAATAGTAAGAACTTCAAGACAATTCCTCTGAAGGGGAATATGTGTATGTGTGTCTGTGTTTGTTTTATGTGTGTGAAATTCAATGGAAGAAGGTCTGTATAGCTGTCATGCCATCTGTGAAACAGGTACTTTTGCAAGTTAGTGTTCCATCTAGGCTTTGTGGTCCAGATGTTGTAGCAGTGGATAAAATGGTTACTTCTTCAAGATGTATTTAGAGTGATTATACCATGAACACTGTCTTGAATGTTGTATGTCCTTTACCCAGGGGCCAGCAACTGGTTTCCTCCCCATCCTCCGTTTCTTAGCTCAATTTACTCTTTCCATCTACACAACTTTAGTGTACCCAGTCTTATTTCCCAGTAGGTGTAGAAAGCATGATGGTGAATTTGAACGTACGTCAATAAATCCAAGTGGATGCCGGCATTTTGTGACAGCTGTGTTTGATGTTTAGACCCAACAATGCCAAGCTCTCTCCATCCTTTGGCCATGAAGTTTGCACCAATAACAGTTACACGATCAATGAGTGGGACAATGACAAATTTGCAATAATTAAATTCTGATATGCTTTTTGAATGGAGTTCTCCAGAAATACCAACATGACCCTCAGCCTTCTGACTCATCCCTGTGTGGCATGGCGTTATTCAAAGGGGAAAATTTCTTTTTCCTCAGTAATTACTGACGTCAATAGTCATTTTGCATGAATCAAATGGTCTTTACTCATTAGCAAAGGTAGAATTTGTCATATCCATGGCATATTAATTTTAGCGTTGATGCGACAGTGTAATGGTGGCTTTTTGTTGATTGCTGAAATTGAAAACTGAGTAAAGGAAGAGTCGTAGCATTTATTATATACATAAGTGCAGTATAGTGTCCAAGGTATTTGGAGGCATTGTAGATAAAATGAAGGTTTTCTAATGCACAATAATAAAGGTAATGATAGTGAATTCAAATGCATGCATGTTTAATCCTGACAAATTATGCAATTGCTTAGAGGTTACACATGAATACTGGTATTGTGGATTAATTGAAGGTTTTCTTATACAAAATGCTATCCTGATGATTATCCTAGATTACAATAATATGTACAGTATTCAAATGTATACATGTTTAATCTTGATATCCTACCCAATAGCTACTTTTTCACATTTTACATATGATTAACTGTTATATAAAGCTGCAATGCACGCTACAATACATGCATTGATTTTAGGAAGGGGCACAGCCTCTACATGTTTTAGGTTTGTCTTGGTTACCAACGGTAACCTTTCTTATGGAAATATGCATGAGATGTTAATGCGTAATGAAATGGTCTATTATGTGGTAGGAATGACATGCAACAGATATGATCAACTTTGCTGTATCTCTTGTATGTATTCAATCTTTATCGTACTCTGCAGTACCTCCCTTAATGTGCATTTCATGCCCATTGGAAAACATCAGGATACTGGCTACCAGTAACATTAGGCATTTTCACATCAGCCCGATAAAAATCCAAGCTCGAGATATTTTTCGCAGAAAATAGTCAGCAAAACAGCGCGCTATTTCGAAACATCGGGCTGATGTGAAAACGCCTATGGAAGGGGGTTTTGAAAGTAATCCCACTTAATCCCAGTGGCATCATACTGTCCTATGGTTTATAGCCTTGCATTGATACACAAGAGTGGATATGTCTTGATATATTACTTTATATACTTTCTGCAATTGATCAAATGTTAATGAATAAACTTTATCTGTATCAATGCCCTGTTGTAGAGCAGTGCCGAGACTGGAGAGGTTATCCTGGGTGTTATGAGATATTTATTTCATTGATTTCTTCTTTCGGAAAAAACAAACAAACAAACAAAACAAAACAAAAACCTGGATAGGTCTTCATGACAGCTATGCTATAAATATTCATGTTTGAACTAGGTGTACATCAGAATGTACAGGTGAATGCATCTTGTTTTCAACAAAATCAACAAAAGACATTCTTGCAGCACTTAAATTATGTAAGTTACCACTGTCTGCTTGGCTTTTTTTCAACTGCTTGTCAAATGGAAATGTTGACTTGTGTTATGAAAAGTATAGGTCCTATAGTTCAGAGTTCATGATAGACCATTGATAACTATAACTATAAATATAACTGGCTTTGATGCATCATCTGTGGCCATGTGAGGCAACTACTTTGCAAGCTCTTTAACATCAGTTGCTGCTGGCAGAAAAAAAAAAATAGATGTTAAAATGGAGTAGTCTAACTATTGCACTGAGGGTTGTTTGCCCTACAAACAATGCAACAAGGTATTGTTGTGGACTTAATACCCAAGCAAGGATCAACTACTGGTAATGCATTCAAACATTTTCATTCCAGTCATAGCAGCATAAGTCGAAGGGAACGATGGGGGGGGGGGGGGGGGAGGTGAAATCAAACTGTTTTAATATTCACGTTGGGAATAGAAGTGAATTGGGAAAAAATTCTACTGAGGAGTTGCCGCTAATGATCAAAGGCTTTCATTACCATCTGTGCCATTGAATGTGAGAATGGAATGTTGCATGTGCCACCATCTGGGTGATGACTATGTGAGAAATTGTTACAAATTGATTGGATTTTATGCAGATTTGTACGAGCTGAAATAGAGCAATTTTTCCTTCAATGTTTTAGGGCCCCTCCCCCTACTTGATTTGGAAAAAAAAAGGGACAAAAGAATTGTCGGCATGCTTTGAGTAAGAATGCATTTATTGATGACCAGCAGCTGGTACAGCCAGTGTGCTTGGCCTAACATTTGATTTGGAAGTGATGGAGGGCAGAAGAAAACAAAAAGAAAGAAAATCAACAACGAAATTCACTGTGAAATATTTGTGTGGCTTGAGACAGCAGCTATTGATAAATTGACCTTGAAACTGAACTGTACAGTATTTTGTGTCCAGGTGCAGCAGCAATATACCATATGCACACACTTGTATTATTTGTACCCACAAACTATTTATACTTAAATACAAACACAACTTGATTATCTCATCATCAATTATTCTGCAGTGTGATTTGGGAGCATACACACAGTCTTGCAAATAGAAGAGAGTTGGTTAAAAACTCTGTTAAATTCATTTGTTGCATTGAGAATCATATGTATGAACAGTAATGTTCTTATGTGCCTGGACAGTGGTGAGAGCTTGCAAGATTTTGTATCATGGAGGAGGGCAACTTTGAGTTGCTAGTTGATCAGAAACAGTTGGATTATCATAATCAGTGAATCAGATTTGTTTTGAACTCTTCTCCAAAGAGATACTTCAAAGAGATTTTCAAAGCATAATTCTCTTCTGTGAGCTTAAGCAAGATCTCCAGTTGAATGTGATGGACCGCAATGAAGATGTTAGTGGACTATGTCAAACCACAGTTGGATAGGGATAACCCTTTGATATGAACTGACTCTTCTACTTTAGTGTTATGTGCTTGAATGATGTTGATAAGAATTAAATTTATTTCAGAGTTGGCTCCCTGTACATGCTTTGCACTACCAACTTTGAAATAGAGTAACTAAAAAGTTAGAAGAAGTCATCATTAGGCAGTGAGCAGTATTACCTAGCTCTTCCTACTGACTACTGGTGTGTTCAACTGTGGAAGCTTCCTCTACATTCATGAGCTGAAAGTTTGCCACAGGGTGTGTCCTGGGAACATCTCGTTGATGAAATTTGTGGTCCTGGTGGAAATCATTCAGACAAATATGCGGCTGATTGGTATAATACATCGACTGCCTTGCATAAGGTAAGCTGTTTAAGAGCAAAGCTCACAGCCTTCAATTCCTCTACCTCAATTTTCTGCTCTCCAGTTGTTTATTTCCAACCTTTTTGTTGTGCACTTTGATAATAAATTGTCAAATTAAGGAAAGCCACCATGTTCTATTTTACCCACAAAGCCTGACTGTCTCTGTAGCATGAAATTACATTGATGTCACATATTATTTTGCAGTGTTTATTAAAGATGTGACTTTTCTCCTCAAAATGGTGATATAGACTGCCATATAAACATCACAAAGCCGTAAGCTATGTTTACTAAAGTTGGCAAGTTCAGACAAACATGCAAGATCAATCAATTTGCCATAAGGAATGTTTGCATCGTAAATAGCAGAAGTGAATGGGAAAAAGGTGGCATCAGTTATCGTAAATGAATTTAACAAATTGCAAAAAAAAAAAAGAAGCAAAACACCTTACCTGATTAACACAGTTTTCTTTACATACACACATATGTTGGACATATTGATAATAACAATTATGGTCTTCAATAAGTTCCCCTAGCTTAAATGTAGTTCTTGCTGGTGCATTCCATGTATGACAATTTAAAGCAAGAACTACACAGAGCTAGTGTCAGAAATTGGTATATTTATTTTTTAGTCAAATGCATTTACTTCTAATTCAACTAGAATGAAGGCCAGCCTAGTCTATTTGTTTGAATACTGTGAAAGTGGATTATTTCACGTAATTTTCACGCTCTGCCAAGTAAGATGAATTCCATTGGTTTTTAATTCTGTGGAATCAGGACATTACATAGTGATACATATGACAAGCAAATATATCCGCATGCTTTCATTTTTGTGCTAGTTTCTGGTGGCGCAAAAGCCATGAAAATTTCCACACTGTTAAAATTTTCCACTTTTACAGTAGCTCAATAGACATCCTGACCAGTGTGGTATATCTTCAGATTCCTTCTTGCTTCCTTCTCATTTCTCAGTCTATATTTCCCACCAAGCTAAGATGTCTGTTTAACCTATACCGCTCTTGCTGTAGGATTAATCCCATGACACCCTGAGCAATCCCAACTATGTGGATGGACCCTGCAGATCTTGATATCAGTACTGACACACAATATGCTATGCCTGGATACTCTTACAGAAGAGCACATGTGTTTGCATACTCATGCCTTGTTTATAGGGATATACAAAAGCAAAAAAAATAAAAAAAAAAAAAACGGAAGCAAAAACAAACAAAAAACGGGGAAAAAAATCTGTTTGTAATGACAGCATGTTGGTTTCATACATCACTCCCTAAAATGTTCAAAGTGAGGTAAAATTTTGTCAAGAAATGTTGTGGTAGACAGATTAAGTACTGTTAACCTTTGACCTCATCAGGAGTAGATGTGAACCAAGCAATCTTGGTTTTCCTAGAACTCCGGATGATAAGTTGTATCCATCACTGAATAGCTCTGATGTAATCCTTTTTTCATGACATTAGAACAAATAAAAACTGATGACTAACCTTTCGGATCAAAGCAGCAGATTCTTGTTGTTTGAAGATTGCATTCCTACTTTAATAATGATAATAATAATAATAATTGACAGTGCTTGTATAGCACATAACACAAAGTGTTAATGTCCCTATGCGCTCAAAAATGGAAAGATTATACAAAAACATACATTTCTAATTACAGTGATGGTACTTTACTATTTATGTACTATTCAAGAAGCATTGGGCCTGCTGTATAGAGATGCTTGCATTATAGAAGAGAACTGAATCATATTCTCTTGCAGCCTGGAAGCCTGCATTGCTTTATTTGTCTGATGGGGTGAGAAAGTGCAGGGTCGTCCATTTCCCAAGGGGTGAGATGATTAAGTAATGAGACGAAATCAAGATTGATACGGTGGCATCTCCACCTCGTGAGGGAACATCAGTCTCTATGAGGTACAGCGCCATGCAGCCATGTCCCCCGTTATTGTCACCCTCTTCCAGCACCCACTCGCCTCTCTCTCCACCTCCTTCACCTCATCCCGTCGTCCACGGCAACAAAAGACTTGAAGATGATGGGTCTCTGTCCTCAGGGGTGTTTGGGGGAGGGATTCCCTTTCCACGTCTTTGTTCACGCTGGGTGTTTTTCTCTTAGTTTGCATCCACAGTGGGAGTCATTAATCAGACCAGCATGTGCCCTTTTTAGAGGAGGAGGGATATAATTTTCATACTTTGATGCATGTGTAAGAAAGTCTCTTGAAGGTAAATAGAGCTATTGGCAGTAGATCATTTAGAGTAACATAGCTGTAGTCTGGAATGAAGCGTTTTGTGCTGAATTCAAGAAGATAATAAGAAATGAGCAATCTTTGAGGTTATTCTGTCCCATGACATGTAATGTGCATCATGAACTTTGTCATCTATTGTTTCACATTCACTGTATCATTTTCCATCATTGCTCACTGTTATCCTCAGTTGTCATAATGCCACCTATAGTGATTGTAATGAAAGGGCATTCTTAGCAAAATTATCACAGTACCATATCTACACATGAAGAATGGATAAAGAAATATGTGAGTGTGCTAGAATAGAAATGGAAAGTACTTGAGATGCAGGAAAATGTAAGAAAAAGAAAGTTTTGTGTATCAAGGAGACATTGGCCAATAAATGTAGATATAGAGCAGTCATGTACTGAGTCCAACATGTCATGTTGTGAGATGGTTTGTGCAGAGCTGCTTGTGTGCCACTGATAAACACCATGGGAATCCATTAAAATGTCATTGAAACATGCTGCAACCATTCATTTATTTTTTCAACTTTGAAACACATTTACGCATTCAACTGAATTCTGATACCTGAGAAATTGATTTTTTCTCCTTTTTTTCCTTTTCTTTTCTGATCATGATTGACTGGGATGTTATGGTATGGTAAAGTTCATCATGCATCCATACTAAATTGGTTTGGATTCAATATGATGGCTAATGTATGTTCTTGCATCTCGGATGCAGTCACAGATTTGAGGAGAATTTACTACAGTTTTAAGATTAGGATTTGATTTTAGATCTATTAAGAATTTGATTGACTGGAATGTCAAATCTGTGTAGGCAAATCCCAAAATCTCCCTCATTTACCTGGTTTGGCAATGTCAAATTAGTGTAGTCATTTGTAGTAACAGCAAGTTATGGTTGTTCCTTCATCCATTAGAAAAATACAAGTGTGCAAACCCAAAATGTGATTCATTTTACTGTAAATAGCTGTAAGATAAAGTTCAGATGTAGTACCTCCCTGGTCATGCATGTACAATCTGATACCACACAAGGTGTTGACCAAGCAAGGAATATATCTGTCCTGGGTGTCACAAAATTGGAACTGAGGTGTGAGTATGGGCAAAGTGAAAAGTGATTGTATGGCTACCATACCTTCTCATCACAAACCCCTTCTCAGAAGTAGAGCTGTATAGTCTAAGGTACAGACCAAGTTTGTTTTGTGAGGTCATTTTAATGATATGTACTCCATTTCACTTTCCTTATGTCAAAATTGATGCTTGCAGTCTTCTAGATAGATATGTCATTTGTTTCTGTATAACAAAATCATAATTCCTCATGCAGTACAGCTTGAAAATTACCCAGGATTATTACAACCATTTTTCACATATTGCTCCTATAGCTGATGATGGAGTCAAATGTACTAGGTAAAGAACATCATTGTGGAGAAATGATGGATATGACAAGTAGTAAAGAGGGAGAAGGGATGAAGTGATAGATATTACATGACAGCAATTAGACCATAGTGATTTCTTGTTAGCAATAGAACATCTCACCGAACAGAATCCTAAGACTGTATCAATGCACGGCTGGCACACAATAGTTTTCAGATATAAGATTCTCCTCAGAGTGGTATGGTGTACCATGTGTTTCCTCTTGTTGTCTCACTGTCAAATTGGATGAAACGTGGAGCTACTAAAGTAGAGCTCTTCATGATGAAACAAGGTCTCCTGGAGTAGTACATGTAGACTAACCATCACTTTGGCACTCATATTCAATTTTAGCACACAGGACACAGAAACAAAACATATGAGCTGCATTGGAAGGATTTAGGGCTTGTGGAGCCAAGTGTACCATTTGTACAGTAATTTTGTATGCTGTGACATTTTGTATACAAATTTCATGTCACCGGTCATAAATGCCATCCAAAAGACAAGTGTACATGGCATTTGTGAGCAATTGAATGCTTTGCTTAGGAAAAAGATTTAAGAGGGGGTAAAAAAAAGGGAAGGATTACCCCCAGTATGGTTGCTGGCACTGCTATTGGATGCAGAAATAGTGGAGATGAGGCAGGTTTGTGGGATGGTATTATGACAAGTGACTATCAGTCCCTCTATCTCCCTCTTCCTCTTTGTTTCCGTCTCTCACTCCATCTCTTCTCCCTCGTTCCCTCTTCCTGGTGTCATTTTTGTCACGGCTCCCGGCCGCTTCCTTCTCCCGTTTGTCCCCAAAGTGGGGAGGTTGAGACCCAAGATCTCTTCCTGCCTCGCATTCCTCCTATTGTTAGAAGGGAGTGGAATACATGTAGGTAGAGGTATGAGGGAGAGGCAACTGATCCACAAATACCAACCATTCGTCTGCATCTCATATCTAATAGGACTAGAACATCAATTCCTGCTTGACTGAAATCATGTGATGGAGGGAACATTGTCTCCCCAAGTCTCACTGCGGATGGATTGTTACAACTCTTCTTTAATTTGATGCGGTCTACTGTCTGCCAATTTCGTCTTCCCTCGTCAGAGAGTATACGCATTGTGATCAAGACACATTGGAGATATACATCGTGATAGCTACTGGTTTGGTTTCTTGTGCATGAAATGTGCCCATACTGAAAGGATTATCGAAGGAGAACTTATATAGGGTCCCAGTCATCTGCTTCCATTCTCTGCTTCTGTTCTCATCTAGATCTCCTCTCAAACTTTGAAACATATTTTTCTTATAAATACTGAATATTTGATGGACCATAATAATGACTGAACTGAATGAGGAAATATCTTGAAATTACAAAATTTGGTGATATTTGCTCTTGGACGAGTTTGATGCAAACTAGTCTGTTTAAAATAAATATGAGATCAGGATAGGAAATCCTACATGACAAATTTGTAGAGAATGAGGTAGACATCGCACACCTCAAGGTGACAAAGGATGCAGGTGGCTTTGGAATTAATACATTGTGAACTTCATCAAACAGGAACCTACACCAAAACTACCCAGTGATTTGCGGGTTGTTTGTGGTGCACAGACTTGTGATCCAGTGTTGTACTGCTAACACCTCATCACCATCATCGTGTGAATACATCTTTTCCTGCTTGGCTTCAAATCCTGGCCTAGATTTTGATACTTCGAACATCTAGCTCCATTTCTTTACATTAATGCTGTCTGGAATTTAGAATTGCAAAATGATGGATGCAGCCTGAAATTCCCTTCCAAGATAACTGAAACAATATCAGCTCACTAACGACCTGCCAAAAATGAGTCCAAAACTCGTAACGAAATCAAATCAGAAATCTCTTCAGATGAGGTTGTCAAATTAAAGGATCTTTAACGGTATCGGAGAATCTGCTGAGTTGATCCTCAAATCCGATTGATATTAGGGAGGAGGTGAGATATCAGAGGAGTTTATAGCCATGATAGCTGAGAGTATTGTGAGGAGTGTGGCTTACACCACCATGGATTTCAGGTGGGCGTCGGTGTTAGGAACACCTACCAAGAGATCAAGGTAGGAGTGGAGTTTCATTCTTTTCATCTCTTTGCTGTCTGAGTGTTACATTTTAATGCTAATGCGATAAACAAAATTTTCCATTTCATCGCAATCTACTGCTTTTACTGGTGTCTCCTACATCTGTTTACTCTTGCAGTAGCAGTGACCTTAAGTTATGGAGATAAACACACTGTTTATGTTGTTGGCTTCTAGGGTAACAATGTTATTTAAGTTGACTTGAAAAGAATAATATTTGACATTTGACTGATGTAAACAGATGGTGTTTGAAAATGAATCTCATAAAGTGTGATTCCACACCATCTTGAACTTAACTGTGATAAACCATGTGAAATCAGACATACAGACTGACAGTATTTCCATCAAAACTGGACATAAAATAAAAGTCATAAAATATTGAGGTACTACTTGTTTTACCAACCAGTAAACATTGGCAGCAACCACTCACAACTCTCACTTTTTATGCACAAGAATGTTTAAACAATCGCAGTTTGGCTCATTGTTTATTTACTTTAAAAAAAAATCTTTTAACCTAAAAATCTCAATGGGAGGTTGCAACAAGGCTATGATAATTTGATAAGAGGGAAACAACTTATACTCATTGATGTTAGTGCAGATAGGGAGTTTGACAGAGTCCATGTGGAGGTCAATGGGAGACCTGTAAGGTAATCAAATTGTCATCTTTTCTCATTTCCATATTATGTTGTGACATATCTCACTGTTTTTTAATTGAGAATGTCTGCTGCTCTTCAATTTTTATTCAGCTTTGATGAATCCTCTGTCATTCTGTTCGCGTGATTTTACCAGTGTTTACTGTAAGTTTTAAAGCCAAGTTGAATATGTAGGAGTATTAAGGCAAGTAATGTATAAGCCCTAAGATGCTTGAATTACTGGGGCTTGGATTACATCCACAAGTATTAAAGGTATACCTACATTTTGGTGTGTTTGTTTTTGTATAAAATGCCCTTTTATGTGCATTTTGAGTGAGTAGGATATCATATCCAGTAGTTGCTGTTTTGAAATTTTCAGACAGCCAGGATTTGTAGAGATTTCTCATCAGCTTTTGTGGTTACAGTGAGATGTTCATGTAAGTATGTTTGTTTTAAGCATTTCCAAATCCTTTAATGTTATTTTTCAAGTTTTCAGAAGAAAAAAGCAATAACCAGATCACATGCAATATCGTTCTGGAATTGTATTTTTCATTTTTTTTAAATTTGCTTTGTTGTGGTTTTATACTCAGCATCAATCTGCTGTTAACTCCCCCCCCCCCCCCCCCCCCCACCACCAATTGTTTTAATTGTAGATGGGTATTTCAGAGTTAATGTAGTAGGCAACATAATGTCCTTTCATTTAGGGCTCATGTTGATATATTTCAGAAGCAATGATAAAGACATTTCTGACTTTGGAAATATCAGTTTCCTAATCTTCATGTTTGTTCTCAAAATCTTTAAACTTTTAAGCAACACCTGCCATCTTCTCTATGAAGGCCTTCCAATGATGCCTACGCACTTCTTTCTAGTCTCTTGGAGAAAGAGAGGGAGAGAGAGAGAGAGACCGCAAGCCCATTGAAATTGTGGATCAGGTTTTCCCATTACAGTCGGAATATTCAAATCAACATGGAACCTAATGATACCTTTCGTGGGTGGTAAACCTTTAATTTGACCGTGCTGGATCTCTCCTCTGTCTTTCTGTAAATCTTTCTTCCCACTTTTCTCTTTATTTATCATCTGTCTCCTTTCCTTCCTTCAGGCCATGAGCTGGAATTTCTTTTTCCTTACTGTGTATTCCAGGGATATTTGAAGAAAGAGAGAAAAAAAAATGAAATAAAGTATGGCCATGCATTAGGCTCTTATTCTCATATTGCCCTGATATTTGAGTCTAAAAAAGTACCAAAAACATATATTTGAAAGACATCAAAGAAAACAATGTTGACATTATTAGGGAAGTGTGTGGGTTGGTTTTTTTTTTTTGTAAATCAACATCCTTGAGATAAACCACTAGCAGGAGAGAGGAGTGTTGTTGAATGTAAATGACTTGATTTCCATAGGTGATGTTGAAACCTGTGAAACATGAGTGTTCCTATACATCCCATATACCATCAAACCCTCTCTCTCTCTCTGTCCAATGTTATTTCCTTGTAACATTATTAAACCGCCACACTTCATTTGGAATTTGTCCTACAGAAGGTCAGTTATCTGCCCATTTATAGACATTTTTTATTTGAAATATCCAGATAATTTTGTATTAGAATGGGTAATGGTATGTAATTTGCATGACAAGCAGCTTGATAAAGGGAACAATTTATTGTGTGATGATAATGTTTGTGTTGTACAATATGCAGAAATAGAAAAGATGGATGTAATGGACATCTGTTGGAGAAGGGTTCCCCTGTGGCAATTAAAGAAGATCTAAATTTGTTAAATTGCTTCCAGATATCCTCATGATTAATTGAGTTATTTTAATTTAAAAACAAAGCAGTCTTCTGTGAGTGTTTATTTGTGGAAAAAACAAAAACAAACAGGGTGGTCAAAGAATGTGGTTCACATTTCTGTTTGCATCATTGAAAACAGGCCATATTGAATTTTGAATTTATATCACATGATGATTTTTTTTATTTGACATTTCTCTTTTGACCAATGTTTCATTGAGAGTTATGTCTTTGTTGTGTGCTATGCCTTTTCCCGAATTGACAGAACGGAATAGATCAAATTAGAAGCAAATGTGCTTCTAGTTTGGTGGATGTTTACCAAGCCAAAGCACCAATGGCAAAATTGTGCTGCAGAAAAAGAAGAGAGTGGAGTGAGGAAGATGCTGCTACCTCTGAAATTCAAGAAGTTAGCCTCGAGCCCTGATTAAGTTAAGCTGTCGTCTTCTTTACATCGACTGTGGCGTTTACAAAGCAGCAATTTAAAGTTGTCTTACTTGATGTGACAAAACGCTGCTCCCTTACATTACACATTGTGATTTCAAAGTAATGAAGGGATATATGCTTTGTCTAAAGCGCATGATTTAGCTACTAGGAAGAAAATGGAATGAAATGTAGTGACAAATTTTGCCAAATATTTACACCTGTTGAAGGAAGGATTTTTTTTTACCGTATAATTATTCAAACATAGGCCTATACTTTGCATTTTACTCTATGACTCATACTTCTTTCAAATTATCAAACAACATGAATTGACAAATGTATACTCTGTATTTTGTATCATTTTTATTGGATTGAAAATAAAGTATAATTGAATTTAATATAATTTATTGGAAAAGAAATTTTATTTGAATTATTTTACATGCTATGTTTAATCTTTTGTAGAGATGTATATCCATTTTTTGTACAACACAGGTGTAAATCAAATGTCATTTCATGTCATACAAATACATTGCGAGGTAGCCTATATCTGCACATGTGAACAGTAATTTAGACAACCATTGTCCTCAAGGGAAATGAAGAAGCAGTGAGTGATCTTTCCATCCACCTCAGCTTGCATTAGACTTGAGTTTATGTGGGTCAGTAGGGTAATGGCTTCGTTCACACTACCACTATCTCTCGCCATGAGAAACAAGGATAGAAATTCAAAACTTACCACTTTCCTTTACAGAAAGCATTTCCAAAAATAGGGCACCACTAGAAAAAATAGTTAGGGCCTATAAATATTTTTTTAAGATCAAGTAGTGAGCGTGTCAGTTGCAAGAAGGTTCTTATCAAAGTATTCCATTTAGTTTTCTATTGCAATTGATTGACAAATTGCCCTTTATCAACATAAATGAATACTGATTATTCAGTATCTGTGAATACACACACACACACACACACACACACACACACACACACACACACACACACACACACACACGGGCGCGCACATTATGGGCATGCATACTTGAGCACCAATGATTTTTTTTTTTTATCACAGCTATTACTTGGACACTGAATAATCTGTTGATTTATGTCGAAGGGCAATTTGTCTGTCAGTTGCTATTTTTAAAAAAATCAATGCAATAATCATTCATTTAGATAGATTAGCATTCCATTTCATTTAACTAATTTTGAATAGTCTTTTTTTTTTCAATAGCATTGTGTAGCAGTACTAGGAAGATAGTAGAGAGTGTTGATGATTCCTTAGTGGAGACAATTTCTCTTCCTTGTCTGTTTGATTTCAAAATAGTTGATTTTGCATCTCTACAAGTATGCCAACACTGCAATCTGGTCTAAGATGGCTATCACCTGTATACTGAAGAACATGAGATGCTACAAAGTCATAGTTGGTATATCGGGAGTAATGGACAGGTGAAGTTCCTCATATAAAGGAATGAATCACTTCCTATCATAAAGTTTGTCCTTGTCCTCACACTGACCCTCTGTCAACTGTAGAAGGTTGTTAATGCATCATGACATTAACTTCATGTTGTAAAACAATCCTGGAACATTCTGTTGCTTGTCCCTTGGCAACAAACACATCTGCACTTTGTGAGGTGACCTCATTTTTGTGTGTGTGAAACACCTCGTAGGTGAAGGAGATATTTGCAGTGTATGACCCATCTGATCAATTTCCATTTCTAGTCTTCTTCTTTTTTTTTTCTCTCCTGGTCATCTTCGTCTGCTGCACTCCCTTCTCAGAATCTCATGTGTTGCATGAAATTCTGGTCAATTTCCAATATCACTCCTGATACATATTCTCCCTTTTTCTGTCACCCTTGTGGCAGGGGATAATTTGATCTCGGCCGAAGTTGTTTGCCAGGTAACAAGGCTCTACCTGGGAGTGGGTGGATTTCAGCTGTCCATGCTATTTACCCCACCACAGGATTTCTGCAGAGCTGAACAGGGGTGAAAAAAGGGAGAGGAACGTGTGGGAGAGAGTCGAAGTGGACTATATATTTGTCGGAGTATGAGAAAATGCCATCTAACAAAGGAGACGAACCAGAGAGAGAGAGGTATGACATGTCTCAAAATATCTTCCACGATGCGGTCTGAGTGAGATAGCTGCCATCAGGCGGACGGAGCAAGCGAGCTGGACTAGAGAGGAGGATAATTTTCCAAGGTGGAGAGGAAATTTCACGAGGATGAGATAACTGTCTGCAGAGAAGAATTCAAGTTTGCTGCTTGTACCTATAGAGAGCGGGGAAAACATTGGATTGGTTGCACTTTTTTTGTTTTGTTTTTCCAGTAATGAAATCCGTTTTCACTGGTGGCAGAGAGAGCCAGGCACTCGGCTTTACCGTCAACACAGTTGGTTGTAGCCAATATGTTTTGATCAATTTTCTTCATCTCTCCTTTCCTACCCTTTCTCTTCCTCATTTTCTTTGTTTGCCTTTATATTTAATATCTATATTTCTCATTCTCATCTTATGTTCTTTGTGATGATTGCATCTTATGTATCACCAGAGCCTCTACACACACAAGCACACACACACACACGCAGATGCACACATGGTGATATCATGTGTCCCCAAGACATCTTTACACCGTATCTCCTCACTAATTCCCAGGGAATCACCGCCAATCCTGGACTACTATTCTTCCCACAAGGTCTCCATTGAGTCTGCCTGGATGCAGGGGGCAAGAAAAGGAGAGAGGGAGAAAAAAAAGTTGATCTATCAAGCAGACCCAGGATGATGATTAGAGGGAATAATACTCAATTAGTCCTCAGAGACTTGAGGACAGATAGTTGTGAGTGAGGAAAAAGGACGGCGAACATTTTGTCGCCTGATGGTTGCTCTTATTTATTTAGTTTCCTTCGCCAAACGTTTTCTCTCTTCACCCAACATGGAAAGCCCATTTACCCAGCATCTCTGGCGCTTGACCTGCTAAAATATGCTATGAGCATTAGGAGAGTATTGTGGACATGATCTCTAGTACTTCTGCCTCTGTCTTGTGCCGGGAATGAAGGGCAATATGCCTGTTTTTTTCAGCATCTCTCACTCGGTGCAGGCCTCATCGATCATCTTTGCATGCATGGCAAAAATGTTGAGGAGAATTGGGGCTGTTTGTGTGTTGCCGTGGTCAAGTCATGACCATTGCTCTCAATCAGCGCCCCAGTATGCCAATCCATCCATCATTGACAGCACAATGAGCCGGGACTTCTGGTCATGCGATGTGTGTGACTCGCCATAAAGTGCCTGTCTTTGGCGATTTTTGCCTTGTCTTCCACAGAGGGGAAAAAGAAGAAGAAAAGACACACACAAAAAGGTGGATATCTCAGAAGTCCTTCGATCAAAATCCAGCAAGTTTTTCATTTCATTTGAGGATGCAGTCTGTCACTTCACTGGAAATCCTTCAGATTTATGCTGTATCTCATGCACGCGTTCATTAGTGCTGTTTTGGCCCGGCCGTGTGGATGCATGTTTTATGTTCAAAGATTTATGCGGGCATCTGAGGGTGGAAATATTGCCTACATTTCATCCATCATACTTAAAGTCATGACACTTAGATGGAAGTGGAGGAGACTTGAGCTTTTCTCTTCAGCGTGCATACTTGACTACATTGTCATGACTTCATGCCTGGACCATAGCAGCATTGAGCTGGGATTTATCTATACTTTATAACATGTCAAACGGGGCATGACATCTATTTTGAGTTTGATTTTATGAAGGCCCCTCTCACTTTTAAGGCATTGATGGTAAGTAGAAACACTTCACAGTGGTGTAGGATGTTCACATAGAACAGTTGGTTCCATGAAAGGACAAGTCCACCTTCATCAATTTATACATAAGGATTAAAAGAGAATGCAGCAATATTAGTAGAACGCATCAGTGAAAGTTTGAGGAAAATCGGACAATCCTTTCAAAAGTTATGAATTTTTTAAGTATCTGTGTAGTCACTGCTGGATGAGAAGACTACTACAGTGTATGATGTCACATGCGTACAACGATATAAGGAAAATAAAAAGAGAATTTCACAAAACTTTACTTTTTGAATAAAGCGCACATTTCTTCGACTTGTTACTGACGTATGTTAAGGGTAATATTATTCCCCCTGCCTTCTGAAAGAGAGAAGTCGTGTGTTCTTTTGTTATGCGAGAAAAATGGAAAGATATTGAATTTTCTTTGTGCTTTCTTTATATCGTTGTACACATATGACATCAGAAACTATAGTAGTCTTTTCATCCAGCCGTGACTGAGCAGAAACTTCAAAAATTCATAACTTTTGTACAGATTGTCCGATTTTCCTCAAACTCTCACTGATGTGTTCTACTAATTTTGCTGCATTCACTCAACCCACATGTCTATGAAGGTGAACTTGTCCTTTAAATAGGAGGGGTGCTCTATTTCTGACTGTGGATGGTATGCCAGCACATACTCTTCTTTCTAATCTTACCTAACAATTTCTGAAAAAGATATGAACTAAAAATGTCCCTGTTATATCTCAAAATCATTTAGTTCCTCGCAGTAGTTGTTTGTTTGAGGTTTTATCATATATGATGAGTGGAAAACAGATAGGGATGGTTCCCAAGGTGGTGGTAGTTGTTTGCCTACACATGTACGTCCTAGGGCCTGCTTTAATCCCCATTCAAATGTGCATGAAAGTCAACCCGCACTTTATCTCAGGAAGTGGTTTTCTGACATCTATCACATGTCACAAGGACTTCAATTTTGGAATGAGCTTTGTTGAAAATTGGGCTATGACGAGTTTGAATTCATCTGGAGTTATTGCTCTGTAGATTGCTCAGTGTTGAATAATGTCTTTCTAAATTTGCCCTTGATTGACATCGTTATTGCATATATGTTGCCTTTGATTGTATCGAGGTCAAGAATATGGTAGATCAAATAAGAATGGGGTTAGTGATGTCATCAGTTGATCGTGTGTCTGCCATGACTGGCTACTAGATGGATGAATTAAGCAATAAAAAGGGGATGTCATTTGTGTTTGTGCCATTGACAGTACAGATGACCTATACTCCATGGAATGGAATACTCTCTCCTGGATACACAGTAGGAATAAATGCACTTCTCCAACAATTTAATCAGTCCTGATTTGATTCAGGTCTGAGGTACTTAAGCTGGACCTGCGTAGCGGGCATGAATTATTCAGTGATGTCTTATATTGTTTTGCTGGTAGTATTCCTTGTTCAATCATCTCCATGTGTGCCAGTTGAGATAGACTGAGTGGTCTGTAATGTTTAATGACATGAAGCCTGTATCATATGCTGAGCTTGGATACCGACTGCAGTAACTGGAGGTAATATTGGAGAGAGGAATGACATGCTTGTGTTCATTTTCACCCAGCATTGGTATGACTCTTCTGCCTGTTGGATAAATTGACATTGTTTTAGAGGCAAAGGATTTAGTGCTGTGCAGCATGGAAGTTCATGATCAGTGCCAATTGCAAGACTAATTGGACCAATTTTCTACCAGAGGGTACTGGGGAAAGGCTTTCCATCCGCAAACATCATTTTGGCCAAGAATTCTAATTCTATGTGGATTACGTGTGCTCCTACCTACCCCATTAAAGGCTTCAGCACACATATCCTGTTGATTTGTTTCGAGACAATGTCGTAACTAATTACCATGTTGCAGATTATAGGGA
Organism: Diadema antillarum; assembly: GCF_040938485.1. Taxonomy (NCBI): domain Eukaryota; kingdom Metazoa; phylum Echinodermata; class Echinoidea; order Diadematoida; family Diadematidae; genus Diadema; species Diadema antillarum. The sequence goes on from NW_027271544.1 coordinate 261,793, forward strand.
TCTGTTATTGTTATTTGCAGCGGAAGAGAGAAAGAGATGTGGGGGAATGAGAGACAGAGACAAAGAAAGAATGAGATATGAGTACCGTTGGGTAGAATGCTGTGGGAAAATTGATATGGGACAGATTGGGAAGCAAAACATCACTGCTGTAACCTTGATAGTTCACAGACAGTACAAAGAAGATTGCACTGTGCAATAGACTGGCTTTCCATCTATCTGTACCAGGTACTTCATTAAGGAAGGACAAACTTAATAACTTCTGTGTGAAAAGTTTCTGTGGCTATAGATACTCTGGGAAAGAAGAGTATGGGTTTTATGTGGCAACAGTTTCAGATTGGTATTGTTTTCTCTGGTCTTATATTGTAGTGAGGTTAGTGTTCAGCAGTTGGAGTCATTTGTGTGTGTTGGGGGTGGGGAGCTTTGAGACATGCATGTTACAGAGTGATCTGTGAGGCTTGGCAGAATTCTTCTGTGCTTTGTCATACAGAGATGCAGATTGGATGCCGTGGTAACACCTGCTAGATATGGTGTTTGCTGTGAGTGAAAACCATCTGGGAACCATTGGACAGAGAAATGTCACTCTCCTTGCAGCTGATGAAGAGATGCTTTGAAGTCTCCTTTGGTGTTGTATGCACACTCCATTTTGTGGACTATTCCCCTTTGATGGCTCCTCTGATGCTGATGTTCTTCAATGATAGCATTCCCCTGATAGCATTCTTTTGATAGTTCATTCACGGTGCAATTTGACAGCTGACTTGTATTGGTTTTAATGTCATCTCAGGTCATGGTGGATTCAAGCAGGATTCCTGTCACTAATTCAACAGCAGTGATGTTGTGTGAGTTTGCCAAACAGATCTGGATGTCTTCGTCCCAATGACCAAAGTGTATAAGAAAATGGAATTGTCAGAAAATGGTCAAGGGGTCACAAATCCACCGTAGTGCTTAAGAAACTGCAACTTCTGAAGCACCAGGAACTTTTGTCTCCATTCTGTGACAGAATGCATATGATGTGAGTCTGAGTGTTTGAGCAGGACTTTGGTAATGGCAGGCATGCTTTCATTGTTGAGAGATATTATGTGCTGATTTGCATAATTTGTTTCTCCTGTGTTGACTTATGCAGCTTCAAGGTAACATTGACGGTCTTTTCTACTTTTGATAATGTCAATATGAAGGTATCAACCCTTTTATTTTGCCTGTGAATGTAGCTTTTGCCAAATTTCAAAAAAGTCAATGCAGTATGTCAATGTTCTGTATGACCATTGGTGCATGTTTATTTGATCAATATATGGCTTTTTATTGAATGTTCAGAAACTCTGCTGATCAATACTAGTGATATATAAATGTGAAAATGCATAGGAAAATCAGCGTGATGAGGGAAGAAGAAAAAGTGTACGGGGGGGGGGGGGGGGAGAGGAGAGGGGGAGGCGAAAAAAAACAAATTGAGGTTGAGGCAGACAATATGAAAGTCTGAGGAAGAAAGAGTCAGACCGAGAGAACCACAGAGAGTAAGAGAAAGAAAAAAATGGATGAGGAGTGGCAGGAGAGTGTGTGATGAATAGATGATTGCCTCATGCATCAGTGCAAACATTGCCGCAGTGTTTCTCCCTCTATAGGAGGAGTATTGAAGAACTAATTGCTGTAGCGATTGATCGACGGTGTTTATGTAATAAGGGCCCCATTGCCTTGCCAACGTCTTCATTATAGTTGCGATGAATCTTTCTGAAGCTCTTCAAAGAGACAAAACAAAAAGAGAAAAAAATATAAATGGACCCACGCCTTTTGTCCTTCCTATCCAGGTATCCCTACATACTTCATGGCATTCACGCCTTGCCAACTTCAGCACGTAGAATATCGGGTTCTTTTCTCTCGGTCTGACAGTAACCTTTCATGCCATACTTCTTTCATCAATCCATCGTTCAGCATTTGGCATTAAGCACTCGTCAGAAATAATACTCGGAGATTTTTACCCATTTATCTTGTGGCTGTGATGTTCCACGCAGCTTATCTGGTTCTCCTGCTTTCACATTGTAGTAGTGTTCAACACGTTTTCAAGTCAGCAGAAATATCTCGTCTAATATCTCATTCAAGAGAAATGTCTCGTCCCCATTGCCAGTTGTCCATCACATACATTTTTGTAGCGAAGCAGTCAGATTCTGGACGTAGTTTGTGTTGATAAGATGGAAAGCCATTCATGACATAGCATTCGGTATGCTCCACCCTGCAGCTGGAGTGGATTGCTCATTAAACTGTGAAGGATGCAGTGTTTTAGTGGTTTGTGGCAGCTCTGAGATTCATCTGGGCTTTTTTTTTTTTAAGAAATGTTCTTCAGGAGTCTGTGCAGCAACTTCAACTGTGTTATCAAATAATCTGTAAATACTTCTTCTTTTTTATCATATCTATTGTTGCTTTATCTCATGGACAAGGCTTCTTAATCGTAATAAGTAGCTCCACACTGTTCCCCTTTCTTCCTGAGCATTATAAAATGTACCCCATCATATTTCTCCTTAATTTTTGGCTGTATTTTGTTTGAATATAGTTCAGTAGGGCCCACTTGATTTGTTTCTTCAGGAGTGTATGTGCATGAGAGGAGTGACATGCCATCCACATGTTCAGTCAGCAGAACCTAACTGGCAAGAATCATTTCCTTGCTCTCAGAACACTAGATATAAAGATGAGTGGGAGTAAGCAGCAGACAGAAACTAGTGTGACATGCATCCATCATCTCACTTACGACACATCATTACTTTCACATAAAATTTCAAGGAGTCATTTGGGAAAACAGTTGTTGAGAGGGGGTACAACTACAATGTAAGTATGGGCCTATATCACAAACTTGTTTTTATTCCATCTTAAGAAATTTTTCCTCTACTGTTTTTCATTTGAGACTATTCCTGTCTTGATCCAAAACTCCCACTTCTGTCGACATTGTTATAATACGGCTTCTGTAACAATATCTCAGCAGGGACAATTGAAGTGCAATGTAATTGATCTGTTTATAACGGCATCTAATAAATTTGAAACCCTAGTTTGTTTTGCTACACTGATATCTCAGCCTCTCAAATCCAATTGAATTAGAAGAGACAGTAGACACTTCACTTGTGGGCAGGCTCTGCTGTCGTGAACAATTGAGTAAAAGACAAACCAAGACAAGTTTATCGTTCCCACAGCACACGAGCACACATATATGCACAAACAAGTGGGAATGCTTGCTTCTATTTTGATCCTTCACAGCCTCTCATCTTTGACTCGTAGCGTGTTCCTTTTGCTTTGAAAATGCTGCTCACCTCGTTTTGCAGCCCAGGGTTGTAAACATCATTATTGGTTCTCTCTGCCTGTTAGTCCTGTCTGCCTTTAATGAGTGCCAAACACCTGCTATACATTCAGACAAGGAAATGCCATTGAGTTTGGCGCTATGACAGAACTCTGTGGATTCTCCTCACAGAAGAGCCATGAATATTTGTGAGTTCTGCAAAGCTTATGTCTCATCCTATGAAAGCAGATGTATAAATGCAGCCACAGAATGAGCTCTTTTGATCACCGCCAGGACACTGCCAAATGTTTTCTGTGGTTGGAAATATCACCATTTTTTGTGTCAATTCAGTGTTGCCTGGAGACGAATAAAGCTCAGAGGAATGTTGAGTTAGCCTATTAGTGGATGTGCTGGCACCTACCTCTTCAGCTCTAGGGTACACTTTGCTGTCTGGACTCCTCAGGAAAACCCAGGAACTGTGCAGGAGTGAAGCGGCAGCAAGCGTCCACCGCTGGGATTATGATGTGGAATATTTAGTACTCGATTCCTGTGACTCTGATTACACTGTGACTAGTTATAAGCGGAAAGTCGGGGAGAAATCCTCGGTTTCGCTTTTACTGGACGATGCTACGAAGACTGAGTGTGTCGATCCGACACCGGGACCGGGATCGGGAACGGGACCGGGACCGTGATAGGTACCTCCATGTGGGTGATCCCTATGTTCCCATGCGCCGGAAAAGGACACACAGCCTTCCAGAAAGTAGCCTCCGAATCAGGTAATGAAATCTAGCATGCTTGCAGATGACTCCATTTCTTGTTTCGGTGAAATACGAGTAGGCCTACTTCAATATTTAGTTTTCAGTGCTCTTTCAATCCTCCTGTTTTCTCAGACACACACTCTATCCATGCCAGCTTTGAATGGAGGGCACATACAAAACAAGTATCCAAACTGGAATGTTGATACTGTAAAACGAGGAATTTTCGCATGCATTTTAATTTCGTGAAATTAAAATGCACGCGAAAGTTTTTGTCTACACTACATGCATTGAACGCTGGTGGCAATTCGCGAAAATTTCATGCCACGAAAAATGCTGTCGGCTCCAATTCGCAAAAATTTCATGCCGCGAATATATCATGTTTTACAGTAAGTGATTTTAGGGCAACACTTTGAAAGTATACCAAACATAGTTTTCAGTGCATGGAGAGAATAAATCTTCAATGACACTCATTTGTTGAATTATGATGTTAAAATGAGATGACAGCATTGAACCATGCTGTTAAAGGATTAAGTTGAAAGCTACATCTCCTGCCACTGCAGGTACTGTGTCAGTAATTCCTTTAGAGACTGAATCACCCAGTGTAGGTGTTTTGCATGGAGATATATTCCCCCAAAAATATTTCTAAAAAACACACAATTTATTGGAGGAGATGGGGGGGGGGGGGAATGTCCACTTTGGGACCATTAATCCTATGGTACTATACTGATACCGAAACATATTGGGGGGGTTTTATACCTTCACTCCAAAATTTTGTGATACTGTACAAGCTTAAGTTGAAGAATTGCCTGTGAACTGCAAATATAAAAACATGTGAAAACGTCCAACTAGTAGAAATTTATGAAAATATCTAATCACAAAAATTTCAGCACTGACAGTAGTTTCACTGAAGTTGTGAAACATCTAACATCTCTCAGTTAAATGCAAGTAATTTGGAGTTCATATTCCTTTGTAGAATGAGGCAGCATGTGTAGTGGTCAGTACTTGTCTTATGATCCAGGTCAGCAGTGAAATGTCTGAATTGGGTTATAAGTATTTAGTTAATTGCTCCACAACTTTTATCCTTGTTTGCTCTTTTTACTTTTATTTCATGTGGTGGAGAAAATACAGAAACAAGCTTATCTAGTCTTCCTGTAGCATTTCCCTTGTTGTGTTGTGAAGCCTCTCATTTTTCCTGTACGAGAGGACACCAAGACAGAATGTGACTGTAAATGGCACGGAGTGCGGCACGCTTCCCTCAGTGTGCGTGCACGGTATATAGCATGAATGCACACGCCAAGGCACTGTCACAGCTGATGTACACGTGCCTAGGCACATGTTTGCAAGCCCCTGTTTCCCAGCCTGTTCCTAGTGATGACTGTAACATGTGTCTCCCCCCACTGTCTCTCTCTGTCCCTATGTCTCATCCTCTCTTCCAAATTGACGCATTGTCAACAGGTATCTGTCACTGGGTGCGTTTATCAACTCACTTTTAGTGCAGAATTAAGGTTTCCAAACAACTTTCAGGGAGTTTGGGCAATTGATAAACGCAAAGGTGTTTTGATGATGAGGTTAGAAACGCCAAAAAAAGTGCGATTGCAAACTTGTAGAGTTGATAAATGCAAAGTCATTTTGAAATGCGTAAAGATCGGACCTGCCCATGCGAACTTCTGCCAACTACGCATCTTCGCTCCTCTGGTCAAACTGCACAATGGAGCTGGGCAGTGACAAGGCCTCCCAATCGACTTACGACAGAGTTGATAAGCGCATCAACTTGAGAAACGTGATCCGAAAGGCGATTGCAAACGCATGCTGATAGTGGGTATTGAAAACGTTTCAAACATGGGAAGGTTGATAAACGCAGCCGCTGTGTTCAGACTGGGTCCAGCGTCTCGTGAAGAGTCAGGAGAGATCCTGTCTTTCCTACAAGTGACCATCCCCATGATTACTGTCCTTGACCTGTTAAAACTATGGGGACAATTGTACCAAAGCATTTCATGATGAAAATGGTACCAAAGCATTTCAGAAATATATAATAGGCCTATTTGCATTCATATGAGATAGAAGAGAGACATACCTTTGTGTTATTGTGTGATACTTCTAGGGTACAAGAGAAAGTCAAGCCCTGTTTTAACAGACCTTACCCCAACAACAAATTGCAACAATGTCCAGAAGACAAAATTCCTTGCCTTGGGCAATAAAACCCCAGAAGAGAGTGAGGGATACCATTTTAGCAGACACACACTGGAAACCTTCTTTGGGTAGGTTTCCATAGCAACCTACTCATTCACGCAAAGGGGGTGTGGTTACAATCCATGCTTGTGATCAGCAAGCAGTGTATAATTCTGTTTGGACAATCTCACATTCATGTTGAGTGTATCAAAGAATGTTACTACAGGAGCATTCTAACAGAAGGGTTGTTCGGGTAATTATACCCTAGCTGGCCGGGGTACAATTTAGCTAAAGTTACCGCGACAACGTCCGAGCAACATTTTGCAGAGACCATTTTAACAGGCAGGGTGAAAAAAAAAAGATTACCTGGATTCTACCCAAACATTGTCATGGTAACTATAGTTTAAAAGGCTCTGTTAAAACAGGGCTTCAGACTCCGTGTTAGTTAACTTACCATTCTACCTCAAGCATATGGCCTGTATGAACAAGGCTTGTGTTTACATTACTACTGACATTTATTTTTATCATGCAAGAAATCAAAGGACTATTGAGAAATTGAGAAATATGAATGTGTTCAATCAAGTCTTCAAATTACAGAATGTTTGAAGTGTTCATTATTGTCAACGGATGATCACTTAGTATGTCATTTTGAAATGCATTCTGTGTAGATGTTGGCCCAAGAAAGCCTTGCACCAGTCTTCAGCGGGTTATAGAAAATAATGAGGCAATAACATTACAAGGCCAGTAGATGTCCTAGGTGTGCCATTGCAGAAAAGCTACGCCTCACTTTTCATTATTGGTAGTTCTAAGTGTAAACTTTCTACTGATGATAAAAGAAAAATGAAATGATAGTACTTCAAGTTAGTTTCATGGCAAGATGCATAGTACCAGAATACCCTGGATCAGTGTGACATGTGTTTCAGGTTTCCAGAAAAACCTCTGTTTGCACTGAAACAGGAAATTGTGTTTGTGGTTTGTATTTATTGGCATAAACATTTGCTGTGTCCCAATTTATTGCAGTGATCAGAGGAAGACTTGTGCACTTTGTACAAACTAACAAAGGTAGATCCACTCTATGCCAGATGCACCCTAATGATAAGAAATTCTGGACTGGGTGGAGTGGGGATGGATCATCTACAGGGTTTAATGTCGGAAAGATGAATTGGTCTCTGGGGATGAAGTTGCTGTAGGTCAAAGGTCAAAGGCAGTGTGCTGATTGAGATGTACTGTTGCTATCTTACTTCTGTGTCTGCATGACGATTGAAGTGCTCATATATCTGATCTTTGCACAAATACAAATTGTTGGAGCATAATGCTGTATTGTCTAGTTTTCTTCCCTATAATACATTACTTGATAAAAATACCAAATAAGACATATTCGATTCTTTTACTGAAAAATCTCTGGCAAAATCTCTCTGATTTTGTTATGATAAACATTTACTCAACAAAGCAGTTAGGAATAAAAATTGCTTTTAAATTGCTTTTCAAATTTGTAGGCCATCATCAAATGTTGCTTGTGTAAATGTAGCTCTGTATGAACATTGTTGGCCTTGAATGTTTGTATGCTCATTGGTCAGTCAGCAGGATCAGATGCATCGTCTGAAATTATGGGCAAATACCTATTGAATGTGTTATAATGTGTATTTCAAGAGGGGTTATGAATTTTCCTCTGGGTGTTCAAGGCAATGGTTGTGTTTCTATCTTCTAATTCAACTTTGATATTTCTCACTGTTTGTCCCCTGCATCCTCTCTCCCTCTCCCTTTCCTCCAGTGCCATACTTGTTTAGAAACGTCTGTGTCCTTTCCTAATCACGTGAAGGTGATGTGGGCGGAAAAAAAGCTCTCATCACCATGGCAACCTTGTTTCTTCCCACTCCCGCAGTGTGCCCTTTTGTGATGCAATTCATACATGTAGCTCCATACTGCTGCAGAGGTAGTAGTCTTTCAGTCGAACAATCAGTTTTTCATGTCAAATCTCTAAATCTGCAGCAGAAATGTCCAAGTGATGACGTCACTATACCCCCAAAGAGTGGCTTAGTGGTGTTCTAGTGTTCAGATCCACACTCTCTTGCATTCACTCAAAAAGTAGGCCATGGTATTGCTCGAACTCTGTCACACAGTGCACATATCATGTCAGATGTCATGCTATCTATGTTTCCAAGAGTATGTAGTGTCCATCACGGTAACAGCCTAGATTACAAGAGAGCTCCCCACACATTCACACACATACAATTTTGTGATTTTGCTGTTTGTTTATTTGTTTATTTTTATAGGGATTAATCATTTACAGTATGTTGAATTGTTATCCACAAAGGGAGATTTTATTTTGAGCAATTTTTTGGTCTTTCAAGATGCATGAGTTGCTGCAACTGGGGCAAGTTGGGACAGTCACAGCCACTTCCCCTCCGGAGAGATAGGCCCTCTTGAGCCCTTTAAACTTCCTGACTTTTAGTGTAGGTAATGTGTCTATATTTGAGTATTACGTGCTCTGATATGCAGCAGGGGCTAGGTCAATCATGATTCGGGCTCCTTTTGCAAAGAGACACCTGTTATCTGTATTGCGGCTTTATCGTGGTTTTGGCATTGTTGATTAGTCTGGCCCAGTTTTGTATTGTAGAGGTCACATATTCCCCATATGTACCTCATCATGTCCTTGCCATATCCATGTAGTGATATATGAATCATCATTTCTGCATGCAACGATGGAAAACATTTTCTAATATTCTCTTCACTGTGTTTTGATAAGAATTACTAATTAAGGCATTCCAATGTGTGATCCATTTTTTATACTACTTAGTATTTTGGTATATTTCCTGGCCTTTCTATCATTCTTATTATCAATAGGTTTGTAACGTGTAGGTTTATCCAGAGTGTGGTAATATCATATTCACATCCTGGTCCTTATGCAAACTATCACAATTATACATATTTGGGGATAGGAACACGTTAAAGGATGAGCTGGTATGAGTTGGGGCTGATGGTAGAAATACATGCGTAACATCACTTTATACAAATGTACAGTGCACACTTGAAGCAGGCACATGGTGGTGTGAGAGTACTGTAGAACCTGAAACATTCACGGTATGAAACTTTTGCAAATCGCCACTAGCATTCAGTGCATTGTATCTATAGACAAACACTTTGGCGTGCGTGTTACTTTTGCGAATCTTGGCTCCTTGCGAAAGTTTCATGCACCTGAACACTTTTGGTTTTACAGTATTCACAGAAAAATCAGGAAATGCAAAGTTGTTGTGTTTTTTTATTGAAAAAAGACATGCATTGTATATTGGTGAAGCTCATATTTGTGAGAATGAGGCCATGATACCAAATATCAACTTTTTTGGGTGAAGGAATGTTGCTTGTACATTTATGTCTTTTTTTTTCTGCTTCTTCTGTGTTGCTAGAAGTTTCCTATCCTGTCAGCTAATTTCCCACACTGCTTATGTTCACATATCTCTAGCCAATCACTTTCCCATTTTGCCATTATCTGACATTCATCCTACACATTTTCCCACAATCTGACTTTATTTTTGTTCCCAAATCTCACAGCTTCACGCGCCCACCCCATGGGGAAAACACTGCATTAGCAGATTTGTCGCATCGGGGTATCGCTTCCGCAAGCGGCATGGAGCAGGGGCATCTGTCAATTCCCTTTCGCTATGGGAGATGAAAAATCGTCCCGATGCTCGACTGCCGGAGATTCCCAGTCGGATTAGCATCTGGTTAGAGCTTGCTTTGCCATTTTTAAAATCTGGAATCCCATTGGCAGCTCTGAGGAGGAGTTGGTGAAGAAAGGAGGAACACCCACACACACAGCTGTGCCCTTTTACAGGCACCAGTCACACACCTCGGTCTCTACTCTTCACCATCTATAAACTTCACCTTTTTTAGATATTTGGCATTCAAATTTACAGTGTTATTTCCTCTAGAAAAAAAAATGGTCATCTTGGGGGAGAAAGTAATCTATTTTTATCCACTTTCTGTGAAGGATTTTGTCATTTTCTTCATCCCTTTCCCATTTCTATGAAGTGTCCCTTGTATTAGACAGCTGTCAAACTGTCATACTTGTTGACTGGTGTAGCCCCACCATCTCAATAGGTGTGTTCACACAGCAGTTTGGGAATGAGATTTGGATCATGATCCAAATCTCACTCCTTGTGTCATGTGAACCCCCTATACTTGTAGACTGGTGGGGCCCTACCCTCTTTCTGTTATGAACAAGAATTTCCAAGGCTTCTCAAACTTTTCTACTTTTTTGTCCAGTTCAGAGAGGAATATATTGTTTTGTGTGTGTGTCTGTTTTATCAAGGAATCAAAACATTCTTACAGGTTAAGCAGTGTATGCATGAAGTTCATGATGATTTTTTACATGATTTGATATACAATTTGCATATAGGCCTGGCATGTGGCAGGAGACCCTTGTGTATGTTTGGAAATGCTCTCTTTCCTAGCAATGATTCACTCTACTGCCTCGTTGGATGTAGCAAGTGTCAACTCATGGCAGCAAACTGAAGGCACAGATGGACTAACATTAAACCCATCAAGGACATGTTGCTCATATCAATGTGTCATGAACGCTTTCTGTTGCCATACACACTATCACCCGAAAATTACGCCATTAGTTGTCATGCATGTGGAGTTACTATAGCTAAACTGTATTTCTTACAGATCCTTGTGTAGGCCTATAGTTACTACTTTTTGATGTAATTTCTAAATATTTCTTTACATGCCACAGGCCTTGATGAATTAAATGCCAATGCACTAGGAGTTTGGTCAATATTCATTTATGAGAAATTGATATTACTTACAAGGTCAGGTAAACATTAACAGAAGTCATTGACCTCAAGGCTCAAGCTTCTTGAAATCTTGGCTGATTCAAGGGTTGCTGAGCTGCAAATCTCTCTTCTTCAATGCTTGCAATCTGTTGCTCAGTTTCTTAGGTTTCAGTGTGCATCCATCATGATACTGTAAAACCAGGAATGTTCACATGCATTCAGATTTTTTCAAATTTTGTGAAAGCCAAGATTCACAAAATTAAATTGCACATGAAAGTTCTTGTCTGCCTTGTATGCATTCAATACCACTGACCATTCACTAAAATTTCATGCTGCAAAAATGACCATTCATGAAAATTTCATGCTGTGAAAATATCTTGCTGCCTTACAGTAGACCCTACACCCATTCAGAACACCATAGGGCACATGCACTCATTTCTTTTTCTATTGTTTTTTTTTTTTGACAGTGAGAAAGATAAGATTTTCATTGATTAACCCAAGTATCTTTGTGTTGAAAAGCCACGTTCAATTTATGTGTGCGTAACCTTTGACCTAGAAATTTCATCAACACAGAGCTCTGTGTGTATTTCATGTTAGTTATCATTGTTTTTTTTTTTCTGAGAAGGACATGCATGCATATTCAGTATTTTGATCATATTAGCATGTATATGTATCTTATTGGCAAGCTGTGCAGTAAATCATATTTAAGTGTTTTTTTCAAATCTTTCAAACCTAAACTCATGGACCTTGATCTAGATTTTATATGAAACCAATATATTACCACTGGATGTACAGCCAAACAAGCACATGTCATGGAACATTCACGGTGGGTAACCGTCGTTTTCACAGCTATGGCCGTGGCCTTTTATCAGCCTGTGCTGTCATTGAGGCATACACCTCTATATCGCTTCTCAATATCAACAAAATATGTCCACTCTGCACTCCAAGAGTGAGTGGTTGACAAAAGAGTGTTCTTCTGTAATGTGACCATTGTTGGCAATCTATCATGAGATGTAATCATTTGGTAATGTGCTATAGAAACCATAATAGTTCTGCAGCAGAATTTTGTGGTTGTGTTCAAATCCACAATACAGAAAGAGGTGGTGGTTTTGTTTTCACTTTGCTTTTTTTGTTGCATGTGTGTGTGTGTGTGTGTGTGTTTGTGTGTGTTGTGTGTGTTTATGTGTGAGAAGGAGAGGGAGAGAGAGATGGGGGTGGGGCTGCAGATCAGAGACCATTGAAGACAGGAAAATGTTGTATACTGGGGGTGCGTTTATGCTTCCATTTTGGGGGCCAAAATCAGGCTTTTGAAACGTGATTAGTGCAAAACGCCGTTGCATTCATGCTCATTTCGATAGAAACGCTGATTCAAAATGCCGATCCAAAACGCACAAAAAGGTGCGTTTACGATCAGCGTTTCTGACTAATCACGTTTGACGGGGAAGCATAAACGCAACAGCGTTTCTATACGCTTTTAGAGTGACGTCATCTAAACGCCTTTCCGGTTCACGAAAAAAAGCGTGCGCCCGGCCAGCCAGCTACCCTGGCCTGTGCAATTTTCCCATGTACTGTGCATACGCATGTCTTTCCCAGCTGCTCTCCCAGGCCAGGCCACCGATCGCAGCGGGCGCCGCAATTTGACCTGCCTCTGCTGAGGTCAGCGAAGCAATCGCAAACGCGCTTTCCAAGGCTCGAAGAAAGTGAGCATAAACAGTGCTCCCGTGAACGGCGTTTTGAATCAGCGTTTTGAATCAGCGTTTCAAAATGCTGATTCTGCCTTCGCAAATTGAGTATAAACACACCCTGAGAGGCTTTCACTTTGACCTGGAGTACCCTCAGAGCCTTATTGGTATTACATGCTCGTTGCCAAGTGCATATATTTTGATCATGCAAAACATTTTTTTTCCCCTGATGAACAGAAACAAAATCAGGGGTTGAAAGTCAAAAATCAAATTATTCAGGTTGCTTCCCCCTTTGATGAATGCTGACTGATTGAGGTGCATGCAAGAGAACACAAAGTGTACGAGGGTACTGGATTGCTTTGAACGAAGGGACTGGGTTTCAAGCCTACTCACATCCTGTCAGTCAATTTGTAAGTGAATTAGTGCTAATGAATAGTCACCCCATTCCCCGTGCAGTATGGCATGAGAATAGCAAGCCATGAATGCACATAATAAGTAATGTGAATATAGAGAGGAGTGGAGAGTTAAAGGCATGGAGATGGTAATATATACGTATGTATGCACACTATGAAAATATCCAGCAGAATTCCACTATAAGGCTTATCTTATTTTGATTTCACTGATTATTCTAACCTACCCATTCATACGTTCTTGATTTACCTACTGATTTATTCATTCATTTATTTCAATGGAATCCCGTTTTCTCTGCTCATTTTTCCACTAATAAATTCATTTACTTCCTTACATATCATTTGATACATCTATCCATCTATCTCTGCTAATTTTGTTTTGATTACCAACTTGATGTTTACTTCTTCTTTTTGTTTCTTTCTTATTTAGAGAGCCAAGTCATACATAGGAGTGCTTCATTATCCAATTTACTTAGTACAATTTATGAATATAGCTTCAAGTAAAATGAAAACAAACAGACAAGGATAAGTAGTCAAATCGTTTCTTCAGGTATGTTAGCTGTTTTATGAGTACTTCATGTTCCAAGTAATGGGAAAATTTGGAGAAGAGCTGTATACTATCTATTATGTTTGCTGTCCCCAAACATGTCAAATAACATACTTATGTCTCAATAGTTCTCCAATATCTTGACTGATATGATGACGAGTGAAGGAGTAGTAGGCAGGAAGAAAGGTAGAAATGTGTCAAGGAAGTATGGTCATGGGAATAACTGGTGAAAAGAAGAAGAAAAAGAAAGGAAATAACTTTCTACCGAAGTGAGTGTAAGGAGAGCAAAACACAGAAATCAATCCAGGTAATGTAGGTTGTGGAAGTGGTACATCAACCACCAAACACGGACATACTCTGTTGTGCCAAAATTCTGGCTGTATCATGTTCCTTACTCTTAAAGGGAAGATAAACCCCATGAGCAATGTGGATTGAGTGAAAGCAGCAACATTAGTAGAACACATCAGTGAAAGTTTGAAGAAAATCGGACAATCGATGCAAAAGTTATTAATTTTTAAAGTTTTGATGTTGGAACCGCTGGGTGAGGAGACTACTAGAGGTTATGACGTATGAGTGGACAACAATACCAAGAAAATATAAAGAAAATTCTGCAAAAATCAATTTTTCATGAAAATTACAAATTCCATCAACTTGATATTGACATATGTTAAGGGTAGCAATTATTCCCCCTGCTTTCTGAAAGCGGTTGGTCCATTGCTCTTTCATGATTCTAGAAAAGTGAATTTTTGTTGAATTTCCTTTAGATTTTCTTTGTATTGTTGTCCACTCATACGTCATATCCTCTAGTAGTCTCCTCACCCAGCGGTTCCAACACCAAAATTTTAAAATTTCATAACTTTTGCATCGATTGTCCGATTTTCCTCAAACTTTCACTGATGTGTTCTACTAATGTTGCTGCTTCCACTCAATCCACATTGTTCTTTGGGTTTACCTTCCCTTTAAGGATATGTTTTTTGTTTTTGTTTTTTGTCCAGTAGCATACGAACCATATACTTTTTTCACTCGGCATGTTTGTTGACAGTCTTGGCAAGAATTGTATGTGTCTGCATTGCAGATTACTTCCACATAATATGTATTGTGTTTGTGATATAGAGGACTTGTGAGATTATTAAAACGAGATCTTATCCAACAGGAAATACAGTAATCATGGAAAAACAAAACTGCATTTTTGTGATTTATTTGTAGGTCATTTGCGGGTATTTTTCGTTTCTTTGCTTTTATTGTGATTCATACTTTTTTCTTCAATATTGTTTAAGGAGACCAACAGCTGCTAGTCATATTCTGCACCGTGCTAATGATGTAATGACAACAATTTGGCAACATACAACAGCTAGCTGGGTAGTTGAGAAAATGAGAGCAATTATCTATCCTGCAACTGATTATTCTTTTATCATCTGGCCTCACAGATTACAGAGTATTTTAGTCACTAGTTACGTTCAGACGGCAGGCCCTAACCTCGAGGTTAGGAAACCTCGAGGTTTAGCTCTTGCCCCCTAACTACGACGTGTGTCCACACGACGAATCTTAACCTCGAGGTTACGAAACCTCGAGGTTAAGCTTCTGCCCCCCCCCCCCCCCCCCCCCCCCCCCCGTAACTACGAGTGGGTCCCACTCGATGTTAAAACCACAAAACCGGAAGTTTCAGCCCACACTGCTAACAAGGCGTCTATTTATTCTTTAGTCCAACCCTGTCGGACTCGCTTACAGGTATTCTTTTTCTCTGTCATGGTATGCAGAGATAGCACTGCACTGATGACTTTATGCCTTTATGAAGATATTCGTCGAAAACATTTTTTTTTTTTAGCGTCGGAGAAGAATATAGAATACAGTAGCGAGTTCGACGTGTTCAGTTTCAGAGATCAAGCGCATGGGAAGAAAAGATGATGTTGTGTCGTGCGTCATAGGTTTTTCACGTGTAGTGTATTTGTGGTGTACGTTTGGGAGGTTGACCCGGAAGCAGAGGGAAATTGTGGGGGCTGGAATTTACGGCGAGGTCACTCTTAACTTCGAGTTCGTTGTTTTTTGTGTCCACACGGTGCTTAACTACGAGTGGGGACCCCCCGCGGCTCGTGGTTAGAGCGCTAACCATAAGATTTCTCGTGGCTCGAAACATCGAGCAAACCTCGAGGTTTGCTAACTACGAGTGCGTCTTCACGGTCCCTAACTACAAGCTCTAACCTCGAAGTTTCCTAACTTCGAGGTTAAGGGCTCCCGTCTGAACGTAACTACTGATGTACGTATGTGTGTAATCACCCTCTGATTTCACCAACTTTGTTCCTGTTATGGCACTGGCATTATCCAATACTGTATGTGTACAAAATGCTTTATTTTTCTTGTTACAGTTGTACCTGCCCCTCCCCCCTTCCCTATTTATCCCCATTATATACATTTGTAAGTAATCATTTTAATTTCTTTACTTTTTCTCTCTAAGGACATATTCCACTTGTGATTATTTTTAGCTCACCTGAGCCAAAGGCTCAAGTGAGCTATTGCGATCGCCCTTCGTCCGGCGTCCGTCGTGCGTCGTGCGTCGTCCGTCGTCCGTCGTCCGTCGTCCGTCGTCCGTCGTCCGCCGTGCGTCGTGCGTAAACTTTTTACATTTTCATCTTCTTCTGGAAAACCCCAAGACTGATTTTCATCAAACTAGGCAGGTAGCATCCCTAGGGGGTTAGGAACTCAATTTGTTAAAATGGGCACCATGCCCCACCCAGGGGGCCCCCAGGGGGGCCCAAACCCCCCAAAATTAAGGAATCTGTCAAAATCTTCTTCTCTAGAACCAGAAGTGATAGAGCTAAGTTAGTACTATGGGTTAGTACATTGATGACTGTAGTTTCAAGTTTGTTCATGGCAGAATCAGGGGTGCCCCCCTTGGGACCCAGGGGAGGGCGGTGGGGAGGGGTTCTAAAGGGGCCTAAATTGTACATTTTCATCTTCTTCTTGAGAATCCCATGACCCATTTTCACCAAACTTGGCAGGTAGCATCCCTAGGGGGTTAGGAACTCAATTTGTTAAAATGGGCACCATGCCCCACCCAGGGGGCCCCCAGGGGGCCCAAATGCCCCAAAATTAAGGAATCTGTCAAAATTTTCTTCTCTAGAACCAGAAGTGATAGAGCTAAGTTAATACTATGAGTTTGTACATTGATGACTGCAGTTTCAAGTTTGTTCATGGCAGAATCAGGGGTGCCTCCCTTGGGACCCAGGGGAGGGGGTGAGGTGGGGTCCTAATAGGGCCTAAATTGTACATTTTTATCTTCTTCTTGAGAACCCCATGACCCATTTTCACCAAACTTGGCAGGTAGCATCCCTAGGGGGTTAGGATCTCAATTTGCTCAAATGGGCACCATGCCCCACCCAGGGGGCCCCAAGGGGGGCCCAAACCTTCAAAATGAAGGAATCTTTAAAAATCTTCTCTAGAATCAGAAGTTATAGAGCTAAGATAATACTATGAGTGAGTACATTAATGACTGTAGTTTCAAGTTTGTTCATAGGAGATCCAGGGGTGCCCCTCTTGGGGGCAGGGGGGGGGGGGGGGTGGTTGGGAAGGTTCAAATGGGGGCCTGAATTGTACATTTTCATCTTCTTCCTGAAAACTTCATAAATGATGTATTTTCGTCAGACTTGGCAGGTAGCATCCCTAGGGGCTCAGGATCTCAATTTATGAAAATGGGCACAATGCCCCACCCAGAGGGCCCCAGGGGGCCCCAATCTCCCCAAATTAAGGAATCTTAAAAAACTTGGGCCCTTATTGTACATTTTCATCTTCTACTTGAGAATGCCTAGTCAAATTTTGGTAGAGCTGTGAATGATTCAGATTAGTGACTGCGTGAAAGGTGAACTTGCGATACTCAGGTGAGCGCTAGACCCGCGGGTCTCTTGTTTAGTAAATATTCCCTGTCTTAAATTTGCAGAATTAGATTAATTCTTAGATGTCTGAACACTTGCTTCATTCCATCTGAATAGCGCTTTCATATTCCAATCTGTCTTTCATCTTTATTTATTTATTTTTTTTTTTTAGAGAGAGGCAGTGACATAATGGAGAATTTCAGGGTTCCATGCTTTCCTATTGATTGTTGTTATTTACCTGTGCCTTGGCATCCACGTGTGGCTACACGAGGATATCCAGTTGTTTTTTTATTGTTTTATTCATGCTTACTGGTAACCAGAAAAGAAGGAATGTAAGAGAGAGAGAGGAGTGAGATAGAACTGCAGATAAATTCATAACACCTATTTAATCTACTTTCTCCTGTAAGGCTAAACAAGGTGGATCTTGTAGGCTTGATGAATAGAAAAAGTCATTTGATTGAATGACAAGAATAATGGAAAAAACAAGTCATCTTCAATAATGTCCACTCCCCCTAGCCATCTATCTGCCATTCAGTATGTGTGTAGGTAGGGACAAGGAAGAAATAGCCTTTTGAAGGATTACAACTAATGCTGTATCTCTTTAAAGAAGATCAAGATGGTCTCCCATTTCAATCTCCCTCAGCGAGTATTCTCCGGGCATTACTATTGTTGTGTGCTGCACAAGTAACAGTTAACAGTTGGCTTTCAATAGAGACTGCAAGAGTGTGCCTGGGCATGATCCCCCCCCCCCCCCCACTTGTATGGCCGAGGAAGGAGAGTATTTGCTTCCCCTCCTGAGCTGTTCATAAAACAACTAGTAAAGCATGTACCAATAATAGCACCTTCTGATGTTATCCTTCAGGACATCTAAATGTCATAGTGTCAGATAATGAAAATTATTTCCATTTTTCTTCCTGTTCGAGATTATTTCTGATATGATGTGTAAGGACGTACAATTTTTCTTTTCACAGTTGCACATTTGGTCTCTTCAACATCATCTATTTTAACATACAAGTATCAGTAAAGGTAATTTTTTTTAAAGATTGAAGATAGTAATTCACTGAAGAATCAGTTCAAGTATCAGAAGGGTATTTGACATTCTCCACCAATGCAGTTATTGCAGTTTCCGGTGAAATCATCCTATAATAAGAAAATGTTAAGATGCTAGATGGAATTTTTTTTCTTACGTTTATTTTTTTTTCTTACATTTATTTTTTTCTGTGGCAGCTCAGTGTTATGTGTAGGACATTTCTTTGTAGCAATACATCCTGAATACATCGCAGAGTCACACCTCTTACCTGCTACTGTCAACCACTGTACCTATCACCCACATCAATCAGGTTCCAGTCCAGTGACACAGAGATAGTTGTGCTGAGGAGTCACCTTGGCAAGCTTGGATTCACATGTGACAGTAGATGCATTCACATTAGAATTACTGTGGTGGTATTAAATACAGTGGTAATTTGTTGTCTCTGTTCTCATTGGCCAAATACCACAGTAACAGATACCATGGTATTTCAGTTGATACCGTTCTTATTCATGTAATACTGTGATATGTTTTTCCTGAAAGTACACCTCTCTGAGGTAAGCACTGCACATATGCATATCCTGTGAGGGTGGGGAGAAGAATGTCAGGTTACATGAAAAATACAGAGCAGCATGGTGGATGGTATTTTGTGAGACAATTCACATGCTGGCATGCATATTCCATGCAAAGTTTGAATTACCACCCAAAATAATACAGTATTTTGCAAGGTATTTTGTGTGTATTGACATTCACATAACAAAATATTGCCTGAACTACCACAGTATTTCACTGTGAGTGTGAATGGGGCTACTGAGAAGAGCATGTACAACACTTTATCTTCTTCTTCTTCCGTAAGAGTGACCACAATCAACTTGCTGATTATTCTGTCACTTTCGGGGAGGTCTAAGTTGTACAAGTCTTCAAAGGGTTCAAGTAGTTGCCGTAGTAATCATCATCCAATGAATAAATAAGTAACCAATAAACTGACAAGTCCATCAATAATAGTAATAATAATAACAATAATGATAAAAAAGAAAAGAAAAGAGTGCTAAGCAACTACTCCTGGGCCGAGGCTCGTGACACAAATATGTCGATGGTATTGGCCTCGACCACTTCCTGGGGTAATCTGTTCCAGTCTTTGACGGTTCTTGGTAAGAAGGAGTTTTGGTGATAGAGAGTTCGGCTGGGCGGGACCAGGTATTGGTGGCTGTGAGTTCTTCTTGGACAGAAGCCATCTTTGATCCAGATCCCATGAAGACAATGACTCCCAAAATACAACAATTCTCAAATGTGTCAAAAAGCAGGTGAAGTCTTCAGAGAAAACATAATCCGAATAACCAGATTATTGTAATTAACAAACAAAGAAATACAGATCAGCCTTAAAATTTCTCCAAAATTTGAGGACCCTTGAACCACAAGGACTACATGCAAACTTGACCTCCCCTCCGACTCTCCGACTTTATTAAAGGAGTAAAGCTATTGTGACAAGTGGGAATTAGTAGATGCCAAATACTGCCCCAAGTGAAATTATTATGATCACTGACCTGTCCTGTCACAGTCAGTTATTACAAGGCTATGGATTCCCTAAAGTAAAAAATACAGGGTCACCTTTAATTTGTTGATAAAAAGCTACAGTGTTTTGACATAATAGTCAGTGCAAATGAATACTCAATGCTGGCATGATACTATTCTTTTTTTGTGTGTCTTTTTTATGTTTTTCATATGACTTTTAATTTTACTTTGTTCTTTTTCATTTTAAGCAAGTTATTTTTCTAAATGGCTGTCAAGATATTGTAATTGGAAATGAAATTTGATTCGAATTGAATTGAAAAGATAAATGATATTCATAAAACATTGAATTTTACTACATATATATTTGTGACCTACGTGTGTAAGTTTATCTACAATTTGTAGCTCATCCTATTTAATAGAACAACCTTTCTTCTTTCTTTTTTCACATGTTTAGTTTTTCCTCTCTAATGCCTATTTTACTCCAAACACAAACCAAGTATTTCCTCCTAGCCACTGCAGGAAACATAAAGACACCAAGAATAAGACACTAGGGATGAGTAAGAGACAAAAAGACTTATCTCCTAATGTATCATAGCCATGAGGAATTCACTAGTAATTGTCTTGGCCCTAAACATTTCCTGGTTCAAGGGAGACAGAGACCAGATGGAGAGAACAAAGTGCATGGACCTTGTGGGTCAAAAAGAGTTCTTCTAGTTTGAAATCACCAGCTCTTTCAGCAAAATATGTTATCAGTGTATGTTTCATACAGAAGGATTGTAGGCATATGTCTATGTGTCTTCAAGAAGTGCCCATTGAAATTAAAGTGCCATTGCAATAATTGTATTAAGGGAAAAGTTCACCTTATAGACATGTGGGTTGATTGAATGCGGCAATATTAGTAGAACACATCATTGAGAGTTTGATGAAAATCGGACAGTCCGTTCAAAAGTTATGAATTTGTGAAATTTCTGTTCACTCAAGGCTGGATGAGAAGACTACTATAGCTTGTGATGTCACATGAGTATAACGATATAAAGAAAGAATAAAGAAAATGCGACATATTTTCACTTTTCTCGCATAACAAAAGAACACTTGATTTCTCTCTTTCAGAAGCCGGGGGAATAATATTACCCTTAACAGATGTCAGTAACAAGTCGAAGAAATGTGCACTTTATTCAAAAAGTAAAGTCTTGTGAAATTATCTTTTTATTTTCTTCATAACGTTGCACGCATGTGACATCATACACTGTAGTAGTCTTCTCATCAAGCAGTGACTGCGCAGATACTTTCAAAATTCATAACTTTTGAACGGATTGTCCGATTTTCCCCAAACTTTCACTGATGTGTTCTACTAATATTGCTGCATTCACTCAACCCACATGTGTATGAAGGTGAACTTGTCCTTTAAGTATAATATGCTCTTGCAATATTGCATAGTGTTATGCCTTACAAGCATCATTGTTGTAGAACATGTGTATCATTTTAATCAGATTAAAGGTAGCAACTTTTTGCTGCTATATTTAACTGTGTAACTGTGAAAGTGTAACTGTAGCTAATATTGCTGCAATAGATACATGTACTTTCTGAATGAAAATGAGTGATGTTGTATAGGTCTGTCTTTGTATCTTTACAATATCTTTTGTGTTCTTGATTTTTTTTTTCTCCACAAATGTTATGCTGTTTTTCATTTTTGGTCAAAACTTAGAGTAGAGTAATATTTTGATATGTAAGAGCCTCCTATGCATCCTAGTCAATTTGCCATTAGCCTGTACAAAGCAGAACAGTACGAGACCCTAAAGCATTGCAAATTCACACTCTGGACATGTGTGTGTGATTTATCTACTTTTAATTTCAAGCATTAAGTCGTAATGACATCCCCTTGGGTGTGCTAACAATGATCATAAACTATATTTATATTGCACATATCTCACAAAAAAAGTGATAAATGGGTAAGTGCTTCAAACTGTCAGAAAGAGAGAACTACTCAAGGGGTGTGATGATGCTTGGTGTTTCAGTAAGATAACAAAATAATGTTTAAGGATATAATGAGGAATATCTTAATTTTCAAGCTGATATTTTTAGTACCATTCAGGACCTATTCATCTTCATTAATATTCTTTCATTCTATCTCTCATGCACATTCTGTCTTCATCACTTGAGACACACAGTGTAGAATCAATGCAGAATGATACAGAGAAGTTAGTTTGGGACCAGTAACAAACAATGATAATGATGCAGAATGGAATCCATCTATAAGGGTGCATTCACTTGAAAATTAACTGGGAAAATTTGGGCGCAAATGATAATTAGTGTTATGTAATCAGTAGCATTTGGGGAGAGAGATAAGTCAAGACTACTTCATGAATTAAAACAAAAGAGAGGTTTGCACAGTTCAGTGTTGTCTGTGTATAGGATTTGTAGCCTTGGTCAAGGAGTTCTATTAAACTTGGTAACAGTTCATCTTACTCTAACTACGGACCTACTGTAAGTCCATGCTCTAACACACCGTAATTGTACGACAGTAGTTTGTTCTGGATACTAGTTGTATTAGAATATTCATCTCGGCTCTGTTCAAAAGTATGTTTGATGTATCTTGAAGAATAAGAATATCATCCAATATTTGACTTTCAAAACATAGTTGTAAATCCCAGATTGTGTTGCATGGTAAAACATGGTGCTGAGTTCCCAAATGGCTCATATAAATATTTCTGAAATGAATTTTTTTGAGTCATGTAGCCTCATTTGCTTTATTCAGATCAGGTGATGGTGAACTTGTGATATTGAAATTCAGTACCTCGAATCAATTTCATGCCATGGGATGCCATGATGGGAAGCAAAATTAGAAGCAGTCATTGTCTACTTTGACATCCATGTGAATCAAGAACTGTGTTTCACATGAACATAATGTATATGATAATCTGGGGGACCCAGGACTGCCCTAAAGTATACAGGTACAGTCTCGCTCAGGTGACACCAGCCTTGAGGAACATGTGATGACGGTCTTGACCAGCAAAATTGCAAGAGCTATTCATTAACCCGTTGAAGACAAGACCTGAGTATACTCAGGCAGGTGTTTTTTGAAATGCGTGTTGTAGCAAAATCAGTCCCTCCTCAATAGGTTATTAAAGGGAAAACTAAGCTGAGGCCAACTTTTAAATAGTCTGTGTTGGTCAGTCAGTCATGTGATCACAAGCTAGCCAAAGAGAGAATGTCATTTTCATACAGTAAAGAAGTCCAGTTCCTGCTGTGGAAAATGAATGTTGTTGTGCATTTTCTGTCATCAATGATTAGTTTTGTTTTTGGTTTGTTTGTTTGTTTGTTTGTTTGTTTTTGTTTGTTTGTTTGTTTGTTTGTTTGTTTGTTTGTTTGTTTGTTTGTTTGTTTGTTTGTTGTTGTGTTGGGTTTTTTTTTTTAATTTGTTGATTAAAGATTCAAGATGCATCATTGAACTGAGAGCAGCATTGGCACCAGCCTCATTAAATATCCTGCATGATTATTAATAGCTACATAGCATTGAGATAAGATAGGAGTAGGAGATACAATTGTTTCATTATTCCCCTTCAACTTACCAAAATCCCACACCTACACTCTTGAGATGGAACACACCAAAAATAGAAACATGCAACATGAAATGCTCCAGCTGTGTATGTTCAAATTTTGTCATGAATCGGCCATAGAACCCATGAAGAGATGCCCTTAAGCTTGCTTATATATGTAAGAGAGGTTTATGTTAAAATAAACATGGCATTGCATATTTTGTGACAATCTCTCTATGAATTATCTGACACACTGGAATGAGTCTTGAGTTGAGGCTAGAGAGGGGGCAATGCCCACTGACCGTGGGAGGGGGGCAAAGAGGCCAAAGGTTCACAGGAAGTGTTTCGTTGTTTCAATAGAAGGAGTCCAATAATTGAGGAAGGGAAGGCTCCACCCGACTGGTTTTCTTCTTCTTTCTCTTGTTGCTGCAGAAAAGTTATTCCCAGCAAAAATTATCCTTTCGGAAGATTCAAAATTGCTTTGTGAATCCACACCTCTCCAAGTCAGAATGACCCTATACCACGAGGAGGGCAGATCAAGTGAACTCTTCATTGTAGTGATGAAACCTCCCAACTTATTGTTTGCAGAATTTGCTTATTAAAGTAATTGCTTTCATTTTTAATAGCCTTAATTGAAAGCTTAAAGTAGGCAATGGTCCATACCATTCAGAGCACTTAACTGATCTTATTGTAAGATTTGATGTGGTGGGGGGGGGGGGGGGGATTAGAGCTGATATTTCATCCTTCATGATTATTTAATGATATGTGAGTAGGTCATCTAGCACTGATGAATGTTGTTTTTAGACCTTTTAGATTAAGCAATTAAAGGAACAAAAAGAACAGGGTATAGAGGAATCAATTCACAGTTTCTAAACAAGAATTACATGAATGACCTGAGTACGTACTTCTTTTAGAAAATATGACTTTATTGGTTTGTTATGCACAAAACAATAGTGGACCTCACAGTTAGCTACATGTATAGGCATATGACCACACAAAAACATATTTGAGGCATTTTTTTAGCTTTGATATTTAGCACATGTTGGCTTGGCAAAAAAAAAAAAAAAAAATGGAACTAAAGATATTCATTTGGCTTTTTTTTTAAGTTTTGGTAGTACATGTTCTTTGGATTAGCAAGTTTGATAACTGTTTATACCCCTCCTCCCCCCCCCCCCCCCAAAAAAAAAAAATGAGAATCACACTTTAGGAGCAAAGGGAAAATGACCATGATAAAATGTTAATCTGTTTCCCAAATGATTTGCTGTAGAGTTACAATCCAATTTCTGGGTTGGTGGCCTCATTGCACTAAAATCGACTGCCATTTTTGGTACGCTGACCCATCTTGAGTTTTAATGAGGTAAAGAGTGCCTCTTGATTCAATATTTACCTAAATTTGCTGTCTGCGCCTTAGCCAGGATATAAGTATGCTTCATAGGAGGGGCATTGTAGTGTGAAGAATTTCCCCCATGGTGGGCGAGAGAGTGTGGGGGAGCATTGTAACCAGTCTCATATCCCAATGTGGGTTTTTATTCTGCCATTGGGGTTCATTGTCATGGAAGGAAATTTTCCAGACAAGTTGATTATTAAATCAAGCTCAGCATTTTATGACCAACCGTTTTGATTGCCTTCTTGAAAAATGTTTGCATGAACTCTGAATTTGTTGGACAATTATGTGCTGTGTGGAAGTTCATTGAGTTTTTATGAAGATCAGTCATCTCTTCTAGTCTAGTTCTCCATTCTTTTAATAAGTGCAAATTTGAAGGGTGTGATTAGCAGGTTCATTTATTGCCCTGTTTATAGATGGGGGCTATAGCACATTGCAATGAAAATGCAGTTTGAAGAAAAATAGTCATGAAAGAGAAATTAGTTCTTTTCAGTGAAATGAGAAGGCTAAATTTGTTTTCACACATTTAGAAAACAAAATATATTGAATCAATTTAAATTATGTATATAATGTAACTTACAGATTTATGCAGAGTGCCTGTATTATCGAACATTTAATAAACATAATATTAAAGTTTGAATTGTATTCCTCTTATTTAGATATATCAGATTGATAGATGTGTGCTTTTGGACAGTGTTTCTACAGTGAATTTAGTCTTATTTATTGTGCATGAATGGACTTCCACGTTCATGCTTGAAGCAGAGTATTAGATATTATATGTGAAGTTACAGTTTTACATTTTGTAATGTATTTTTTTTTCTGTCCAAGATTAGAGGGAGATATGGTAGTTTTATTTTAATTAGTGAATTGGGCTTGGGCACGGACAGACACCAAAGACTATCACAAACAAACATACACACATTCTATCTCTCTCTCTCTCCCTTACATCCCATCAGTCACATGAACATACTTACTATCTCTAATCAGGGAATAATCTGATTAGTTTGAAGAGCTCCCCCTACCATGGGATGGGGCAGGTACAATGTTTGGAGAGGAAGTCACTCAGCGACTCCTGTGATTGGTGGAAATAAGGCAGCCCTTCCTGCCAGTGCCAGCGCATACATGTATGGTGTTTAGATGTGTGTGTCTCTGTGTGTGTGTGTGTGTGTGTGTGTTTGTTTCTCTGTGTATTGTTTTTTTATCAAGGGTGGGGGAATGAAGTTCAGATTGGAACTTATCATACAGCTCTCACTGTTGTGGTCTTTCAGATATTAAAAGTTTGTGGACTTGCCTTAGTGCTAAATCTTCATAACACTCCTTACCTAGAGTCCAAAATACAAATTTCCTTGTGTTGGAAGGTGGTGAATGGAAGCAAGCGAGAAAGATATTGGCTGGGGTAAACCGGATTTTGACGATCCATCAGAACTGTGGAACTGGCCTGTTCATGCACTTGGTGGATGGGGAAAGATATTGGACTGTTTTTGTTCCCCTGTAAGGTGCACTAGGAGCAAACTGTGTTTATATTTTGCACCAACATTCCTTTATCTTGACAAAGAGAGTGGCAGCAGCTTTCACATTTTGGAGTTTGTAGGCCTATATATGGGGGGAAGTTTATAAAAACTGTCTCCTAGCACTGAGACTGGAGTATCTCTGACATATCAGGACGTAGGTATGAGGTCACGATTTGGCAGATCCGGAGCCGAGTTTTCGTACTAGCGTTGTTTTCTTTTCCTGCCAGGAAGAGATTTCCTTGTAGTGAATGCAGTCACTGGAGCGCACCAGACCAGACTAGGCAGGCGTCATATAAAAGTCTCTATCTCCTCTACCACAGCTCTCACTCCATTCCAGTGAAAGGCGGGACGGTCTTCACTCACTAAACAGGGAATGAGGAGGACTTTTGTCCATACTGAATGTGGAAGGAGTTGATCTTTGATTTCTTCATACCTGCACTTTTTGTTCAATAACTGGACAACTGAGGAAGGAGTGGTCAACTTTGAGACCATTTTCTTGTTGATTTAATTTTCCCTGGGATTTTTATGCTACATCGTGTGACCTGAAGATCTAGGAGAAAAGCTGGTGAGCAGTCCAGTCCAGTCAACAGTGTCTCATCAATCTGGAGAAAGTTTACCTTGTGGGTTTGTCATCAGGAACAGAGGAGTCTTTGTCTCCGGAAGTCATCTGTTTTCTCCATCCTCGTCTCTCAAATTGATGGCAGGCAATCACAGATGATAATTGCTGTGGATTTCGTAAATGTTGGTTCATAATTCATTCATGTCATTGAGGCAGGAGCATCCTTACCCATCACTAGGGCCGCTCCTGATGGGGAATCCATGCAGCAGCTTGTGGATGCATCGCACGAACCGACGTGGCCCCAAGTAGCGATTCTGCAGCTCATCGGAATTTGTTCCTGACCCGGTCCAGTCACCCGCCATCTCTCGATTCATCCATGAAAAATTCTGTGCCCCAAAATCTCCCTGCGCCTGAATGATCATCCATCGCTCGCTCTGTCTTCACCTGAATCACGGTCTAAATTTGAGCTAAGATGTATCACCTCATCAGTTGAGTTTAATCCCTACTGCATGAGTGTCATTCATCTTCCATGCAGGAAACTCATTTCTGCCAACAGCAACACTCTTCCCCTTGTTTACAATCAAGCAAAGCAAAAGCAAAGGACAGGGAAATTGTCTGCTGTGACCATCTGCATTTGTAATTATTTTTCTTTACTCACTCTTGGTCATAACTGCATAATATTTGTTTGCCAAGAACCGCTCTGACTGGATTAATGCTTGTGCCAGATCTGGACTTTGCCTAAAGCCAAGTGTCTGGGAGAGTGTGGGTCCTCTCCATATGCCTTGACTGCGGTCTCTCTGTACTCGGCCTAATCACTGATTCAGACTGCAAATGAGGATTGTACACTGCGAATCTCTGCTCCAGACTACATCTAACCTGCCTTGGCTGGGAATAAGAAGAGCTGTTAGTGTGGGAAAAAGTTTGAAACTTTTTCGTCTGCAGAGTTTGTGATATTATCACAAGAGATACTCCATACTTTTCCAGGACCTTCAAAAAGTACTGTTTGGACATTTTGAGTATCTAGCGTTAGCAACAGTTCTGACAAAATGCCGCCTGTAATAGCAGCAATGCCTGGACGGAGGTTTTCTCTCAGGAGAAGGTAGGCATCAATTGTTGTGAATACCTCAGCTTGTTTTTTAGGCATCTTTTTGGCATCTCCCTGTAGTCATATTGTTTATGCGACGGTTTTATCTCATGTACACAACTCCTTTAGATTTTAGAACAAGGATATTATGTAGGGCCTATATGATTTTTTGCTATCAGTTTCAAAGGTTTCTAAGAACATAGAGCTTTCTTTTTTTCAGCAGAACTCCTGAAAGAATATACCTGTTGACTTTTATGATATAATTCGTGAATTTAGAACACATAGAAGAATGTCAATGAGATTACAGAAACATAACCAATCATGAATGTGAAGCTGTAGGTTCAGCAGATCATCAGCAACTCAGCTACAAGTGATGTACCTACTCACAAAATCTGTGTTGATGTTGATTTGGATTTATGATCATTCATGTCAGTATGTTTGTTTGCTTGCTTGTTTGCTTGCTTGTTTGTTTGTTGTTATGGCATGTGTGTGTGTTTTAGCTGGGCAATGATATTTGCATATGAATGCAATTATTGCAACTGTTGCAAAGGATGTATCATTCACAGGTCATATAATCTCACCTATGTATTCATCCCTTTGTAAAGGTTAGATTGCCAGTTGACAAATGCACTTAATCAATTGTGCTGAGTTTGTGTGTGTGTGGTTTTTTTTTTACCTGAAATAAGGTGGCTATCTTTTGCCTTTGTTCAAGTATCACACCAAAAGATGTAAGGTTGTATGTTTACAAGGTCTATCAAACGTCATGTTTTACGTACCTTTTTGAAATTTCTGGATGAGAGGTACAATTGCTTATATTGAAACTATTGTCAATGCAAATAATCATTTGTAATATGCTCTGTTTCAGTGCATATTCATAACCTGCTACTTCTTTTCCTTGCAATTGTTTTGCCATTGAGACTTTTAATGCCATGTTTTTTTTTGTGTGTGTGTTTCTTTTTGTGATATAGGAGGAGGGAGATGGAGGGTCAGTTATACTGTGAGGAGCACACACCAAAGGAGAAGCCCCCAGTCAATGGAGGAGTTGCTGTGAAGGTAAGAAAGAAATGTTCAGCTAGTCATGTTTGTTATAAAAATATTCAATTTTTGCAAATTGCCCCCATATGTGAAGTAATTAGGGGAGGTGGGCATGGAAGGAAAGGGGCTTCTTTTGCTCTCAATGTAGGTCATGTGAATGAGACATGTGTCAAAGCACTTTGTTCATTATAATGGGATATGCAGCATTAGTAACATTATTTATAAAGTTATCTTAGATCATTGGAAGCTTTATAAACTATGATTTGTTTAGCATACATCTCTTTATCAAATGGAAAGTGTGTGTGTGTGGTTTTATTCTGTTTATTTTTATGAAACAAATTTGATGCAGTTCATTGCAATCATATACCCAATAATTGAAATTCCTTGCGGGAAATGCGAAATGCATGTCACGTGCACCCTAAACTCAAAGCCAAGTGCATGTGGTTAGATTTGTCTTTTCATGTCTTTTCATGTCTTCATGTTAGTCATGTCAAAGTCTTGTAGGTTAATGTAGAAAGCAGTAGAGGGATAGTGTTGGGGAGTTACCATGATACTTGAGAAGGGAATCATCGTATCTTGGCATATCGCGTCGTGGAGGCATCCGACTAAACGTATGCTATTAGTGGATCAGACATTTAGCACATTGCAGTGGGCACCAATCATTCACAAAGACCACAGCAAGCATTGGACAGAATGGGCAGGTTACTGTTGCCATCGGTGATGCTTATTTGGAGTGAGAAGTGTACCTCACCAAAATGTTGACAACTTTGACAGAACTGTCCATTAGCCATTAGTGCATTCTTGGGGGAGGCCATTTCGGTCCACTGCTTACAAAGTCTGGCACATTTACTACCATTCTGTTATGATACACTTGATGGGAATAGTGTGTACAAGGGTTGGACATTTGAAGCCCATTCTGAGACTCTCCCACTCCCCGCCCCTCCCTGCTCCTTAAATATGAAAGAGGGGAGGGGGTACCGTTGACCCTTGACCCACCCTCAACATCAACAGTACTCCTTCCCCCACCCACCCACACTAAAGACAAAACATTCCATAGCCACTGGGTTATACACTCTATGTTCTGACTACATCTCTCGAAATTGAAAGAAAGGCATTCACATTCAAATTATTAAAACCGATGTGAATAACAATACATAAACATATTCCGGAGGATGTACTTTGCTATTGTAAAAAATGACATCTTTGAAATCTTTTGGTAAGCCATTTCAAGCTGAACATTTATGTGAGTTTGTGATCATTATTTTGCAGTGCCAAAAATAAGCCTTTTCTGGTTAATATTGTTCTGTGATTGTGCTGTTATTGAAACTGACAGACGTGACTGGGAAGGCTTTATTCCCCAGGGGAAATATCATTATCAGGGTGGAAATAGGGCTAATTTCAGCAGAGACCCAATCGCAAACACAAAGGGCATGTGATTCTGTGTTTGTTTCTTGCGTATTATCAAGGAGGTACTTGGTATTATGTATATAAGTGTGTATGGGGTGTGTATGTGTATGTGTGTGTGTGTGCCTGTTCAGGCACTCTGGGTCAGCTGACCATGTCTAAAACCATCTATAGGGGTACTGGTAATTAAAACGCTCTCTCTGGTCAGGGTGTGTTCACAGGGCTTGTTGTGAAGAAATATTGTAGGCTCTTATCGAAGGATGGATAACATTCCAACAGCCAGGGAATGTGTGCACCAGCCATGCGGGCTCCAAGTCCTTGGCTAGCATGGTGGAATACCAAGAACCAAATTACATAATGGCAGACAGTGTAAACAAGCAGTGTGGCTCCATGGATGAATTCTGTAATGAGTGCATGCCAGAGTTCCAGCAGACAGTTAAATCTGTGACATGCTATTTGAGAGGAAGTAATTAAGAAGAAAAAAGGGCTGGTACACCTCTACAAATAACAGCATTGAATTATTCTGTTTCTTCATCCAAAAGCAAGATGGATGCCTAGTTTCCAGTGATGTGTGTTTAATGATCTTGACACCACCTCAACAAAATATCTCTCAGTTACTGATCCTGATTAATGCTGTCTGACCCAAAGTCGAGACCTTTTGTGCTAGGTGTGGTTGAGGAGGGATCAGGTTTCAAGATATTTGAAATTCCACAATAAATGTACTGGCTGATAAGTGATATTGATATTGTTAGCTGTTCGTTAGAAACAAAAGTAACAATCACACAAACATTGAAAAGATTCCATTGTTTTCTGTGAGATCATGCCGGCGTCTTGAGGGGAAAATGTCATTCATTGCCATCAAGGGACATTGGAGAAATCAACCCATCCTACACTTTGTTTACACTCATTTATGGTTATATCATATGATATGTAGATGATGAAAATACAAGAGGATCCATGTTTTTCACTGTATTTGTTTGTGTATGTTTTGTTTTTTACTATGACACTTTCACTGAGAGCTTTGAAATCTTCAGTGATTCAAATGTTATTTGTGGGATATTATAATACTTGACAGCCATGTGGGAGTGATATTGTTATGATGTTCATATATATACTTCATTCTATTCTAGCCCCCTGAAGGCAGTGAGTCCAATTCTCAAATTGTATTACCTGATGTGATGTCACTGCAAGCAACATAAAGATGTTGATCCTCACTTCATTAGTCATGTGCGTGCATTATGACCAGTCACTGACCAGTATTTATTTAGACTATTTTATGCAATGGTAAAGACTTTGTAGCTGCATCATTCTTGCATTATACCTGTTTGAACTCTGATGAATGATCCAGCACATTTGCCATCTCCCACCACCCCACCCCCCCCCCCCAAAAAAAAAAGTGAACAACAAAAACTTCAATAGGGGTCTAGACAGACAGCACCTTAACAGCCTGTACACTCTGGAGGTGAATCATGAATACCACTTCCTGAAGTAGATTGCGGTACAGAGAAAATGTTCTGTGCATAGTCAGTGTTGTGGTAGCGGAAACATTCATGCAAGTCAGTTCCCCCAAAAAAAAGAAAACAAAAAGAAAAATTCTGATGGCAGTTGTGTGTGTTTGGGGGGAGGAGGGGGAGCTGGGTAGCAAATGGGTGTTGTGAATTAAAGCATCCAGTCAAACCAGTTGTCATTAGGTATAGTCCTATGCATGACATCATATTACTGCAGAAGAACAGCTACTGAAGGTCCTATCTTCATTAAATTTGTACATGGTGTGAACATCCTTGTGGTTCCATTCACATTAAATAGGAAGTAAGCCTACATTTTTTTTTGTTCACATTAGGAAAATATTGAACTGACCCCAGTATGTATTGTGGCTAAAAAATGAAAAGAAAATGTTTGTTGAACTATGCAAAATGTGTGTAGGTACATTTGTATGTCTACCAGTAAAGAGTTGTTTGAGATAGTCCTTCATAATCTGTTTAACATATGACTTGACAATTTGTGCCACAATACATTTTTCGTATCTCATTTTAACTTTCACTATGCTTTGTTAATCCACACAGAAAAACGATGCAGAACTGGACTTCTTCGAATTCCTTGAGAAGATACAGGTAAGACATTGGAAAGAAGCCAAACGTAACTCACGCTTCAAGTGTGTATTTGGCAGCAGCCCCAGAGTTTTAGAAACACTTATGCCAGCTGCTAGCATGCCAGTGAAATGGAATAGAATCAGCTCCTCAGGGTCCAGAGAGGTGGATTTAAAGGAACTAGTCAGTTTAATGATATGGATATGTAACTGTGGAAGTAAGTCAAAATTGCACTGTCTTGTGCATATGTACAAGCGTGTTTTCCCCATTGTCATAAAGAATTATTGGAGGCCTCTCACAGATTTTTTGTCTTGAATATTCAACATGTGACATTTATTCTCTCTCAAAAAAAAAAATGTGATGCCATATATATTTAACAAGGAAATGTTAAAAAAGCAGTGTATTCTCACAACAGAAATTGGTTTCTTTTGATTTCTGTAGTTTTCCTATGCAATCTACTTCGATAGAATTTTGAAAGGTTGATAGGGCTTTCAACTCTGGAAATGAAGGGGAAGAGTTTGATTTGACATTTCTAAGGATGAAGCAACAATTCTTCATGACTGAAGCCAAAAAATAAATAAATAAATAAGAAATAGCCTTTGAGGGAAAACCTTTTGTGATTTGATTGGGGATGGCTGAATCATTTCCATTTTCCTCCAAGGTGTCATTGCACACAGTTTATTTATTTTGGGAATCACATTTATGAGGCAAACAGGGAGTGCTAATCTGCTGATGGTTGCCCAATGTCATACATTTTACAAGAAGTAAAACTTGTGTCTTGTTATGTGAGTGAGCCTAGACATGGAATCAGCTGAAATAGGCAGGAACAGGTGTTGGAGACGGAGCAAGACTGAAGCAAGCCCCACAGACAAGGCATTACAAATGAGATGATGCCTCAGATTTGACTCTTTCTGCAGCTTTAGCCCGAGCCAGGGGGATTAGATCAGTTCGCAGGGAGATTTCCTCCCTAAATCAATGCCCCCTGCCTCCTCCCTCCTCTACCCTCCCTTGTTTCCAATTCCAAAACATTCTCATCTTCAGGGTGTTCATCTAGGGTATGTTCTAAGGCTTTCTGCTGCTCAAAGTTGATTCATGTAAATTCACACGTCCCATTTTGTTTGATGTCGCAGTGCGTCGCCCAGCTTAGGTTTATTGATATTTTTGTGGATATGTGTAGTTGTTTCCTTTTTTGGTCATACTGTTGTGCATATAGGGCCTAGTAGTTTGGATATAATTTTGTATGCTTTAGGTTTAGCCATGGAGTTACATATATCTAGCAATTTGAAGTACATCTGCTGACCAGATTGGGCATTTCAGCTGGATGAATGACAAGATACATCAATGTACTACACGGGATATATACCTCTGCTTTGTAAATGAAGTTTCTGTTTTAAAAGCGGGGCTGTAGTAGAAGTTCATTGTTTCTGAACTGTGAAATCTCTTCCAGCTCTTATAGATAAAGGGAAGCTGCAGAGATTTCTGCTCGAGGGTATCATTGTAAATTTACACGGGTGGTGACTGTCACCAGACCAGAACTAATTCATTAATTGTGATGTTTCTCTTCATTGTTTTCTTCTCCCAAGTGAGTCATTAGTGGTGACAGAAATCCTCCCTGGAGGTGTTTTAAATCAAATTATGAAATCCTCACCCCCTAAGTTTGATAAACACCCAGAAGGGGTGGGTATAACTAATACTGGGATCGCCAAGCACTAAGCGCTCTGTTTTTAGCCCCTGCCAAACACACAGAAAAAATTTTCCTCACACATTGCGAAATACTCTTAATCTTTCTGGCCAGAAATCACTGAAATTTAAAATTTTTCAGTTGACAATTTTTTAATCTGTGTGCTTGACATAAAGAAACTATTCAAAGACTACTGATCTGTCATGGGTCTACAGTGAATGCAACCTCCAAGTTCAAAGAGATGAATGATACAGTATACCTGATGACCATTGGCTGAATAGCAACAAGCTGAATGGCATTATTTAAACATGTTTGTATGAATAAAGCAGAATATGATAAACAAAGTATGAACTGAAGCTTAGCCCTCAGATACTGACACTGGTATGTAGCTTGAATGGTAAAATCCCCATGGCCTCATATCTCTACTCACCATCTCACAGTGTAAATTCTTCCCGTTCAAGTGCTTTATAAATGTTCTTCGAAATCTGAATGGTGATATCTTTGAATTCTACTTCCTCATATTCTTGGGCCTTGACTGTAGGCCCTACTCCTCTCTCCGGAACTACAACGCCCATCACTTCAACCTTTACTTCTACTGCTGCTACCACTACAGTGCCATTGATGATGATTATATGTAGTAATGTTCATAATTTACTTTTGCTGCTGCTGCTACCAACTGTTCTACTTAAAGGGAGAAATAAAATGATCAGTTAGTTAGCCGCGGTTGCTGGGATATACCTTCAAACCACAAGACACCCGTGCACACCTTACTCAGCAGCAGTGGGTTACCAGACCTGACCAGGTCTCTTTGTCATCTCAAGCTTCTTCTCTATTTATAGCCCGTCTTTGAAGACTTGTACAAGTATTCGTATAAAGCGCCATTAAGCCCTACTTCCTTAAAATCATACCTATATTTAATCCCATTTCTAGACAGATTTGCTTGGAGAAATATGGCCAAGGAGCCCTTGGGGAATTATAGCCCAATGTCCTATCTCAAGAGTAGTGCAGGCGGCAGATCACCAAGGTGCCATGTGGCAGCCATGTAGTTATCTCTCCCTTTAGACCTATCCCATTTTTTCCGGTAACTTCTTGAGAGCTCAATGTGTAATTATGTATAGACACATATTAATGTTTTAATATCTGCTTTACATATGATCATGTACATATCTTCATATTGTGATGACTACATTTTTGCCAATATGATATGCAGTGGAATGAACTAGGAATCAACCATTTTAAGATTAAGCTTTTAATCCTGTCAGTGTAATTACACAATATGTCAGCCATCTTTCAAATCCCTCCAACTCAGTCTCCTGTACCAGCAGTCAGTCATACAATGATTCACCTCAAAACCGTGAGTGAAATATTTAGTCTGTTCAAACACTTGCCTTGAGGCAAGTATTTTACTGGCAACTGATTTGATAAATAGGGTCTGTTTGAGCTCGTAAAGTGTTAAGTGTGTGAATAAGACAAAGCACATTGTGATGGGGCCTCAAAACTATGCATAAAGCAGAGGTGTTGTAGAACAAGCAATGTTCTGTATTTCCCACATGATCCATTTGATTTTCTAACTGTAATATGAAACCATGTCAAGGATTATTGAGTTTCCTCTTGAAATCATTAGCCTGGATTTTGCTCTGTTAGCATTGTTTATTTACTTTAAGCCTGAAGCATTTAAATGCCATTCCTCACCTCTGATTTATGGAGAGCAGGTGCAAGTTCATGCATCATTCTATTTTACGGTCCTACAATTGATTAATTGATCATGTCATCAACCTATGATTGATTAGCATGTTAGCAGGGGTGTTCTAGCCAGGTCAGGAAGCTGCAGGGATGTGTGGCTGTCCCAGAGCTGCCTAGCCTGTAGTTTTCATTAGTCTGTTGGAGGCTCTGTGAAGAAAAAAAATGTATAATAATAATAAGATAAATTAAATTGTAACTCAGTTTGATCTGAGACAAGAAAATGAACTTCTGCCAGATTTGGGAATCAATATTGTCCCTTGAAATGCAGGTAGTACACAAATACTCCCAGATTGGTTTTTGGAACCTCCCTTTCTAAAAGGGAACTATCTTGATCTGTATGGGAAAGATATCAAGCAGTGACTGTGTTATCAGCCCTTCTGCAGTAAACAACATGTAGGAAATTTGATCTGTAGTTGGCAAATGGCATTACAATCAATATTTGTGTTTTTTTCCCCCCTTTTTTTCAACGTATTTATGTATTAATTCATCTGATCGCCAAGGCATTTTCTTCATCTATTAACCCGTTGAGGACGAGTCCCGAGAATATTCGAGCAGGTGTTCATGGGAAATGCGTGTTATAGCAAAATCAGCCCGTCTTCAATGGGTTAAAGGTATCTTCCGGTGTCCTCAATTTGTAGAGGTTAGAGTGACATCTTGTGTCCATGAAGTAAATGTTGTGATGGTTTT
Organism: Diadema antillarum; assembly: GCF_040938485.1. Taxonomy (NCBI): domain Eukaryota; kingdom Metazoa; phylum Echinodermata; class Echinoidea; order Diadematoida; family Diadematidae; genus Diadema; species Diadema antillarum. The sequence continues at coordinate 298,500 of NW_027271544.1, forward strand.
ACCACAAAGCTTTTACCTAAAGTCACAATGAGCCGCTGCCTACACCACTTGTATAGTGTGAAGTATGTGGTTGAAAAATGATGGATGTCGAACTGCTCTACAGCTAGGTGAACTCTGGTCCATTAGTGATGTTGAGAATTGATCCAAGAGGGATGCTCAAAATAGTCCATTTTGACACAATCCATCTCTGTACGGGTAGGTTGTCATGGCAACTGATGTTGAAGGCACTTCCTTTTGTTTCCCTCCTTTTTCAGAGTGACAGACTTGATGAGCAGAGATGCTCTCTTCCAGTCGTCCTTCAGCCCTCTTTCAGCTCACCATCACCAAAGCCAAAGGTCAAGGCAAAACGATCCAACACAGAGAAAATCAAAGAGGTGAGTGTGAACGCATTGTCTTGTCGCCATGGAGACAGCAATGTTGCGTCATCATTGCTGCTGCCTGTTTACTTCAGTTGTACATGAGAGGCTCTATATTTAGAGAGCAATTGGCAAATATTGTTATGATGTTCGGTCATAGCAGCTCTTATTGATCAGAATCAGCAACAGGCATTGCTGTTTTCAAAATAGTTGTAGTGAATAGTTTGGTTTGGCTGAGCTAAATATATATATTGCATGGCAGGTTATGTAAATTTTAGGCAAAAAGATTTTGTTTGTCATATCTTTGCTTCTTAGAATACAATGTCAGAGAACAGTTGCATTTTGGCATTGCATTTTTTTCATGTTGGTAGAACATCTTTATTTAATTTTCTAAACCTTATATTCCTTGACAGTACTTGTTGATTTCAAAATTGTTATAGCTGTGTTGTATATAAAGAGGAAGGAAATTATAATTTCATTATATTGCATATGTTCCAAATTGTGCTGATGGCATCTTTCAATACAATGATAACACTGGTGAGATTCCAGCATGCTATTACTTCATATACCACAATCTCTCAGTGTTGTGCAGGAAATATCAGGTATACATAATTATCATTGAAGCAATTAAATTGTAATTATTTTCAATTTTTAATATTATAGCAAGAAGTAACCAGTTATTTATAGTATTCAGATTTTCATGACTGAAACAGTAGATACCACTCGTCATCACATAAGTATGCCTGGAGTTTAGAATAGAATCAAACTACTTCCGTATTATATTAATCTGCAAGAAAGAGGCGTGTTCTCGCCTGTGTTGTTATGCTTTGGACGTCCAATTTTATTATTTGAATAATAGTAGTATACTTCTGAGAACTAAATGCTGTAGGATTATTTTCAGGTTTTATAACTTTAAAGCCACACTAGATCTGCATGTTGCCCTCCATGTGCTGTACAAGTGAGAGATACTCTTTTAAAAAAAAAAGTGACTACTTTTTAGGAAAAATATGCACAAAACCATGCAATGTGTTTTCTAGGCTGAAATGCTCTGTATTATGTCTATCTGAAATTTCATTCCATTTCCCAGCTGCTGGAAAAGGAGGGACCTTACCCATCCATTCTACAGCCAGCCGATAGGGGCTACTGGATTGATGGTACCATCACACTCACAGCAGACGACAGCCGATCAGAGAAAGACTGTGACATCAGCGTGGACGAAGAATGTGGAGGCCTTGCAACATCCAGCTCCCTGAATGGCAGTCTCTCGGCGGCTGGGGATATTTCTCCATCACCATCATGTTCCTCAATTCCCTTCCCTCTTCAGCTGGAGTTTGACGACAGCAATCAGATGTACAGAAAATTCTTCCTTGGGAAGGTAAGAATCTTGTGAATGGGAATGGAACATGCTCTAGGATTCAAATTATACACAGAGATAATGCACCCCATCTTATCTACCAACCCTCTCAGCAAAAGTAAGGAGTATTTGACCCAACGTTTGATGAAGGTTTTTGCTGGGATATATTCCATCTACATTTGAAAGCTAGTGGGAGTTTTCTTCTAAATTCAGGACTTGTGATCTGTAAATGATGGTCAGGGAACTAGTCTCACACTGTTTGTTTGTGATATCATGAAAGTGGATGATGCTTACCACAAACTAGAAACCCTACACCCTTATGAGATGGTAGAAATCAGGTAAAGCAAAGGATAGACCCAAGAGGGAGGCAGTATAGTAACATGAATGACCTGAATGCTGTTCAAAAAAAAAATTTAATAACAACTTCAGTGTTGATCTAAACTACCAAAACCAACATTTGATCTCCTCTTCCTTCTCATTTCTTTCTTGTGTTTGTGATAATATTTGCCTGCAGTGCTGAGAGCAAAACTAAATAAGGCATATTGAAATACTTTCCTTCATCTGACACCCATACTTGTGTTGTTGCCACCCTCAAATATCAATCTTATTGTGGTCGCTGCTTGTATTTTAGTTTCACTGTTTTTTGTTTTTGTGTACCATTTCTCTCCCTGAGAGTTCATCAGGTTAAAGTTGATTGAAGCACAGCTTACCGAAGGCTTGCTTTCCTTCATATTTTATTAACTCATTTTATCAGTGCTTATATTTTTATACTTCTTGCTCATACAACAGATATTCTGTGATGTTTTTATTTTTTATTCTTGAACACTGAAATATGAGGATCAGTATTTTTTTTCTTTACTTTCTTTTTTCACCATTGTCATGTTTCTCTCTTTTTTTAAAGCAGGGTGGGTAGGGGGTTAGTCTATTTCCTTTATTAAAAATGCTACAAATAAAAATAAAGTATATTACCTTTTCAGAGTAAAAGTGGAGCTTGTTTACTATATTGATAAAGTTGTTTTTTTTTTTCTTTCATCTTTGAAATAGGATCATAGCTGTTGTTCTTCATTGATATGTATATATTTTTTTCTCTCTTTTTTGTGTCTCAGTATCGATGGCACTAGTTTTGTGATTGGACCTGGTCAACAAGACTGTTTTAATATTATTTTCATAAAAGGATTACCTTTAACATTTTCATGTTTCACTTTCTTTCTTGCATTTCTGCATCACATCGGCCATTTCCAAAAATTTTTGACGAAACAGGGAACTTTCAAACTCAAGTTTCATTGTTGATGAGTGATATCGTGCCATATATCTTGGGAGTTAAATCGGTGAACTCTTGGTATTCATTTCTGAGAAAGTTAGTGTTGGCATATACCACGTCCACAATTTTTATTGGGTTTGTAATCATTTCCGCAAGATAGCATGATTTCCAATATGCACTTCCTGTTGGTGGCATGACGATTGAAATCGGACACAGGCAGCCGGAGATCGGAAGTAGGCATTGTTGCTAGAAGGATCTGATGACAGGAATCCAGTGTTTATCTCATTCCATTTTTTCTTCTCTCTTTTTATCTCAGTCAAGTTACATGACAAATGCCCATGCAGGAAATTATGATTGTGTGTCACATCTATGCCTTTTACTTCTACAAACAAAACCAAAAAACTTCCTTATGTTTTAAGGTGTGGCTGGCACAAAATGATAAATAGCTGTGAAAAGCCAAAATGACAGATAGATTTTACTCAGGTGCCAAGAGCAGGTTATAAGTGTGACTTTATCAACTGAACAGGTTTGCTAGGTATGGCTGCAGCTTTTTAAGAAGGCAAGAGATTTAAGCTGCCCTTTCTTCTCCGGTCACAATGCTGTAACTTCTCTTGGTAATTGTGTTCACATTGGAGACTGTTCCTCCCTTGGAGGCAATTATCGTTCATACGTCTGGTTCCCTTGGCCTTGTGTCCCATTCAGCAGCCTACGAAGCTTCGTCTTGAATAGAATAATTGGCTCGGAAAGTCAATTAGCACTTATCCAATTATTTGAGATTTTATGGGTGCGGCTTGCAAAAAGTATTATTAGCTACAGACAAGGTCCGATGTCTCCAGTGGCAAATATTTTGTTTATACTTCAATTCTTTGCAAGAGGATGTTTTGATCTTGGTGAAAAGTTGTTTTGCATTGTTAATTTGATTGTAAACCATCTAGAAACCACAAAAATTGGAAGGGAAATTCATTTTTAGACATTAGAAATAGATTCATATGGAATTCTGTCAGAAAAACAGGAGCTGTATGCCCTAAAAGATCTGTTTGTACATGTGTATATATTTATGTAGATAAAATGATGGATAGATATAGATATAGATCGATAGATAGATACTGTAGATAGATAGATAGATAGATAGATAGATAGATAGATAGATAGATAGATAGATAGATATGTTCGTAGGTAGGTAGGTAGGTAGAAGAACATATCCTTAGTGCTGTTTAGTATGATTCAAATCATTCTCAATATACCATTCTCCCACCTGTAAATGTGTGTAACTGGAAGCAAGTTTTCATGATCAGCCTACTTACTGTAAAAATTTTTTCAGAAAAAAAAGTATCACTGAGTTTCATACATTCACAGCCAGGAGTTATTAGTTTTTTTATTGTGATGCAAAATCAAGTTGTATTTATTTGGGTTTTGTTTTTGTTTTGGCCATGTTCTGACATAGAAAAAAAAATAAATTTGGATACATGTAAAATGCTGTAAATCTCCAAAATGGGCATGCCTACACATTACCAGGAGTATGATTCTAGGCATCCACATCTGGGCCTTATGTAACAAGTTGCATCATGTGATTTACAAAATAAATTTTGTTTCATATGCTGTCCATGCACAGTGAGCAAGGCAAATTATGACTTTTTAAAAATCATTAGGAACACCATAGTTGATTTGTGTGTGTGTGTGTGTGTGTGTGTGTGTGTGTGTGTGTGTGTGTGTGTGTGTGTGTGTGTGTGTGTGTGTGTGTGTGTGTGTCAGTGCACAATTATAACTTTTTTTTCTCATCACATAGCAACAAATTTCATTCAACAAATGTTAATTTTTGGTGTGACTGAGGAGGCATTAAAAGAATATTACAAACCAGCTCTGTAACATCAGACTGGCCAGTCCAGAGGGAGCTCAGTCACTCTGCATTTGATATGGGGTTTTCATACCTTCCAGCAATACTCACATGGATTGCCCACACTTTGGTAGGGAGGGTTCTGGACTGTGAGTTTGTGTGAGATCATGATTGTCATGGCTAACTAGGGCTGGACACAGGAACCGCCAACTCTGATGATATTGCTGACAATCACCAAGGACTTTATATTGAAATGAGCTCACTCACTTGAATAATAGACTTTTACATCATAATAAGTATGTTCATTTGGAAAATTTACCAATTTTGTCAGGACTTGAACCCCCCACTTCAATCTCAGTGCTGTTACAATTTAGAAAGCAGACAAAATGGATGAGAATCATAGTTTCATCTCTATCGACATCTGAGTCACCTTTTATACTGCTGCCTTACTTATCCACCCCAGACAGACCTTAAATTTCGTTATCGGTCAGGAAGGGCAGTGTAACTCTAGCATCTCTTTCTCACCTTCAACTGGCAAGACCCATTTTTGGTCTCTTCACTATGTAAAAAGATGCTGGGATTTGTGCCGAGGATGTTAATGAGACTTGTACATGCTGTATGGCAAGTCGAGGGGTGTTGTTTTGCCCCATTGTCTTGCTGCGACATGGAAGTTCACACCTATTTACGGTTCATTATACCAACTCATTCAGTCATTAGAGCCAATAATCAGAGTTCCATATGACTCATACCAAACTTCTGCCTTGTTGTGTCTTCAGAGGTCACTTTTACCTCTTACCAGACAGACTGGAGAGGCACGAGATCTTATGAGTCTTGTTTGCAGAAAGTTGGTTCAACCACTATAGGCAGTACTCTACTAATGGCCATTGGGGTCAGTTGGCCAGAGTTAACCCTTTCTGCTCCATTGAGTCAAATGTACACAAATTTTCCATACATACCTGTGGACAAGGAATAGATGTGGGACACAGAGGGTTAAAGAAAAAGCACATCACAGTTGCGCACTAGAGGTCATTTCTTCAGATAACCCAACACATTATTCCAAAACTTGTACACAAAAACTCGACAAAAGTTATATGCCCTTCTCTATTGAGAAAGTGTTCAAGGAAACCATTTCATCAGTTAGACTGATCGCCCAATTATATGAGATCGATTTGGGTAGTTATAATGATTTGTATGACACCTGTGCTTTGACTGTAAGTACTTCAACAGGATAACATTCAGACTCTGTCCAACTTGAATAAAGCGGTTGTCTTGTTATGAATGAGTCTGCCCCACTATGTTAAGCAAAAACTGATATTTTGTGTAAATAAATGAATGAAGAGGTCAGCCTAGCCCAGCTGTGATTTGGGGTTTTTGTGGCCGGAGTGTAGTAGACTCATATGAGCAAACTGCATTACCGAGCCAAGCCAAAACTACTCCTGCCCCAACCAAACCATGGACCTGCCATGCCCAAACTAATCAAATCTTGTGGTTAACTTCCGCAGAAGAAACTTTTTTCCCCACTTTCTCTCTGCGGTGTTGCTGATGGACAGGTCAGGTCATTTTGCTGCTTAGACCAAGTGTATCAGGGATTAGACTGATTAAATATGAGGGAAAAGACAGAGAATGGAATAGGTTGACCAACAGCTCATGTGCACATCTTTGACTCTTTAAGCCTCGAGCTTTGTAGAATTCAAAACTTTGGTTCTGCAGCCGAAAAATCAAACCCATTTACAAATCACAGTATACATAAACAAATAACCAATGTCAATACAAGTCACTAGTAGTACTCGTAGCTTACCAATCACAATTCATCAGGGATGCAGCAGTGTTCGGTGGGGGAAAAAAAAGTTTTGGAGAAGAGACCATAAAAAAAGAATTCACAGAAATGTAAACTCAGTTCAAAAAAATTGTCCTCAGCCCCACAGACAAAGAAAAGGGAACAAGAAATCTAGTATGAACTAATTTAATAAAGCTGAAAATGATCAAATTAGAGATGACACATTTCTCAGGCTTTGTACTATTATTCAAAAGCAGAAATCAAGCCAGTCATTAGCATTGATGTTTGTACACTTTTGTGGCCATCAGAAGAAGTGCCCTTTGTCTCTCTCCCTCTCCCTGTCTTCTTTCATCTCTCTTGATTTTTGGTATATTATTAATGTGGTGTATGCTTATGTCTACCTTTTCCCATATGGCACCAAGTAGATACCATTGATCAATACCGTTTGCTGGCCATTGCTGATCGTCTATGTGGTACACAGCTGCTGTTGTTGGGGCATTTTTATGAAAAAACAAGTATGAGTCTCACCTCTTGAATTCTTGAATGAAATAATTAGATCACAGATCAACTGCAAAATGTTTAAGACCAACTTGTCATGGATTGATGCATTTTATGTAGAGGCATGTTACATATTTGTGAGATCATGATTCCAGTGATGTTTTCGATAATCACTTATGAGGTAATACTTTATCAAGTTCTGGGGTACAGGTTTTAACTTCTGAAGTTCTAGTCGGCCTGTAGAGCATGGTTGCAACAGCCTGTGGAATAGCCAATTGCTTGCAGAATAGCTACGCTTTTATTGCATTGACTATGCGAGATAGAATATGATACGGCTTGTATTCTGCATACAGATTGCCTATTGACTGTATTGCAGTTCGGGTCTGTCAATTCCATTTTGTCAATCTGAATTCTTTTCTTGTCTCTTTGGAGCACAGAGGGGAAATTGGAAAGCTTTGTCTCCGTGTCTTCACAGTAATGAAAATTTGTTCTGGAGTTAGGGGAGAGATTTTCAGGCAGTGCACAAAGTGTGCTTGCTGCAGATACGTACATGTTTACTTTTGATGGGGAGGGGATGGGGAAGGGGTAAGGCGAAGACTTTTGGATCACAATCTCAATCTACTGGCAGGATTGAGCAATGTCTTCACCATCAGAATAAAACACCAAGGACATCACTGTGTACCATAGTTGTTGCAGGGTCGTAGAATGAATACAAGTAAAACTGCATGTGCAAGGAGAGATTGCAAAGATTTCAACATGAGGAAGATTGCGGGAACATTCTCCCCAATTGTCGTTGACTAAATCATTATCCATGTGTGATTGATGTTGTTGTTGTTGTCCTATGTTATGATTTGATTAGGATTTTTTTGAGAGGTTGGTAGAGAGGGGAAGGACTGAATATAAAAGTAGATAGGGGGAGAGTGAGAGAGATGGAGGTGTACAGAGAAGAAGACATCACCCTTCTATGCTGCTCACTTTCGAAACACACTTTTTTTTTCCGAGGCCACCATGTCTTGGATGTACTGTCTGCAAATTGTCTGCTCTGATTTGCTAGGATGGGGGAGGATCGTGGATTGGATAATGAGGAGAGATTCGCCTGGAGAACCATTATCTAATTTGCCAATAACCTGTAATGGAGCGATGTAGTTCAAGGGTTACTCGCTGGGGAGTCTGATACACCACACAAGTTGACTTCTTTTCCCTTTCTCCCCCCTTTCTGTACTTCTTTATTTTTCCCTTTTGCTGTCTATCTCTCTTTCTTTCTCTGTTTCTCTATTTCTCTATTTTTCTGCCTTTATACCAATCTATCAATATCTCTTCTTCTTCATGCCCATGTCATGCTGTCCTCTTTTCTGAGCTTGATCCAGGCATAGACCACCAGGCTACTTTGGACTCAGAGAATTATCAATATGAATGTGGTCTTGTTCTTGTCAGTGTTTTTCACACATGCTGTAAAAAAGCTTTAGTTTGTATGCCCTCCATGGTAAAGTGTGGTCTTTGAGAAAAATACTTGGGATGATATAACACATCATTCATTGCACTGCTACAAAAGTGAAATTAAAAGAGCCTCAATGTCTTTGTTTGAGATGAATCAGAGAAAGTATCAAATCTTGTTTTATCTTGCTGTAAGTTTGCCATTTTGTGTTATTGTGCATATTGGGACACCTGTGTAACCAGCACAGCCTCAAGAGCACTGCTTCAAATTGTCCATGTGTAATGTAATGTAATATTCAGAGGTAAAGCCCATGAATATAAAAGCTGTTTGCCTTCTCATAGAAAGTGAGACTTGTTTTTGTGTTCCCCTTCATATGAAATACACCATGAGCCATTCCTGAACCTTCCCTGTACTCACACATAGTCCAGACACTTGTTTGATCAAAACACATGACCATTTTCTTTTGTACTTCGGCTTTGTGTATTTGTGGGGGGAAAAAAATAATGTATTCTGAGCTGTAGCATATTTACACAGGGATTCCTAGCCTGAGTCAGAGGAGAATGCTTTGAGAAGCTTCATTTTTTTTAGTCCTCTCTGTAGTATAACTCTACCCCACCCATACAAGAGCCAATGTAATCACAGAAATGTGTCCCTTTGTGATTTAGAAAAGGATAGCATCTAACTGTGTTACTCACTGGAGGGGAATGTGATCTAGGTGCTAAACAGTAGTGTTTTCACAAGGCAGGAATTTCAGTTCCTGAATGGCTAGACATCAGTCTACATAATATGTGAAGGTGTGTGTCTTTGTTTGAGGGGGGGGGGGGGGGGGAGGGGGTTCCCACTTCAGAGTCTTAGAGACAGAAACCAGAAGTAGAGTACGGAAAGTGGGTGCTTAGAGTGCCAGAGTGGAGAGAAGAAAACTTGGAAGTAGGTCAGTGGTTTAAATCTATCACATCTCAGATTTACAGGCACATGAAAGAAGAACAGACGGGGAGGTGGTAGACTTGAGACTCAAGTTTAGATTCAGTTTAGTTTGGTTTTATTTTCAACTGTTTTATGTTGATTTTGAGGGGTGATGTGATTTTGTCTGAACTCTGAAACCAGAGGGTGCTAATTGGGGCAGCCTGAATCACAGGCCGATAGAGGAAACTGGGGCTTACTGGGATGGTGACATGCCGCATCAGAGAGCAGACTCTGGGAGCTAGCTCTCCATGGGGATGCAGAGAACATTGGGATAAGGAGAGTGGCTTTCTGCTTCTTTTGATGATTGTCACCTTCAAAGTGGTTATCAACATATTTTCCCAGAGATGAACCTGATATTACTGTTCCTTTTCCCCCTCAGCTCTGGTATGAGAACTTGTTATTTGTTGTTTAAGTAATGTATAAATTGTTTTACAAAGTTCATATCTGTAAAATTGATATATGTATGGGTTGTTATTTTCCACAAGAGTTCAAGTAAAATATATAAAAGACATATTGTGAAGCTGTATCTGCTAGACTGAGGACATAATGGAAGATTGTTGCACCTTTGTAATTGCTACTTTCCTCATTTCACTGTAAAGAAGGAGTCTAGTGCATTGAGGTGTATTAGCTATATCACTCTCACCCCTGAGCTGTTGTGAGACAGTGTACAGGACTTGTTAATTAACACTTACAGGTATTCCAGAGTATCATGGAGGCATTCTTTGTGTTAAGTCATGCCTCGACTACTACCTCAGGTGCTCCCTGGTCTGTCTGACTTCTCGTAATTGTTGCGGGAATTGTTTATGTTTTTGTTCAAGATGGATCTGTCATGTGACAATAGCAAAACTACCTGTATAATGGTCTGGCACGTTAAATGTTCATTTCCTTAGTTGTATGATGTCAGTGCTTTTCACTTGCAACTGCTAAATCTATGCCACCCCCACCTCTCTGTTTGCACAAAAACTCAACAGAAAACAATGAGTGAAATGAGTGATTTTTTTTTTCCCCAGTGAGACTTCATTATTTTCACAAAGCCCAGGGTGTGTCTAAAGCTTTCTATGTAAGACATTCATATCACCTAGGAATGCTGTTTGTGATGATGGTATTGGCTGTAATAATTACTGAAGAAGGCTGCACAAAGTTTTTGTCTGCATTGAAATTTATGTGCCCTGTCTTCAAACTGAGCTCCTAGACTAGTATTTATATGGAGTGTCATAAAATCAAAAATTATATATATTCAGTCACCCACTCATATTTTATACATTCTGTAACAGTCTCTCACACTCTTCATGACAGTTGCCATGACAACCTATCTTCCTTGTTTCCTTATCTGCAGGAACATTTTAACTACTTTGGTCAGGATGAGGACCTTGGCCCCCTGGTGCTCTCAGTCAGACAGGAGGTCATAGGGAGTGAAGATGCCCTGAGAGTGGTCCTCCGCTCCAAGGCTGGTACTCTCCATGATGTCCTACCCATCTCCACACTGGGGATTCCCCTGTTCCAGCCAGAATCACAAAGGTGATGATACAAAACAGCACCAATCCCCCATCTTGAAGAAATTTCTTTTTAGCACCCATGTTTGCTCAAAACATCATCCCCTTTGCTATATGCAAATGCATTGTGTCAGGGACATTGCAAAGAACCCTCACTGTCAAATATTACCAATTGCATCTTGAGAAGAAATGCATGTTAATACTAATGAAAAAAAAAAAGCCTTTTGGAGTGTGTACATATCTGTATCTCAGCTGAGAAGAAAATAAATACACACAGTTTTGTATGTGCATATGTATTGGTGTGGTATATTTTTATTTACATTTTTCCATGCTCTTTTTATGTACGAGATATTACGTCTAGAATGTGCTGAATGCATCTTATGGATATGTAGCACTAAGATCTTCAAATGTAGGGAAATACTTCTAGGTTCAATAAGCCACAATTGGTTTTTGCTTTGGCACTTTTGACTTCCTGATTCTCATTCTTTTCTTATAAAATGTTTCTTTCTTCCAACAGACACTCTGCGACAATGAGCTTTTTTGTTTTGTTTGGTTTGGTTTTGTTTCTTTGTTTGGTTTTTTTACTGCATGAGTTTGATGTGTGCACATTCTGCAAGTGCCTTGCCATAGCTTTCATCATGTCATACATAGACTTATTGCATTTATTTACTATTTGAGGAGACTAGGTAACATTAATATTATCATATATATTGCCTCTATGTGAACAATAGTATAGATGAGTCAGGTAAAGAAGTCTCAAGCTGATCACTCTTTTTCTGCCAAATACCAAATATTTCTGATTTAATTTTCCCCTGAGAATGCTGTGACCACGGAAACACCCAGCAGAGAAAAGTTTACATCAATGTAGGTAATCATTTAATAAGACAAATACTCATGAGTTAAGTCATTGTAAGAATTGAGAGGTGTAGAGGCTGCTGTATTAATCATGATACAATATGTTTATTGACAGTTTACATAGACAGAAACAAGCATGGACCTTGGCCCCTATCACTCGTGCTCACAAATATAGATAGTGAAAATTATCTCCATTTTCACCATAGACATTCATTACCATCTTAGTAACCCTGCCAGGTTGTACTGATAAATGCAGCACAGCGCATTTTATAATGTCTGTCTCCTTGATATCTTATCTGTATGATTCAGGGGTCAGAGCTCATTGTGAGTTACGATGAGCACTCGTTTGTCAACAAGTTCAAGTTTGGCGTTGTCTACCAGTGCTTCGGCCAGACCACGGAGGAGGAGATGTTTGGAAACAGGAACTCCAGCCCCGCCCTGGATGAGTTCCTGGAGATGCTCGGGGAGAAGGTGGAGCTGAAAAATTTCTCAGGGTGAGTGATTGGAAATAGGGACATATCTAACAGTGGTCAGCCCTACTCCAGCTATCAATGTAAACAGAGAAGTAAAGCAGTCTCAACAATGTGAAACAAACCAACCATTTCTCTTTCATACCAGCCATTTGTTTGCTGCTTTATTGTGACCTGTACAGTGCACTTCCGTTATAACGAACACGAGCTGGATGTCAATCATGGCCAAACTGGAACGCATTCCATATACTGCAAGTACCATACCAATGAAATCATGTTCCATGTCTCCACAATGCTGCCCTACACAGAAGGGGATGCACAACAGGTACGTGTACATCGATTAGCCACATGTCTATCAGTCTTGAGAATGTACATTGCAGGGCTTGTGCACAGCTAGGAAACAGTCTCCGGTTGAAAGGGCAGATGAAAATTTTGATACTGTTAAAAACTAAAGTAAAACTTTCTTTTTGAATATTTGCAGTCTCAGATTTGTTGGCAAATACACTGGTAAATAGACTGTTTGTTTCTTTGATTCTCCTTTCTTTTATGTCTCCATTGACTTTATAGGTATACACAAAATGCTGAAGTTGCACTATTTGTTGGGGGAAGAGGAAGGAGATGATTTACTTTTATTTTTGTAAAATGTGCTCTATTCTCAACAAGCTGACAAGTCGCACTGACCTTAACAAATGGCGAGAAACTGAATGCAGGAGATAAAATGCATTCATATCCTTGACTGGGACAGTTATACACAATTTAGAATTGCATGCATGTGTCATTTTAATTATTGTAATACCAAGGTGATATTGATGATATTTGTGACGAGTAGAGTACAGCTTTACTGACAGTGTTGGGAAGAGAGAACATAATTTTTGAGGGCATCATAAGTTATGGTATGAGTCGTCAGTTGACATTAAACAGTCATTATTTGTTTTGGTTTGCAGCTTCAGAGAAAAAGACACATCGGCAATGACATTGTTGCCATCATCTTCCAAGAGGAGAATACTCCATTCGTACCGGATATGATCGCCTCAAACTTCCTCCATGCCTACATCATTGTCCAGGTTATCCAACCCAACACGGACAACACCAAATACAAGGTAGGATTTGATCTACTTGTTCTCCTTGCTTTTCCTCTTCTGTCCCCTTTCTTTTTAAAAATACCAAGATCTTTCAATTTATAAATCGAAAGTCTGTGGAATGATGTTGCTAAGTGTACATTTGCAAGAAATGAAATGCATTGGCAGTGAAGCTGGAGGCAGTAACAATCTGTAGTTACTTATCATCTTACCTGTGAACAGGAGATAGGACAATGGCATTGGGGTGCATTAAGAAAAGAAAGAAAAACACTGATTACTTTCATTATCATCTTACTGTAGATTGTTATGCCTTGATTCCACCAATATTTCTTTGTGCTTGAACTACAGGTGACAATCACAGCGCGGAACAACGTTCCCCCGTTTGGCCCCAACTTGCCTAGTCCTTCCATCTTCAAGAAGGGAGCAGAGCTGAAGGAGTTCCTGCTCTGCAAACTCCTCAATGCAGAGCATGCCTGCTACAAGGCTCAAAAGTTTGCCAGTATCCAGGTAAGCTCATGCCAGCAGCAATCTCTCATGTTGTTGAAATCTGCATAACACAGGGAAAAATGGGGTTGGGGGAGGACAACCTATAGATGCCAACTTGATAAAGCAGCTGATATATATTAAAGGTGGTGTAGAATGAAAGTGAGAACAATTGCTGAGGAATGAAAGAGGAAGAACATTAAATGAACCAGCACCAATGGGTTTTTGTGGAAATGTTTGTTTGTATCACTCTATTTGTGGACTTCTAGTTCAGGCAATGAATGGCACCTGTCAAAGTATTGTGGCCCAAGAGTTCATAATGCCAACTTTATATATTGACAGCCAATATCAATCAATTTGTCAACTGGTATAAATGGCAGCATAATAATTTCTCTTCCTTATGCATGATATATATTATCCTTTACAAACAGTAATTGCTAAGTTAACAATTATTGATGGAAAATGTTTTTGAAGGCTCACAAAAAAAAGAAATATATTTTCATACATTTTCAGAGGAGCAACATGAATTTTACATTGTATTTGTGATGTTATTTTCATTTCAAATTGTTCTTTATTACATCCCACTAGGCGAGGACGAGAAGCGCATTACTGGACCATCTCTACCATGACCTCATGTCCAAAAATGAGGACATCTTCTGTGCTGTAGCAGGTAAGAATCCTATCTAACTGCCATTATTTGCCGAACCCCACATCTTCATGTCTTCTTCTTTTTTTTCTTTTTTTTTCTTTTGGGGGGGGGGGGAGCGGATCCTGGATGTTAACTCTTGGCTCAGTAATTACTAATGAAGTCAGCCTTGTAAAGCATCCAATATACAACTGTGATACGATAACAGTTTGTCTTTATGTAAACCCTCTACAGGAGATGACATTATCTCACCACTCCAGTCCAGTGGAAGCAAGGCAGATTACTCACCAGGGGGCAACAGCAGACTTCTCAAGAGCTTCAAGAATGCCTTCCGTGGACGCACCACGTCGATGGAGAGCACGGGGGCTGCCACGCTCCCAAAGAATATCAATGGCAACACCTTGTTTGTAGGCACAGAAGGACAAGGGTCGGGTGGTGGAGATCAAGCGGATAGCAGGAGTCCAGCGGTGAGTGGATTGTTACTCTGCAGTCTGCTCTATTGACATGATCATGTATTGATATACTGGCTCTTCACTACACCATGTGTATCAGGGGATTTGATATGTCAGTGTAGACAGCCTTGTGCCAAGTGTTTCAGTCACACCATGCTTTGTGGATTAAATATCTGTGTGCTTTTTAGTTTGAATTCCATGTAATTCTGTAAACCCAAGCCACATGAGTGAATTCTCTGAAGCATAATACATGTATACTGTCTGTACAATGTTCTAGTGAAACCATTCTAGCCTGGGCAGACTTTAGGATTACTTCACATATTCCCAAGATGGTGTTTATCTATATTCCTTTTACATCGATTTCGTAACATTCAGATCAAGCAGCGATCCAGCAGTAGGACGTCGCAGAGATCAGCCCAGAGCTTTGGTAGTGCCGACAAGAAAGAACCAAAGAAGAAGCGGTAATTTTTCCATTAGTTTCTCAATAATTCAGTTTATGATGTCATGTAGGTCTATCCATTGCTTTAATTTATTATAAGCACTGTTAAAATCTTACTGGTGATGAGAATAATCCAACAGTTTAGAGTAAGATTGACATAGCCTACAAACAGATATTATCTTCAAACAGTCGGTGTCAAAGTTTTAACTTATTGCCCTAACAGAAATCTTCCCTGCCATGGCATGCAAAAAGTTAGATGTTCTTCAAAAGGTGTCTCTAAACCATGTATTAATTGTCGTGAGCAATTCTTGGTGTGGTAGAAATTTGTAATTCATATCGTATGTCTCAGCCTATGAGGCTGTATCAGGTGCTGTTACAAGAGCAAAGATTTCAACATACTGTGTAACTTATTTCTTTTTTCAAATTCATAAAATTCTTCCGTCGAGATGTTTTCATTGCAACTGATGGACATGTTTTCATTGCAACTGATGGACAATTTACGTCAATGTAGGGCAATTTGTCAATAGTTGCAATTGGTTTTTTTTTGTCACTTCTTCAAAAGTGAACCAGGATTAGAATCAAGTCTGATGCTTTGCGTAAAGTGAAGTAGTCCTATATTTGGTCCAGTTTTGATTTTGAAGCAATTGTGATCTCTGACAATATTTTCTTGTGATTGGTTGATCCAGTGACAGTGTCCTGAGCCGGTCATCGCACTCTTCAGAGAGTATCAACGGGAGCCAAGAGTCTCACAAGTCTTCCTCCAACTCGCTCAATAGCTCCCCCGATGTCAACAGCTCCTCAGCACAGCAGAGGTGAGACCACAAGGCAGTGTGCCTTTACAGAAGTGACACACACATGTTTACAGAGTATGTTACCATCTGTAGACCATACCACTTATTACATACAAAGAAAAACAGCTTAAAGGGACTGTACAGTACTGGTTGAGGTAGGGATTCATGTTGTGAACATTCCTAAGTGAGATAATGAAAAGCCTCCTATGAAATATGAAAGAGCATGTAATTTTAAGAAGGATTCAACGTTTATTTGATGAAAATTGGTTATCAAATGGCTGAGATATCCAGAAAAGTGCTAATAATAAAAGGCGACATGCCACAACTTTATTAGGATCTCTTTGTTTCACCTTGTTTTTGGATATCTCGGCCATTTCAAAACCGATTTTCATCGAATAAACTTTTGATACCCCTTAGAACTGCATTACCCCTTACATCTCATAGAGTGGTTTCTGAATATCTCGCAAAATGTTAAAAGCTAAATCTACACCTCGACCAGAACTGTACACACCCTTTAAACCTGTTGAGGGTAGGCTGATTTTGCTACAACTCACATTTCCCATTGACACTTGCCCGAGTATGCACGGGACTCATCCTCAATGGGTTGAACATGATGCTATTGCTGACCTTATAACAATAATGATAAATAACAGTAATATTACTCTTCATACAGGCGTTTCTAAGCACATTGATACAGAACAAAAAAGTTGAATTAGAATACAGGATATAATATTCATTTACAAACATTGTTATATGTACATAGCAAAAAGAGAAATGAATATTGCAATTGATTGAATAATTGAGTTTTGAGCATTGATTTAAACTTGCCCATATTTGAGCATAGAGAGATGGTGATAAATTTCATGATAGAAATTTATTCTTGGCAGTTTTGCTTTGATTTGCCATTGAATCAAATTGTTTAATTGTCCTTTGTTCTTTGCCTCCGATGCTAGGCTTCACCCAAGGGTCTCCCCCAGTAACTCTCTCGACAGCTTCAACAGTGATGAAGATGGGCACCTCCACCACGAGACACACGAGCATGAAGACTCAGACACGGGAATGGTAAGAAAAAACCACCAACTCTTTTGAAGTTTGTTCAAGTCCCTCTTTGTTTATGAGAAAAATGAGAGTTAAGATGAGCACAACAACTATGCTGGACATACTTTTCCCATCTGTGAATTGCCTTTTCAAATTGATTTAGTACCCAAAAGCTCACCTGATTGAATACAAATAATTGATAATGCTTTACAAGTTTCTTTGGGGGCTTATCACCGGACACTCAGCAACACGCTCACAACCATAAATTGCATCAGGCATGATTTTGTTGAGTTCTCGTCTTTGATGCAAAATTACAGAAATTGAACAAGTGGCAAACACACAAAACAGTTACAGTGAGCAATGTGTGTAAGAAATATCCACATAAAATAGAGAAATAGAAATGATAATAAGATGAGTTGAAGAATGTAACCAATTACAAGTACATGTGCAAAGTGTATGCGCTTTATTTTTCGTTAATGCGCAAGAGTGCAGCCAATATACAGCAAGAAAGCAGAACTGCATAGAGTGTTATCCCATGGCAGATTACCAATTGCTCTGTAGCTGGCTGTGTGTGCGACATGAACTCAAACAATTGCTTGATTCATGCTGTCATCTGCACAACTAATCGAAGAGTGGCACCAATGTATTGAAATACAAAGTTCTATCAGCTGATATCTTAGTTCATAGACCCATTTTATAAAACAAATAATGCACTGGTTTTTTTAGTTCATGATGTTATTGGAGATGCAGCTCCAAGTCCACAGTATTTGCATGTTGAAACATGCAGGCTCAAGTGGTGTTGAAGGGGAGGGGGGAAATGCTGGTGATTCCATGCAATAAAAACATCTTTCCACTTTTGTTCTGAAACCTAGGGGAGTTTGTCATCTGGATGCACGTACAGCAACAAACCAAGTCATCATCACCAGTACATGTGTCCTGAGGGTAAATGCTCCGCTGCTGCTGAGATTGAAGGTGAGTTCATCAGTCTTTCACCCTCCCCCTGGAACCATGGGCATTACATACCTGTCATACCACAGTAAAATGAAATGGAGATTGTACCCAAATCATCGTTCCCCTGGTTCTGGCAGCACTGATTTTATACATATCTACTGTATAGTGCAAGTGTATTCTATACAGTGTTTACTATTTAGATAGATTTTGGACATCCTTCCCATGCTTGGTCACTTCGACGCCACCTCGCTGGTCATACCTCCCCCAGTCATGAACATAAACCGACTTGACTACCAGTGGCGGATCCAGGGGGAGGGGCGCACCGGGCGTCCCCCCCCCCCTCCCCCTCTTAATTTCCAAAGCGAAAAAGTATAGCTACAAACGGCAGTTTTTGGACTGTAAAATGTCAAAATTTTCAAGCTCGCTCGCTCCGCTCGCTGGCATTTAGTCGTAATGCGATTCTCCCGAAGTTGCTGCCAGTAATGGTAATTGCCGGCAGTTCCACCCGGTGCGCCCCAACCCCCCCCCCCCCCCCCCCTTACTGCAAAAAAAATATATATATATAGCTGCAAACAGCAGTTTTTGGACTGTAAAATGTCACAATTTTCAAGCTCGCTCGCTCCGCTCGCTCGCATTTAAATTCTCCTGATATTGCTGCCAGTAATTGCCAGCAGTTGCGCCCGGTGCGCCCCCCTTAATTTCGAAAGCAAAAAAGATATAGCTTCAAACGGTAGTTTTTGGACTGTAAAATGTCACAATTTTCAAGCTCGCTCGCATTTAATCTTTACGCAATTCCCCTGATGTTACTGCCAGTAATTTATCGTCTGCAGTTGCGCCCGGTGCGCCCCCCCCCCCCCCTTAATTTCCAAAGCGAAAAAATATGGCTACAAACGGCAGTTTTTCTACTGTAAAATGTCAAAATTTTCAAGCTCGCTCTCTTCGCTCGCTCGCATTGAATCGTTATGCACTTCACCTGATGTTGCTGCCAGTAATTGCCAGCAGTTGCGTCCGGTGGCATGCGCTCCACCCCCCCCCCCCCCCTTAATTTCCAAAGCGAAAAAATATGGCTAAGAACGGCAGTTTTGGGATTGTAAAATGAGAAATTTTTAAGCTCGCTCGCATTTAATCGTTATGCAATTCACCTGATGTTGCTGCCAGTAATTGCCAGCAGTTCCGCCCGGTGCGCCCCCTCCCTTGATTTCCAAAGCGAAAAAAAATATGGCTGAGAACGGCAGCTTTTGGACTGTAAAATGTAAAACTCTCAAGCTCGTTCGCTCCGCTCGTTCGCATGTAATCGTTATGCTCTCCTGATGTTGCTGCCATATTGGCGGCAGTTGCGCCCGGTGCGCCCTCCCCCTTTATTTCCAAAGCGAAAAAATATAGCTCCAAATGGTAGTTTTTTGACTGTAAAATGTCAAAATTTTCAAGCTCGCTCTCTTCGCTATATTTAATCGTTATGTCATTCACCTGATGTTGCTACCAGTAATTGCCAGCAGTTGCGCCCGGTGCGCCCCCTTAATTTCCAAAGCAAAAAAATATGGCTACAAACGGCAGTTTTGGGACTGTAAAATGTCAAAATTTTAAAGCTCGCTCGCTCCGCTCGCTCGCATGTAATCGTCAAGCCATTCTCCCGATTTTGCTGCCAGTAATTTGTCGTTTCATACCGTCATTCCATAATCCATTTATAGGGGGGCAAACCCCTCCCACAACCTCCCCCCCCCCCCCCTCGCTCTCTCCGATTGCTCGGGCTCGGTCGCGTTCATGACATCAGTGTAAGAATCAACGCAAGAAGTTTATTGAAATGATATAGTTTATAGGCACATTGTTCAACAACAAATTCCATCAAAATGTTCTGCCACCTTAAACAAGTGGGACTGTTTCAAGTCGATAAAAACACGCAAAAAGCCTGCATCAAATTGCACCATTTACAACATCAAAATGCACGAAGTTCTCACCATGGGAGGGGGGGGGGGGGGGGGGGCAACAGGCACTTCCACACCCTCCCCCCCCCCCTTGCTCGCTCCCTCGCATACTAACATACACCCCCCCCCCCCCCAAGATGAAATCCCAGCTACGCCGGTGCCCTTTTCCCGCTTAGTTTCCCTCAAAAACAGTAAAAGCATTGCTTAACACTGACTAGTAAGATCACTCCTTCATTGTAGGGGTGGAGTCTATCTGCGGCACTAAATCCAAATCTTCATATACGTTTCTGTTCCATTGAAAGTCGGAAAATTATGGCCCAGAAAAACACTGGTTTTTTGCCTTTCCTATGATCATTTAGCTTTGACTTTTCAGCAGATGATAGAATATACATTAAACTACAAAATTATGCCAAAACCAGAAATACGATCATATGATCTGACTTCAAACTCCATTTTCTCGGCTCAGCCGTCAGTGTCTAAGGATCCTTTTGTTGTGGCAGGTCACATATTCTCTCATCCTTCCGTGACACTGCATACATTAATTGATGTGTGACGAAGAAAGTATATAATGTGATTTTACTTTATGAATATATGATTCTATTGGTCTCTATAATGCATGAAATGCTCAGGTGGCTTCCTATCTGCCAAATTGTTGTGGACATCCAGTCATGGCTCTTTTCATGACATCACTTTCAGAACTTGAGGGAAAGGAATTCAAAATACTCAATTTTCATTCCAAAATAGATTTATTTTGCACCTGGAATATGATTTTCTCGTCAGTGAACTTCAGATTTCAGAAATGTGATGAAATGAAGAGGTGAAAGACTGAAAATGGAGGGAGATGCAAGAGACCAGAGTCATGAGAAACTCACTTTGATTATGTAAATTGTGTCTTTTTCTTCCTGGTAGCTAACCTGAGCCAACAATTAGAAGAAATGAAACTGGAGATCTTAAGACTGAGAACAGAAAAGAAGGAGCTCATCCAAGAGAATGTGGTAAGTAGAGATGACAAGATTAGTGGCTGCAGCCTATGCTACAGCCATGTCTCTGGGCACAGTGTTGCCTAGCATCATTTCTTGATGTGGCATCCATGTGAATTCAAATTGTTTCCTTCTTTCCCATATTTATTTAAATCATTGATTGAAACAGCTTACAAAGTATCCTGACAAAGTTAGTTGTGAGAGTAGTTTGCTTCATATTTACTATTTTAATCTTGAATGCTTTGTCAAGATTTTCTAGAACAGGACATTTGAAATTTGTAATGAGAAACATTTATGTATTTCAGTTATGTTGTGATCCAAAGACAGTAAATCTTGTCAAATACCCCTTAAACTACAGTTACCGGTACATCTACAGTGAATATAGAGTCAGAGTGAAGATAAGGGTCTTTATGATGGGATCTTGACCATCTGGAACATAAATCGCATTCATCACGTTGATATGAAAAGAGCAACTGTCAAAACTTTAAATCAAAAGAAACTCCATATTTGCAGCCTCAGTTTACATTTGAAATTTGGAAAATAAGTGGTATATAGAATTGCAGTTACAGTATAACACCCATCTGGGCTCTCTACTAAATTTCTGTTGGACCATTTCCAGTGTGTGTCACAAATGAGTGTTATTCCGTCAAATATTAAACTCTTTAATTATTGTCTATCCCCTATGACAGAGTTGGCAGCAGGACTTGAAGAAGCTAAAGGAGAGGGAGTTAAAGCATATGGCAGAACTGGCTACAGCAAACAAAGCATTGAGCAAGTTAAAGGACACACACAGGAAACCGGACGAGAAGATGCAGAAGTCCCTGTCAACTGATGCATCCACCTGTTGAGTGGTTACCATGGTGATGTCCTCCAGGACAAGGACACAATTTCACAGACAGTCCTGGATTTTTTTTGTCATCATTTCTTTATGAGATACGTGCCATGTCATGAGAGAATGAACTGAGCTGGATACTCCTCGACAAGTGGGAGTGCACAGAACACGATGAGACTGAAGAGAATGTTTGCTGCCAAGAACTGGGATGCGGTTATTCCATGATTGAGATGGAGAACAGGGTAGATCAGTTGAAAGCTGCCTAGGAACGACTGTGGTTCGAACTCATTGAATCATTGCTTGCAAGAGAGCGAGTCACCATGCCGTTCTGAAATAATATGCATTGTGCAACAAGAGCAGAGAATTTTGTTTGCAAGATCAAAGGAGGCTGTCATGTGAGGTGCTCAGTGGAGGCAGCAAAAAAAAAAAAAAAAAAAAAATGGAAGAGCCATTCCCAAGACACATGTATGTAGGCCAGCTGGATCAGAGAATTTGAGGCCATGTGTGCAGTTCATTGACACAAATATACATCATCTTATTGCATATTCCATGAACTGAGAACAACATCATCTGTGTTCTGGAGTATAATCTGAGGTCCTGAACCAGTTGGTTTGTGCTTGGAATTGCCTGAGGTGAAATTATTGCATTATAGGCATTTACTCTGGAGTGTCTCCAGAATGTAGAAAGCCTTTTTTTTTCAGAAAAAAAAGGACAATACAGTAATCATCATAACACCATTGCCTCAAACTGAGTGTTTTGTATTTGATGGTAATTGTACTGCTGTGATGGAAAGTGGGAAGTGATATGGAGGTAATACGCCTTATTTGTGTTGGACTTATGGCTGCTGAAACAGCATCCTGCCACTGAAAAAAAAAAAGAAAAAAACTTTCAGTGACCAGATTTACAAGTTCAATAATGAGGCAGCATTCAGCAAGAATTTGACTTTGTAGAGAGAACGCAAAACTGTGTGTGAAGGAATGAAGCTACCTGTAGACAAGATGTCTAAAACCCAAAGGTGACTAGCTGGATTTTTTCTTCTTCAGCACAAACAATGTACACTGTATTTTTCATCATGGAAAGTGACTAACTGAATGTAACATGTCATCACTCGTGTAAATTATCAAAGTTGACATTTATTTATTTATTTTTGTTTTTGTAGATATTGCCAAGTCACATAGAGTCACCATGTTCAGAGAATGATGTGTATTGATGATTGAATATCCTATACAAATTGGTGTGGGATTAAGTCGCTTACATGTTTTGCAATCGTGATGTAATTATAAGGTTGGGAAAAGACGGAAGATGCAAGAGCATATTAAAGATATAAATACACATATATCTCAAAACCACAAAATTTTGTTTTTTTTATCACACCTTGGTGTCCATTTTACCATCATGTATGAACATTTGTGTATTCCATCCGTTCCAAATTTGAAGGATTATGTTGGTGATTTTTATACCAGTGAGTTGGCAATTTCGTAGAGCATAAAAGATCTTGGCATTTCACCCACTTCTGAAAAAAATAATGCTTTGAAGGAGGGTAGAATTTGTTGTAAGCTAATACATTTTAGGCATGTGAAATGCTTGCTTTCACTTACATTTCCATCCCATTACTTTCTTTTTTCTTATAGTAGGAAGACAACTGTTGCATCATTGGAGTCTCATGAAATATCAGCAGAACTGTGCTTGAAGTTTCTTTCAATTTCTTTCAGTGTTGTATTGGTATCTTGAGTATTTCAAAAAGGGAAATGCTCTTTTCTTGCTCTTTATCATGCAATCTCTTTCATAAAATTGTATTTAAAAAAAAGATACTGGTGGCACCTATTTCATACACTGAGCTAAGCACAGGAGGAACTTCATTTCTCCTTGAATGGTGAGATAGAAACAGGCTAATCTTATGACCTGTTTTCTCTCAGTCTATTGCCATTGAACTCTCTACCAAAAGCAGAATGTGGTCTGTGATTGCTTCATCTTTCAAATCTGTGTGAAATGCACATATGCAACATAATTCATGGTGTGGTACTTTCTTATGCTGTTGCTAGTCAAGGGACTTTGAAGTGGTACAGTCTTCATGTAAATTATGACTTGATCAGTAAACAGTACACATGTGATTTTATTTTTGTAGAGGATTGCAATATATTTCACATGGAAAATTTGCATTGCAAATATTTTAGCCCTTAATCTCACTTCAGATACAAGTCATAGTTTAACAAACACAAGGAGCTAAAACTGTATAAAAGAGCAGTGTTTGTTTGTTGTTTTTTTTTCTATGTAAATAATGAATAGAGTACAGGTGCAAACCAGTACAAATGTATCATATTGCCATTTAACATCAGTTTGTACTGTGACAAATGTACAGTTTACATGACTTTGAACATACATTTTTTGAGTTTGGTCCATGATTACTTTTTTCATACAGATATATTGATGGATAATAAGATGTATTATGTACATGGTGTCTAGAGAGGTTACATGGTTGTAATTATGCAATGTATCATAGGTCTTTTCATGGTTTGATGAATATATGTCTTAGACCCCTTTTTTCAGAACCTTGCCCGATATATAGTATTTTCTTGTCATGAAAATTGAAAAGCAGAATCAATCAGGGAATAACTGGGGATTTTTTTTTTCATTTTAATTTAAATGCATGTATAGATTACTTGTCTTCTCAAAGTCTTGAAGACCCTTATTTATTAGAAGATATTTATTGGGATGAGAAGGTGAGCCGAGCTCTTTATTCATGTGAGGTTGTACGGATTTGTTTATAGGTCTAAACAGGGAACATTTCTTACATTTGAAAGTTTCTTGAAATATGACGTGGTGTAAACACGTACTTTGATTATTTATTATTTGAAGAGAATCGATTAGTGCAATTGTCCCACTAAAATATGTGGTTTTTGAATGATTTGTCAGACTTTTTCTGTACAGATACCTTGTACTTGTTTGCAATAACGTTTATCTCTTAGACTTTGTAGTCCTGTAATGCTGAGGCATTATTGAGAGTGTTAGAAGTGGCCAACATAAAGTCAGTGAAATGAGAGGTACCCAGGAATTTTAGTGGAGATTTACAGGAGATATGACCAAAATAGCCTTCCCAAGACAGCTACTCTCACTTAAAACCATACTAATGTTAGGTGTGGTAGACGAGTACTGAATCAGAGAAAAGTCACCCCTTACACAGAGCTGCCAAATTTACCTGATGTTCTGGAAGACTCCCAGAAAATTGACTAGCCCTGTGAACAACTGACCCATAGTGTAAGTGATTCTCAATTGTGGTTTTTCTAACACCAGAATATAGGAGTGGTTTCATTTTTTTAATGTTAATTGCATCTTATTGTGGTTGTGAGAAATGAAATAATGATTGCCAACATTTCCCCACTAACATTGATATTGAACAATCATGATTTCAAACTGAGAAGTTGAAGGGTACATAGAACAGTGCTAATCCTTGATAGGGGTATTATTCCAGCTCTTCTATAGTCTTGTGTCATGATGTGGGAACTATATGCACTAATGCTACAGAGGAAAACAGACTAGAACTTAACAGGATTTCTTGTTTTTAGGCACTGGGTGAAAGAATATACAGGACAGCCAGTGAGTCATTCACCCCAAGAAATGGGGTCCCGCAAGTTGAGCAACCTTACGTGAAATGTGGACAATGATCCAAGAGGGCAGTAACATTGTAATATGCCCTGAGCAGTACTTGCACAAAGGCTGTAAAAAGAGCTATATCAATCCATCTAGAATAAGTCTAAACACATTTTGTTTGCATGGTAAGATCTGGATATATGCCTACACACCCTGTGCCATATCTTTCTTTCTTCTGACACATGTAAACATTCATCTTTCTTTCTTTTTTTTATTTGTTAATCAATGCAACAAACACCAAAAATAATCTCCCTGGTCAAACTTTATACTGATATTGATAATGCTTTGTCATGACAAAATTTTTCATGGAGTTGATAATATTGTGTTGCTCTTCTAAATTTGAAAAGAAGGAGAAATCCCGGAAGCATAACTATTTCCTTTTTAAATGTTGGTAAGACACTTTTTCCCCCAGTGCTGAAGCTTTCGCATGGTTGTTATTGCGTAAGCATGGCAAGCATGGAGGATGTGCAAGTATGGATGAACAATACGTGAAGTTTGTCCGTAGCTTGAAATCAGACATCTACAGCCAAAGTACATGTGATGAAAGCATCATAGTGTTTTCCTGTCTGATGTGGCGGGAGCATTACCTGCATTGACGCAGCTTTTATGTCCTATCTCAACACAATGCTTCGTCATGTAATATTCAGTATTTGTCCGGTGAGGAACATCATCTGCAATCTTCCATCATATCCTATCTGAAGTCAAAACATTTTGCTGACAGCTCATCCTACAGACTGTCAGTGACGTCCATGCATATTATGACTTTGCCCAAAGGGTGCTGGAGGCATTATTTCTTTCTTAATGTCATATTCAGACCAAAGACACCTCCTCCCCCCCCCCCCCCCATGACATGGTCTTATTAAAATGATAGGCTATTGTGATTAAATGTTGAGTATGATGAATAAACAAGAGGCTTATCCTTGCAACCTAGCAAGTAGTTCACATGTTTCTTGTAGCTTCATGTACAGCACCATTTCTGTGCAGTAGTATGTATGCATTAGAACATGAAGCATTTGATGTCAGAAGTAGAGAATGAATCCTATGGGGTCACGCTTTACCCCAAGCCACCAGTCTTACTTTCTTACATTTTGATTTTTTTTTTTCTGCTGTTGTCCTCCAAAGTGAATTTGTTCATGTGTCATTGTTGATATCGCAGGTGATTCAGAATTTTTCTGTGATGATATCAGTGAAGTGTCTCGTGAAGATGCAGTGTGTTTTCATCAAGAGCATGTTGTAAAAATGAAGAGAGAATTCTGTGCCACTACTGTGCCATAGTCAACATTTGAGACCACACCCATAACAGTGCCTAGATTGAGGCTGAAAAATAGTCGTTGATTGAACATGTCATTGCACCCCATCATGTCCAAGAGTTGATAGTCCATTTCACTTTTGGCCAGTTATGTGAGGTTTCAGAGAGTTTTTGTTATTATTTTCTCAGTAAATAACAACATGAAAATATGGAAAAATAAAGTCTATGTGATACGCAAACTGTGATTCAATGTCATACATGATTTGCGACGTGTTCACAAGGTTGATACAAACAGATAGCTAACTGTCATTGCGTATGTTAATATCTTGATGATGTTGATGTGTGGTGCTGTATATGGCTGTCATGTGATTGTTCATGATGTAGCTGTGCGTTTAGAGTTTAAACTCTCAGGCCCAAATTCACGAAAGTGGTACAAATGAAACCATGGTTTAAACCATGGGCAAAAACCATGGAGCGCCAAGTGTCGCATGGAATATTTCGTTACGAAATCAGCCATTTCGTCGATAAAGTGATTATTTTGTAACAAAATGACAACATTTTGTAACTAAATGAACATTTCGTCCACGAAATGATAATTTAGTTAACGAAACGGTCATTTAGGCGACGAAATGACCAATTTCGTAACAAAATATTCTGTGCTACACTTGGCGCTTCATGGTTTTTGTCCATGGTTTAAACCACGGTTTCATTTGTACCACCTTCGTGAATTCGGGCCATTGTGGTGACCTCAAATGAATGAAGTGAAGTAAAATGGTCACCACATGTATGTGTTATTTTACTGCTTAGTACTAAGTAATTGTCAGGAATAATTTGTAGCACACACAAACTACAGGGAACTATTTCACATGGTCATCATTGACTCCAAATTGTTGGGATTTTCGGAGTTAAACCTGTACCAGGTAAAATCTGCTCTTTTGTGGCATCGTTTAAATTCCAATCAACAAAACACAGCTGCAGCACACCATTCCCATTCCATGGTGGACATTTTTTGCAGACTATCACTTTGCTGGGTACACAGCGGAACAGTTTTAGTGCAAAATGATAGATAACCTCAGGTGGTGTATCCAAGGAGGTTCAAGAGATACAAACTGTAGTCACATTCCCTTTGAACCAACTTATGATACCACCACTGAAAAATATTTGAAGTATGTGCCAATTGCAAACTGGGTCTGCCTCACAGATAGGAAGATAAGAAGATTCATAGGCGTTTTCACATCAGCCCGATAAAAATCCAAGCTCGAGATATTTTTTTATCTCCCAAGTCAGAAAATAGCGCGCTATTTCGAAACATCGGGCTGATGTGAAAACGCCTCATGTCTCACTGCACAAAAACCAGCCACTCTCTAAGGGAAGGTATGTCTTTATGATGGTAATTACTTTCACCATCCATACTTATGGGGGGAAAAATGAGTGGGACATATTGGTAAAGACACAGGAAATTATGCAAATATTGATGAAATAAAAAACAAATCACTCGACTGATGGGTGCGTCCGGACACTAATCTGACATAGAAATTCATGAAGAACTATGTATAGAAGAAATATACCACGTTGGTTTTGATTTAGTGGATAAGTGGTAAAATTAGCTTTCCAGGAGGCTACACTTTCAAACCCTTACACAGCATAAATCTCTGATTTTACACTTTTGCTCACATTTCAGGAAGGGATTGACTTTTGTTTCTTACGTTTTATCATTTGGGAAAATTTGACTTCATTTAAAGAATAAACAAGCATAATACCAAGGAGGTTCTAGAGAATGGAGTCACAACCGTCTTATTTCCTTTGCCAGATGTTCGAAGCCGCCGCTCAAAAAATATTTGAAGCATGTGCCAAACAGGATCTCCCACGCAGATAGTAAGACAATTGACTCGTGTCTCATTGCATAATCATCAGCCACTTTCAAAGGAAGATATGTCTTTGTGATGGTAATTACTTTTCGCTATCCCTCTTATAAAGGTACAAACACGAGGATGCGCGATTAGAAATTGAGCAAAAAATGCTGAAATAAAGATGAAAATTACTCGACTGGGCATACCCGGGCACTAATCTGATATATCTATCAAGAAAGAATTATACTTGAAGATTATTCCATATTAGTTTCATTTGTGGAAATTAAGCGGAAAAGTGATAAAAGCAGCTGTCTTGGATAGTACAGTTTTAAACATTTTCACATGATACTGCTCTGATTTACACTTTTGCGCAAATTTCTGGACCGAATTGACTTTTGTTTTACATGCTTTATCATTACGTAAGATTTCATTTCATTTAATAAATAAATAAGCAAAATATGGCCAACATTATGACAACGTTCAAAATGAATCTTCAGATTGCTCAGCAAGACGGCGGCTTGGAACATCGATCATCAAAGGCACAAGTGCACCTGTGGAATTCTTTTTGTACATCAATAGAAATCTGACAACTGTTTGAATAATTGCAGCCAGTTGGAACTCCAATGTAATAAACCTCCTTGATGATACCAAAGTAATAGAGTTCGCAGTGAACCTTCAAATTGCTCAAAAGGATGAAGGCATCAAACGCCGAGATCAAAGACGCAGTTGCACCTGTGGAATTCTTTTATACATCTCTAGAAAAAAAAATGACAGCTGTTTGAAGAATTATAGACAGTTGGAACTAAAGCTCTCGAACCTCTTTACAAACTGTGGTTCATCACCTTTGCTCTAGGAATTTGTTGGATGGCTGTATTGGTACCTGTTTTGAGTCAAGACTATATACAGTGCGTATCCAGAAAAAAACACGCAACAAGATTTGATTTCAAATTTATGAAGATTGTGTTAATTTTACACCAAAGTGAGTAGCAACATCTGAAAATCACATATCTCCTCTTTCCAATGATATCTTATTTGTTCATACACGGTCATGGATGGCTGAGTAATAATTCTTTTTGGACAATGGGTCAAATTGGACTTGGGACCAAGTTTAGACACTGCAAGAATCAATGCACCTTATTAGAAATTAACTAACAAATGGAATAATGAAATTAATAATCGCAACTTACCATTGTATTTTTTCAGATATCTTTTTTTAACATCACATCCCATGCCCCTCAACATGGCCACCATTCCTTTCCACACAGAGATTAGCTCTTCTCTCCATCTCACGCACAGCCATGCGAATCATTGGGGCTTGGTGGCGTAGAGCTTCAAACTCATCAGTGATTCTTTGTCTCAAAGTTGCAATGTCAGGTGGAGGGGTAATGAACACTTTGCTCTTGAGATAACCCCAAAGAAAAAAAAGTCACAAGTCAGATCCGGAGATCGTGGTGGCCACTCCACATCATGATACAAGGCAATCACCCGATTTCCAAATACCTCAGCCAATCTGTTTCTTACTGCAACTAGTCGATGGGCTGGTGCGCCATGTGCCCACCATAGGCATCTGAACTAACTGAAACTTGGTCCCAAGTCCAATTTGATCCATTGTCCAAAAAGAATGATTACTCAGCCATCCATGACCGTGTAAGAATAATTAATAAGATATCATTGGAAAGAAGAGATATGTGGCTTTAAGATGTTGCTACTCACTTTGGTGTAAAGTTAACACAATCTTTACAAATTTGAAATTAAATCGTGTTGCTTTTTTTTATACGCACTGTATAAGGCGTATATCTCTGTCACCGCCCCCCCCCCCAAAAAAAAAGACAAATTGCTTGCACTCTCACTAAGAAGGCGACTCCATAAGAAGAAGAATATTGATTTTCCCGGAAGTCGAGGAAACGGCGTCGCCGCGACGTCTCCGGTAGGACTTCAATGTGTCTCCACAAGGTCGCGAAGACTACGCGGAGACCTCGCGGACAAAATTACTCTCCGTAACTAGAGAGACGTCGCGGAGATGTCGAGGAGACATCTCCGAGACCAGCTGGAGACTGGAAAGGTGTCTAAATTCGAATATGTTCGATTTTCTCGTGACTCCCCAGAGACCAGGCTAGTCTCCAGGAGACCTCGCGGAGACATGACGGAGACGCCTCTACAACCACTCCGCGACCAGCAAGACTGGAGTCACCACCAGGTCAACACCTAGTCTCCAAACCAATGAGATGCTCCCTTGTCACATCAAAATAATTAACCATGACAGGTAAGTCAGTGTTGTGCTGAATGGTGTGGAGTAAGGTCATGTGTCACATTTATGTTCCCCATCCTCCAGCGGACTGTCATTTCCTGTTAACAAGTCTCCGGCGGAATACCTCTCCCGGGGTTCTTGCATTTTGGCGTCGAGCAAAGGCCAATGCCAATAAACCAGTTTCAGTGGCGGATCCAGAGGGGGGCGCAACCGGCGCACGCCCCCTTTATTTTTCGTTAAAAACAAAAGAAATAAAAAGAAAAAAATGGAATGAAACCCGGAAGTGGCACCAGAAATATTAGTTGCGCCCCTCCTTTACAGAATTCCTGGATCCCCCCTGAGTTTTGTAATGTATCTAGATTTTATGCATGCTTTCTTCACAAAAGTTGCCTGTAACAACCACAAAGCTTGCCGCAGGCTTGCCCTATACCTAGCAACAACTGAGCGAATTATTCCTGCCCGAGGAACTAAATGGGAGGGAGCAGATGAATGAAATATTTCGTTACCCTGCTGTAGTAAAAGAAACATCCGTAGATTGTAATAAATTATAGAAACGGTCTATTGATTTTGGTTCATATGCATGACCGAGTCCGCTGCTTGTGTATTCCATCAGAGTCTCAGTTTGACTCATTTTCCCATTGGTAAATCTAGGAGTGAATTATTTTTTATTTATCACATGTCACCAAATTAATCTGGCGTGAGAGGATTAGCACCTTGGCACTTGCTGAAACTCAAAGGGCTAGTTTTAAACTATTAAACGCCTCGATCAAGAATTCTCGAGTGCCATAGATTGCAGGGCTGTTGCTATCAGAGTGTTCCTACAAGCCTTTTATTCGAAGATGGCTGTCAATGTAGCTGGCAAGTATAATCAAAATTTCGTCACCTGGGCAATGCCTTTCGCTCATCATCAAGTAGACTAGAAGTGTCTTGCGTGTGTTGGTGTGTTTTGTTTGTGCGTGTATGTGTGTAAGTGTTGTGTATGTGTGAAAGAGAGCGTCTGTGTTTGTGATTTTTTTTCTCTCTTATCACTGATGATGTAATGAAGCAAATGCAAAATATGGCAACTAAAAATCTTTGTAGGCCCTACTGTGTAAACTAAATATATCCAGAAACCTGTTGCTGAGAAGAATCAGTTGTGAGGGACTACCTCAATGGAGAGGACGTCACAGGGACTCTGGGACTGATAGTGTGACTCGAAATACCAAAAACAAACAAATAGAAAACTAATGGTACAAGCTCTCACCATGGCGACACCAGGGCAACTTCCGAGACGTCTTCCAAAAGTCTGGGTGAACTAGACTGAACCTTGTTTTACTGGCTGCCTGAAGTTTTTTAAGATATTTAAAATGACAGCCAAAATAACCACCAAAATCGGAACTTTCTATATATTTCTAAATAAATGGTGTAAAATTTTTGTTGTTGCTTGTTTCCACGAAAATTGAAAATTTCACATTCGTTTGGCCATGTTGTGTCAACTTCGGGACAGTGTGACGCCAGTCTCACGAACTACGGCATGTCCACATACACGAAATAACACGTGCGCGAACAACACGAATGTTCTAAGGTCCACAACCACTTCTTCTTCTTCTCCACCCCCTTCTCCTTCTTCCTATTGTTTCAACCCTTAATTGCCACAAGAATTGATGCAGCTCGCTTCACTGTTGTCCCCGCTCTCAAACATGGATTTTTCTGCATGGGACCAGCTCCTCGTCCTGCTGGGGCTACACTGGCTTATCTGACCGTTCCCCCTAGGAACCATGAGCCTCGCGCACCTTATATAGGCTCATGCCAACCATTCTGCCATGCGCTTTGTATAGGTCAGATATCATGTGGTGCGGATTTCAAAAGTCTTCAGAAGTGCGCGAAGAGTTCCCGGATAAGTCCAGAAAATCGAATGATCGGACAATTTGTTCTGCTTGCGCGAGACATGTGCCAGATATTCTTCAAATCTATCGGGATCTGTTTTTGGTTTATCGAAAATTTTGCGAAACATCGCGGAAGTTTTGAGTACATTTTCGAGATGAAATCACGAACTAATGACGACCGAGATGCCGGAAACGTTCGCTAGAAATTTCATTGGAAAATGAAATAATTCAACATTAACAAAACATATACCTACATAATAGTGTATCAAAACAACCTAAAACGACGCCCGCGAACGATTGGCAAAGCTTCCGAACCCCGCGCTGGTTTGGAGATCTTATACGAACGTTGGGCTGTGCTCTTTGTGTTTTGTTTTGGGTTTTTTTTTTATTCTCTCTCTCTCTCTCTCTCCACGATGAATTTCGTCGTATAATCTTGCTCACGTTTTTCAATGTGAAAGCCTTGTCCGTATAACCCGCCAATAGCGAGCTTTAGATCTGCGACGCGAACGCTGATACGCCGCAGCCTTTCGGGTTGGTCAATGGAAACAGCTGTCTTGCGCATGTGCAAAACACCATTCTTATTTTTTTTTTCTAAATAGCATCGTCTTAGCGTTCGCGTCGCAAATCTAAAGCTCGCTACTAATGGCATTGTGCGTACAGACGTACACATCTGTGTATTTGTGATACGTGTATAGGGCAGTGAGCTTTAGCCAGGGACGATACACTTTGTTACATATATAAGATTCAAAGAAGACACACAAACGACTTAAATTCTTCAATCTTTGCGTGATTTTCTAATTTACTGCCAGAGTGCGACTTTTTACATTTATATCTCATATCAGTCGACGGTGTCGATCTGTGTCCTATATTGTAGGGATATGTGGCTTTAACTAATACATTCCACAGTCTCCAACATGCACAAATCATTATCAATAAAATCGAAAATGACAAAGCATCGCTCTTGAACAAGACAGCCATGTCAGACTGACAGAAGAACTGAGACATTCTTAAATCAACTTTGATTTAAATTGTTATTCGCATTTCACAAACGAAGACATTACAGGAGCATAATAGAAATACTAGTACGATAATGAATACACTATACTATAAATGCAAATGATTGGTGACAGGGTAATACAATACTAATATTAGGGTATAAAGGAACGAGGGATTTAGCGGAGCCTATATAGATACAGCGTGCTTGTTTTGCTTGTCCCGTTACTCCAATGATTTCAGAAGGTTACAACGATCGGATAGAGAAAAATAAAAGGTAATTAAGGAATTACCACGAAAATTACAATAGCCACAGACTGTATAATCCGTCAGTCACATTTCAAGTACGTAGTGTATACCTAACTTTAACGTGAACTTGTATAGCTAACTTCGATTACGATAACTTATCAAGTTCGAAACTGTGAGAAAAGAAATGGACACCAGCACGCGATTGCTCGTTGTCCATCTTGTCACAGGGTAGCCATAAGGATATGGACTTTCAATTCGGCCGAAGTTGACCTCAAGCTGGTGAAAGGCTGATCAATAGCCAAGGCAAGTACGACATTTTGTTAGCAACCGGAAAAATTCCACTGGTGGTCTTACGGTGACTTAGGATGTCCTCACAAATACGCTGATGTTCAAATTATCAGAGTCGAATTTGAACATTTCCTTTATTACGTGTCCGTCTTTGCTCAACTTCGGGACAGTGTGACGCCTGCGTCAGGCTGACGTCACAATGTCCCAAAATTGACGCAAGATGACAGTACGAATATGGAATTTCAAAGTTTGAAGTTGGCCCCGAACGTGGTTACAAGCCAGTCAAGAGCCAGAGCAAATACGACGCCAACAGAACGTCACATGATGACGATCGAACCACACCAGAAGGCTACACGAAGATGTGAATCTTTATCATAAAATGAAAATGAGACTATTTCATAACATGCCACAGATTTTGCCGCCGCTCAGGAAATTGCTGAAGTATCCTATGAAACTCCATCGGCTGTCATGGCTAAAGGTGCCCTTGCGAATGACAGCAAGTTTATACAATAAGAGCCGATTAGACAATTTCGTTAATTCAGTTTCTGATATAACAGTTATGCAAGTGTCGCACTGTTCAGAAGTTGAGCAAAACGTGGACACATGATAAAGGAAATGTTCAGATTCGGCTCTGAGTGTTTAAACATCGTTCATCATGAGGGCATCTTAAAAGCCATGGCATAACCGCCGGTGGAGTTTCTCAGGCTGCTAACAATAAAGATCGTATACTTGTTTTGGCTTTTGATCAGCTTTTAACCAAGTTTGGGGCTAAGTTCGCACGAAATTAGAAATTCCGTATTCGTATGGCCATCTTGTGTCAATTTCGGGACATAGTATAGACGCCATACGGAATGTGTCATCGAGGATAACGTAATTACACCATGTACGCCAGTTTACCTGTTACCTATACTAACCATCACCGATGATAGCGTGACCGTGTGAACATGATGGTTATAATCAAAACTTAACATTGTGATCTTTAGATGCACAACACTTAAATATCACGCTTTGCCTGCTATTTTCCACTTTACAAGTAGCTTCAGCGCAGTTCAGTTCAGTTTATGCAAACCAAATCAAACATGACAAAAATACAAGACATAACTGCAAAAATTCAGAATGATAGGTTTGGGTTTGGGACCCCAGTGAAGCACAGCTTGTGGTCAGGGCCCCTTTACACAATACACTGCAGTATATGGCAAGGTGTAACATATTATTTACATGGAATATAACATATGTACAAATTATACAACATGATAAATGCAGACAAGTACATGTATACCACCTCCCCCATACACAACACAACACACACACACACACACACACACACACACACACACGCATACACACATGCATGCACACTTCACACATGGCTACCTAAAATCTTTTTCTACATTCATATACTTGATTTCAATCTGTCGAAAAGGAGTTTGCTTTGAAAGGCTAATTACACATCCTGCATTGTAACCTAGTAAAGTTCATGACAGATGGTTTTTGTAATTGTGAGAGTAAAAATGTATCCATAACATTGATTCCCTGTGCAAGGCTGTATAGTGACAGTGCGTGGGAGTGTTCTGATCACCAAGATTACTAGTAAATTAATCTACGCACATGAATACATGTTGACATACATTCAAACATATGTGGGTGTAATTACCATGAATAATGGATTCCGATCTATCATATACAATGCTAATTTTCCTGAAACACAAATATGCATTCATTTGGTTAAAATTCATGTTGAAAATTACAAAACGTGAGGGTTTGTTGGTGTTTTTTTTTGGAAAGATACTCACGCTTTTTATCTCAATATTATATACAGTTCCACAGGCGCCGATGTGATTCCTAGCTTGAATAATCTCAGCACTAAATCTCGTCCTCTCCACACTAAACTGGAATGGTATCATTGCACAGTGTTGTGTTTTTCACGTAATACCTATAGGTAGAGGTGAACATGGTGAAAGAATCAAATAACGAGGGATATTTACCACTAGCAAAATCTTGCCTCACCAACTTGACTCAACAGGTGACTTTCCAGACGCAAAAAAAAAATATTGTGCAAATATCATGACCTGGTTGGAATGAAAAAAAAAACACTTAAAATCCATTCAGTACTTGACACAACCTAAAGATGATGTGCAAATTAGATTTCTCTCATTCTACATGACTCCGACACATTAATATGTAGATGCGATTAGCAATTAATTACGTAACATGTCTTAATCAAACATCAGACTGGATGATTTCAGGAAATCAGTCGGCCACTTTGATCATAGTTTTCCTTACCAACCTACCATTCGATGAGATTGTTTTTTTTCTACTGGAATTTTCTCCTGGTGACAATGACTACCAGATGTTCTTTCCAAATCCCTTAAACTTCAAGCACTTTTTCACTGCATTCCTGAAATTAGTATTGACCAGGTAATACATGAAGAAATTTATGACATGGTTGGTGCTGCGAAGGGAAACGAGTATGGTGATAAACATTGTAAAAGAGTTGTCGGTCGCACTCATTCGGTTGAGATGTCGCCAAACTACCGAGACGATGATGCGAGGCGACCAGCTGATGAAGAAATACACAGTCACAACAAGCAACATCAACGTTGTTTTTCTTCCTATGCTTTTGGATTCCATTCGAAGCCTTCTCTGTGGCTCCCCCCAAGCCAAGGGTACATCGAGCTGATTTGAGGGACCCGCCACTGGCTCCTCCCCTAAACCTGGCAGCGTCGGAGCAACGGTGGTTGTTCTGCTACCACCATCAGAGTCGGATTTTCCCACTGGTTTCGTCTTCAATCTATCATGAAGCATCTTCGATATCGATGGAGTTTGAGCCCGTCCTACATCGTTGCCAGGACGGACATCAGGAGACAGCGAAGAACCAATGCGTGAGGTTGGCCGATTATAAGCTGAAGGCTGATTATCATTTAAGGGGCCGCGGCTGTGGTCGATGCCGACGAGGTCAGCGTGGATTTTCGCTCGACTTTTCAAGAAGATAAAAACCTTGATATACATGATGGTCGTGACAAGGAGAGAGACTACAAAAACAGTGACCAGTATACCAACGAGAACCAGAGCTCTGTCGTAATTCATATCCCTGAGACATGCAGAATCCGAGCGAACTGACCCAGGCCAGCTGAACATACCTGGAGGACTGGTTGCTCCTAGTGACAGAGCGACACATGCCACACCTATGACGATCCCTTGTCTCCGGCTTAGGCGCCTTCGGAAAGGCCGACAGACGGCCAAGTAGCGGTCGATGCTGATGACCATCATCAGAGCTAAAGATGAGATAGCGATGGAGTTCTCTGCCGTGTGGGTCGCGATGCACAGCCCAGTTGTCACCAGTGGCGGGTAGCTGGAGCGGAGAACTTGAAAGGAGGCCAGGACACTAGCCACCAGGTCAACCAAGGCCAGTGTGATGATCAGGATGTCAGTGCTGAACAGCTTTTTCTTTCTTGCGTAAGTCAGGAGAATTGTCAAGTTGCCTGGAATACCAAGAACGACCACGAAAGTGTATAGGACGATGATCACGACGTCGTCACCATGAACCTGTGTTTTCTCATTTTGTCCATTCGTGGCGTGGATGGCAGATGTGTAGTAACTCGACTGGGTAGTCATAACGATGCTTTGGTTTCCTTTCATTTCCTTCTCTATCGCGAAATCTGGCTAAAACAATCCGGCAAAGTGGAATTTGGTTCAGATCCCCAGTATAAGGCAAAGTGATATGAATCCTTTCCAATCGTTTACTACTCCTGGCGAAATTAATGACGCCAAACAGTCGTTTGAAGCACAGCAATTCAGATCGCATGCTACGTGTTCGTGTCTTCGTGCGCTCGCGTTTATGGTTGAGTGTGTAATTCTGTTTTTAAAAATTGCTTTAGGTGAAAATACTTGTGTGAACTCTGCGCACAGTCACGCTGAAAAGCTGCCGGAGACTTTTGACGCGAACTGGAGTATAATGGTAGAATATGACATAATTTTTATTTTCAGGATCATTCCGATGGGTTAGAAAGAAAGAGTATATCACGACAAAACACACAGCGCAGACATAAATGCAGACAGCATTTATGCTACAATAAACGGTGTGCATGTAGAAACGATGATGCAGTGATAACCTACGTCAGGGGCGTCGATTCGTTTTCATGATGGGGGGGGGGGGGAGCGGAGCGACAGAGCGAGGGAGGGTGTGGTACGTGTATTCCCCTCGCATAGGAGGGAAATTTTGAATTTCAGAACTGAAATTCAGCGATCTGGTATTCACTTTTGCAAAAAATCAGGATTTTTTCGATCTAAAAGTAATAAAACGAAAAGATGGGAAATGTGAATGGCTAAATCGCGGTATCTGCATTGTGTGCGTCATCACTTTGTACTACATCTATCACTCTATGGTTGTGGACGGAAGGGAAGGGGGATAACACCTCAAAAAACGACAGAGCTTTTGCATGTTTAGAATTGAAATGAAACGATCTGATGCACACTTTTTTCTGGAATATTCGGAAACCTGTTAATCCTGAAAGTATACTGTAAGTCTTTAATTGGAGGGGGACCGAGTAAGGAAGCGTGTGTGTGTGTGGGGGGGGGGGGGGGGGGGGGATATTCCCCTCCCACATAAGGGAGCTTTTGCATATTTTTTTATGATATCAATTCAAAGATCTGGTGTACATTTTTTGATGGAATATTTGGAAGATTATCAATGAAAATTTTGTTAATATAAACAATAAACAAATTGAACGAGTGTAGATTCTCATGCAGCTGCTGTACATTGTCTTTAACGAGCGCACCGTGTATAGTTTTCTGTTTTCTCGACAAGTCGAAGCGATGATTATCTCCTTGCAATTTATCGCCAAATTGCGCTTCATCGACGTAAATAAGCACCGATTAATCAATGTGTTTTGTAGTAACAACCATGATTAAAAAAAAAGAAATAGAATAAGCATTAGCTTTCGGGCGGAAGTTCGGTATAGTATAGGTTTTCCCATCCATTTTCGCACTTTTGTCATTCAATTTCAGAGATTTATTATTCAATTTCGTCCCAAGAAGCACCTGGAACGCAAATCCTAACTTCAATTTCGTCAATCGTCATTGTAATTCGTTTTTCGTCAAACATTTTCGAAGACATAGCATTCAGAATCGTCAATTGTCATTCAAATTCATCCCTCCGGCTGACGGATCGCAGAATGTGAAGATCAAATTCGTCTTTGTTCACACAATTTCATGAAATTTTCATTCAAATTAGTCAGATGTTGTCGATTCTTTATCTTGATGGTGAACTAACTTTAAGCCGACATAGTTTTACTTTCTCTCGTAAATTGTATCGTTACACATTATTTCCTAACCATTTGCTTAGACAAAACACACGAAAAACATGACTGCCAACCAAAATTGATTGAAGGATAAAGTCAAGAGACATAACCCAGGACAGTATGTCAGTGTCACCTTTTAAACTTTAACTCGTAATGTTCAGGTTTCGCATCATAATGCATGAAGCAAACTTTAATTTTTGTACCCTGGAAAGCAGGAAACATGATTGTTAGTTCCTATCCATTCTTTGACATTAAACAGGCTACAATTCTACCCTTAAATTTTGTCTTTAATCATGTTTGCCTAGAAATCGTTTGTCAGTGTTTTCGTTTGCCAGACGGTACGTCTGTTTGTATCAGTGTGTACTCGGATTGCTTGTGTGTGTGTGTCTGTATCTGTGGTTCTGTGTGTGTGTGTGGGGGGGGGGGGCACTTGTGTGTATGTTAATTCCTGAATGTAAAATGTGAACGGTTACAGAAAAAAAAATCATGAATGACTGGAAAATCACACCGGATAGAGATATGAGACGAATATGAATGAAAATTTAACGAAAATGATTGAAAAAAGACGAAATCGATCCTGCTGTTTTGAGTGCTGCGAGTGAGACTGACGAATTTGAACTGTAAATGACGAAAATGTATGCCAAATGACTAAATTGAATGGACTTTATTTGAAAATGAACGACGAAAGACGAATTTGACAGTAAGATTGGCCTGTTCCCGACATCCTGCGACGAAATTGAAGTATAAATGTGTGAAATTGAATGAAAAAAAGTTTGAAAATGAATGGGAAAACCTATAGATACTTGCAACTAAGCCTGTCTAGTCATTTAGGAGATTTTAGGTTCGAGTTCAACCATGAGTATGTATTGCCCATGATTGCTTATCATGGCTTCAACTGAAATACTGAATAATGGTGCTTATCTATATACGTCGATGAAAGGCAATTATTGTCAATCAGTTGCAAAGAAAACAACGGGACGAAATATTCATTAATTTGAAATCATCTGCTTGTCTAATTTCAGAGAAAAGTGGAATGAAACTAGAAATGAAACAGGATGTTTGTTTTACCCTACTTTCACTTTTGAGTGAAACTGACCAGATTATAAAATAAGTCACGAAAAAAAGTGTTTGAAAGTAAAAATGATTATGATACAATATCATTCTGTACAGTACATTGTTTCTCACAAAATGAAAGTAGAATGAATTTCTGTCCTCAACAGGAAATTCAAAAACTAGGTAAACAAGAAATGTGTTTCAGCATTGACAAAAAAGTCGTTGCTGTTTTCACTTATAGTTAAACTGACAAACATAATGAAACATCTTTCACGAATTGTGAGAGTGAGAAACAAACACGATGATGCCGACTTTCACGTTCTATTTTCGTATTTGTTGTTTGTTTTTATTTCCGTCTTCATATAAAAATACACACATTACAAGTTGCATATACATTGCATATACTTACAGAAGAAACGGGGGATTGCCTGTTCAGTCATATTATCAAAATATGTCTGTTCTTCCACAGGGTCCCTAATTTACAGTACAATACAAGGATGATAAACACTGTATATACAAAACATAAGAAAAAAAAAAGAATGAAAATCATTTACCAAACTGGTACAGTGAGAGTCAGCAATAATCAGAGATAGGTAGAGAAGAGCAGAGCAAGGAAAAGAAAAAGAGGAGGAGAACAAACTTACAAAAGAAAAGGCAAGACTCATATACCCCCCTCCCCCCTAAAAAAAAAACACACAAAAATTGCTGTTACATTTGGTACTCCATTGAGTCTTTTTTTTTTTTACCATAATACTCTATCTAAATAATCAGATAATAACATTTGAAAAGATCTTAAAGTTGATGCGTTACGAATTTCATTGGGCAATTGATTGTACATTGATACTCCCCTGTAAAAGAAAGTCCTTTTACAGTTATTCGAATTTGGCTTTGGAAGATTCAAATTCTGGTTTGAACGCAGTGAATAATTAAGAAATCTTCTAGAAATATTATCAGACATGTAATTGGGGAGAAAGTTCTGCAATATCTTATAAATCATCATACTCATATTCTTTTTATATCGGTATTCAAGAGATTCCCAGCCCAAAACATCATGAATATGTTGAGTAGATACAAAAGAATATGGATTTACTCTCATAATCATACGACCCGCTCTATTCTGTAGCTTTTGAAGGGCTGACAGAGAACCTTTTTTTAGCCGCTTTTCAGTGGAGGATCCAGGGGGCGCACCGGGCGCGCCCTCTTTAATCTGTCTTAAAACAAAAGAAATAGAAAAATCTTTCTTTCTTTGTTCATTAGCCGATGAAACCCGAAAGTGACACGAGAAACGGCCTTTGTGGGGGGCTTGTCAGCTGATTGATACCGGACATGCCGGAAGTGACACCAGAAATTTTCCCCCCCCCCATTCCTGGATCCACCCCTGCATTTTCTCTGCTCTTTCAAACACACTCAGCGCAGCAAGAATGCAGCGCGATCCTATGTAGTTCAGCAAAATAAACTTACGCCATCAGTGACTGGTGTTCGAGGATTAGTGGCAGCAACACTGGAGAAGAAGACGAGTGGACCCATTAGCATTTACAGATGGGAAGGGGGATTATCCATCCGGTAAGCCCGAGTGAGACGGAATAATAGTTAGAAAAGGGATAGGAAGTAGATAACCGGCAGAAAGAGGAAGAGACAGAGCAGAGAGAGTTTTATGAGAAAGAGGATGGATTTAGGGACGGCGGGAGAAAGTATTACAAAGAACAACAAAAATCTAAAATCTACTCTAATGAACCATAAACATTTGTATTTTTTTTCAAACATCTATATTCCATTAAAAAAAACTTGCAGTCCCTTAAATCTCAGCGAAATCAGATTAGCGGCCCACACAATCATGTAGGAACCTAAGAATTATGTCACTTCGTTGCAGAATCTGCACGTTTTCACCAGTATTACCTTCTCTACTTGAACGAGACAAGCTTTTCTTTATCGCTCAGCTGGACACGTTTATAGATTTTGTTATATACCATCAAAGACAGGG